>NW_023425355.1:57719246-58136258 GCF_014108415.1 Molossus molossus | reverse complement strand
CAGAAAACTGGTACAACAGGATCATTAACCAGGAAAATGGGTAGGATCTGTGGAGGTATGATGAGGGTGGCTGGGCTGGGAGCTCCCACAAGCAGCAGCAGTCTTAGCTGTGAGCAGCACACTTGGAAATAAAGACAAAACCTGCTCAACAGTGCAGAGAGCCAGGACAGAGCACTAAAATAGACACAGCTACTCACTGGGGGCTAGGGCAGAGGGAAGGTAGACTGGTTGAAACTCTGTGGGGACACCAGAGATTTTGAGGGCACTAAGAGTTTTTTGCTGAGTTGCAGCCACAAGGATGGTGGCAAGTGGATCAAATAGATTTAATGATATCTACAGAGAATTACACTTTAAAACTGAAGAATTCTATTCTTCTCAAGTGCACTTAGGATATTCTCAAAGATAGACCAAATGGTAGGGCACTAACTAGGTCTCTACAAGTTCAAGAATTTAAATTCTCATCACGCATGATCTCAGATCACAATGGCATGCAACTAAAATCCATTGCAACAAGAACATGCAAAGACATTTTAAAACATAGAGGCCAAATTGCATGCTATTAAACAACAACTGGGTTACCATGGTGATCAAGGAAGAAATTAAAATCTTCCTGGAAACCAATGAAAATGAACACACAACAACAGAAAATCTATGGTTTTCAGCGAAAGTAGTTCTGAGAGGGAAGTTCATAGCACGACAGGCCTACCTCAAAAGAAGGAAAACATTTCTAATAAATTATCTAACATCACAACTTAAAGAACTAGAAAACAAACAAAAAGAAAACACTCAGAGCAAGTAGTAGGAACAAAATAATAATGATCAGAGCAAAATAAATTACATGGAGACCAAAAGATAAAAAAAAAAAAAACTTCTAAGGCTCAGTGAAACAAAGAGCTGGTCCTTTGAAAAGATAAACAAGATTGATGGACCCATAGCTAGACTGATCAAGAAACAAAGAGAGAGAACCCAAATACAAATTAGAAATGAAAGAGGAGAAATAATAACTGACACCACAGAATTCAAAGGAGTGTTAACAAATATTATGAACAATTATATGGCAACAAATTCGACAATCTAAGTGAAATGGACAAATTTTGAGAAACACATACTCTTCCAAAACTGAACCGGGAGGAGATAGAAAACCTGAATAGACCAATAACAACAAAAGAAATTGAAGATGTAATCAAGACTCTACCAGCAAACAAAAGTGCAGGCCGGCGGCTTCATGGGGAATTTTGCCGAACATTCAAAGAACTAATATCTATCTCTTCAAACTATTTTATAAAATTCAAGAAGGATGACTTCCAAACTTGTTTTATGAGGCCAGCAAAATTCTAATTCCAAAACTAGATAAAACATTACAAAGAAAGAAAACTACAGGCCAATATCCCTGATGAACATAGATGCCAAAATCTTGAACAAAATAATAGCAAATCGAATCCAGCAATACATCAAAAATTACTCACCGTGACCAAGTGGGATTCAACCCAGGAATGCAAGGCTGGTACAATATTTGCAAACTCAATCAATAATGGTGATACACTACATAAACAAAATGCAAGGATTAAAATAATATAATCATATCAATAGACACGGGAAAAGCATTTGACAAACTCCAGCACCCATTTCTGATAAAAATGCTCAGCAATCAGGAATAGAGGGATTATATCTTGGACATTAATAAAGGCCATATATAAAAGATCTACAGCCAACATCATACTCAATGGGCAGAAACTAAAGCATTTCTCTTAAGAACAGGAACAAGACAAGGATACCCAATTTTTCCACTCTTATTAACATAGTACTAGAAGTCTTAGCCGCAGCAATTACACAGGAAGAAAAAATAAAATGGATCGAAATTGAAAGGAGAATGGAAAAACTGTCATTATTTCCAATGACATGATACTATACGACGAAACCCCGAAGACTCCATCAAAAATTGTATATATTTAATAAATGAATTTGGAAAAGTAACAGGATACAAATTAACGTCAAGAAATCGATGGCATTCTTATACACCAGTGCAGAACTCACAGAAAGAGAAACTAAAAAAGAAAAATCTCATTTAGCACTGCAGGAAAAATTTTGATACCTAGGAATAAACTTAACAATAAAATAAAGGACTTATTTAAAGAAAACTACAGGTCAGTGAAAAAAGAAATAGAAGAAGACAAAAAAGTGGAAACACATACCTGTTCATGGATTGAATGAATTAACATCATTGAAATGTCCATACTACCCAAGCAATCTATAGATTCAAATGAAATCCCCATTAAAATACCAATGACATACTTCACAGACTAGAACAAATACTTCAAAAGTTCATATGGAACCAAAATGACCTCAAATAGCCACAACAATCTAGAACAACAACAACAACAACAAAAAACAAAGTGTGGAGGGATTACGTTTACCAGATTTCAAGTTATACTACAAAGCCACTCTGAACAACATAGCCTGGTCCTGGCACAAGAACAGGCATATAGATCAATGGAACAGAACAGAGAACACAGAAATTGACCCACATCATTATGCTCAAGTAATATTTGACAAGAGTATAGAGTGGAGGAAAGACAGCCTCTTTAATAAATCGTGTTGGGAAAGTTGGACAGCTACATGCAAAAAAATGAAACTAGACCATCAACTCACACGATACCCCAAGAATAAACTCAAAATGAAAAAAAGACTTAAATGTGACTCATGAATCCATAAAATTCTAGAAGGAAATGCAAGCAACCAAGTTTCAGATATCATACAAAGCAGAATTTTCTTTTTCTTTTTTTATTTTTTATGAAGCTCTCCATTAAAAAAAGATTAAAAACTGTTATGCAATTCTTTCTGTATTTACGATATCTATGTGTTTTTAAAAACTGATTCCTCATTTGTTTGTTTTTCATTTAGTGAATTAATTATTTATTTTTGTACAGATATTTCTCTTTTCCCCCCAACTTATTCGCCCCTCCGCCTCCCTCCCTGCCCGGTCCCCAGCTTTGTTGTCCATGTCCATTGTTTATGTACACATGCATAAGTTCTGTTGTTTATCTCTCCCTACCACCCCGTCTTCTGGATATTTTCAGTCTATACCCCACTTCCACGTCTCTGAGACTACCCCATTTCTCAGACTGTTATGTTCATTATATTCCACAAATAAGTGATATGTTATGATACTTGTTTTTCTCTGTTTGTCTTATTTTGCTTAGGATAGTACTTTCCAGGTCCCTCCATGTCACCCTCAAAGGATAAGAAATCTTTTTTTCTTAGAGCTGCATAGTACTCCATTGTGTATATGTACCACAGCTTTTTTTTTTTGTCCATTTCTTCTACTGATGGACATTTAGGCTGTTTCCAGTTCTTAGCTATTATAAATAGTGCTGCTACAAACATGGCAGGTACATACATTTTTTTCTGTTGGTGTTTCAGGCTTCTAGTGTTTATGCCTAGAAGTGGGATCATGGGGTCAAATGGAAGTTCAATTTTTAATTTTTTGAGGTAACACCATATAGTTTTCCATAGAGGCTGCACCAGTCTGCATTTCCACCAGCAGTGTATTAGAGTCCCCCATTCTCCACACCATCAACACCACTTGTTGTCTGATGATTTGTTGTTGGCAGCCCTTCTGACAACGTGTGAGGTAATTCCTCATTGTTGTTATAGTTTGCATCTCTCTGATAATTAGTGATGTTGAGCATTTCTTCATATGTCTCTTAGTCATTTGTATGTCCTGTTTGGAGAAGTGTCTATTTTGTTCCTCTGTCCATTTTTTAATTGGGTTCTTTGTCTTCCTATTGTTAAGTTGTATGCACACTCTATATATATTGGAAATTAACCCCTTATCTGATATATCATTAGCAATTATTCTCTCCCATACAGTGGATTGCCTTTCCATTTTGATAGTTGTTTTGTTGCTGTGCACTAGATTTTAGTTTGATGTACTCCCATGTGTTCATTTTCTCTGTTGTTTCTGTTGCCTTAGGTGATGTATCAGTAAAAATTCTACTGCATTTGAGGTCTGAAATTTTGTTGTCTATAGTTTCTTGTAGAATTTTTATGGATTCATGAGTCACATTTAAATCTTTTATTTATTTTTCGTTTATTCTTGTGTATGGTGTAAGTTGATGGTCTACTTTCATTTTGTCGCATGTAGCTGTCCAATTTTCCCAACACCATTTATTAAAGAGGCTCTCTTTACTCCACTGTATGCTCTTGCCCCTTTGTCATATATTAATTGAGCATATAGCCTTGGGTTTTAATTCTGGGTTCTCTGCTCTGTTCCACTGGTCTATATGCCTGTTCTTGGGCCAGTACCAGGCTGTTCTGATTAGAGTGGCCTTGTAGTATAACCTGAAACCTGGTAATGTGATCCCTTCTACATGTTCTTTTTCAAGATTTACAGCAGAATTTTTACTGATACATAACCTAAGGCAACAGAGAAAAAGGAGAAATGAACACATGGAACTACATCAAACTCAAATGCTTCTGCACAGCCAAAAATACAATCATCACAATGGAAAGGCAACCCACTGAACGGGAGAGCATAATTGCCAAAGATACATCTGATAAGGGTTTAATTTCCAATATATATAGAGTGCTCATACAGTCATCAAAAGGAAGACAAAGAACCCCAATTATAAAATGGGCAGAGGAACTAAATAGACACTCTCCAAACAGGACATACAAATGGCTAAGAGACGTATGAAGAAATGCTCAACATCACTAATCATCAGAGAGATGCAAATTAAAACAGTAATGAGGTATCACCTCACACCTGTCAGAATGGCCGCCATCAACTAATCATCAACAAGTGTGGTAAGGGTGTGGAGAAAAGGGGACTCTAGTACACTGCTGGTGTGAATACAGAGTGGTGCAGCCACTGTGGAAACTATATGGTGTTAACTCAAAAAATTAAAAATTAAACTTCCATTTGACCCTGTGATCCAACTTCTAGGAATATAACCTAAGAAGCCTGAAACACTATTCAGAAAGGATATATGTACCCCCATGTTTGTGGAAGCACTATTTACAATAGCTAAGATATGGAAACTGCACAAATGTCCATCAGTAGACAAATGGATAAAAAAAACATGGTACATATACACAATGGAGTACTATGCAGCTGTAAGAAAGAAAGATCTCTTATCCTTTGAGACGACATGGGGGGACCTGGAAAATATTATCCTAAGTGAAACAAGACAAACAGAGAAAGAAAAGTATCATATGATTTCACTTATTTGTGGAATATAATGAATATGACAGTCTGAGGAATAGGGTAGTCCCAGAGACGTGGAAGTAGGGTACAGCCTGACAATACCCAGAAGAAGGGGTGGTGGGGGAGAGATAAACTACAGAACTACATGCATGTATGCATGAATTATTGACATGGACATCAAAGCTGGGGACAGGGTGGGGAGGGGAGGGGAATCAATGGGGGTAAAAGGAGAGACATCTGTAACAAAAATAAATTAATTAATTAAAAAAAAAAGAAAAGAGAATCAGACTAAAACAATGGGGAGAGATAAACCACAGAACTTATATGCATGTATGCATGAACTGTGGACATGGACAACAAACTGGGGACAAGGCAGGGAGGGAGGGGAGGGGGAATCAGTGGCGGAAAATGGAGAAATATCTGTAACAAAATTAATTAATAATAAATAAATAAATTAAATTAAGTATAATCTAAAGTCACTTCCTTGGGGAAAAAATTAGCAAATTTGTCTTACTTTTCAGCAAAAAAGAAAAAAAAAAAAGACAGATGAGACACAAATAGCAATACCCGGAGTTATTTAGGGAAATCCTGTACCACAAACATGCAAAAATTAAAAGGATAATAAGGATATACTAAGAGCAGTTTTATACCATAATTTGACAACATAGGTGGAATGGAGAGAGCTCCATTAAAGGACCATAAATGAAAAAAAAAGAACAGAAAAAACATAAAATTCTAACTTCACTTAAGTACACATAAATACTGTTTTTAGACCTAGATTTATTAAATACATTGAATATGCAGTTCAAAACTTCCAACAAAAAACACTAATAGCCCAGTTATATTATACTAAAATACAGAAGCAGTTTATCTTTGGTACTGTGATTAGGACCAAAGTAAATAAGTAATAATACCAATTATCTATAAATGTTTTTCTCCTGCAAAAAATAAAAGGTGAAATAATTTTACAACTCATTTTATGAGACTAGAATTACCTTGGTAGCAAACCAGTAAAATATATTACAAAAAAATAAAAATCAACAACTAATATACCTAATGAAAAAATTTGGAAAGATACTCAAGTTAATGAAAGGGCTAATAATGTTTTGAAGTGTAAAGGCAATAGCTTGCAAAAGGCAGAAACTGAAAAAAAAAATGTGTTGCTTGCATGACCTTTGCTTAGCCTTCTGTTAAGCATGGATTATCTGCAATACCCTGAATCACCCAGCAAATGTGGGATGTAATACCCAGTTCAGTCTAACAGTAAAGTGAACAATGAGGCATGCAGAGTACCTGAGCAGGAACTGCTAGAAGGTAGAAGCAGAGTACATAATTCCCACCCAACTGTTGTTTGAGCTGACTCCCTTTTCAGACTCAGCGCGCCTGCCCCAGGTGTTTGCAATAAAGTCATTTTGCTCTACATTTGCCTTGCATTGTGGTTGTGCCCTCCCGCTGGTTCAAACCTTTTACTTAATATTAGAAAAGTTAATCTAGTAATATACATAAAGGGTAACACATGCTGAAAAATGTTAAGCTAGTTCAATACTTAAAATTAATCGATATATATCACAATTTTAACTGACTAAATGAGAAAAAAACATATGATCATCTCAGTATAGGCAGAGAAAAAAAAATGACAAAACATGATAACCTTTCCTGATTAAAATAAATGGATTAGCTAAATAACATATATTCATACATCATGAAATGGACAATAGTGTGGTGAAGGCTGAGGGAGGGAGAGGCGGGAGGTGGGTGGAGGTGGAAAAAGGGGGCAAATTAGGGGACATCTGCAATAGTGTCAACAATAATTTTTTTAAACAATAAAAATATCTTTGCAACCATCTTTTTACAGGACAAGGTACAAGCATTTCTAAATGAGGAACCTCAATATGATGACCCCCAGGATGATCAGCATCACTCCTCAGTTAGGAAGAATTTTAAGTTCTACTGGACATGTTGTGAAGTTGTCAGGACCTGATCTTTAGGAGGAAAAAGGCATCATTCTTTTCACCCCAATACAGTCCTTTACATTTTGGATGCAGATGCATGGTGATACAAAAGTATTAGGAATGCACATCATGTGTTTGAGCAAGGCCATAGCAGAACAATAAAGCCATCACACAGAAGCCCAAAAAGTTTTTTTTTTTTTTTCATCCCTGTTCTATGTGTGGCACTTTACTACTACAAGGATTGTTGCCAATCCCCACAGGGCACTGGAAGCACTACAATGCACAAAAAGTAGATGCCCTACCCAAAATCTGAATGACAACAACAAAAATAATTGTCATGACAAGCATTACTTCACTGCTATTACCACCAAATGTGTTGTCTGAGTATCCCCAGAACTGTAAACAAAACAGAACAAGGAGAAGAACTTAAGAAGAATTTCTCCAAATGTTTCTTTGGTTGTTGTCCAAAGTTCAAAGGATAAATCTCGGGTTTGGTAGTTGTGTAAAATAGGAGCAGATGCCATACATCTTGAACATGTCAGTCCATAACCATGACTTGTTATTCTAGCTATCAGTGCTGGAAAGACCAATCAAATGTACCTATAAACTCTACACATGAATAATTGATTTAGAGATAAAGTCTATGACACCTTAAAATGTTTGCATCAGAATTTTTCTTTGAACATTTAAAACATAAAGGATATGGTAGGTAAAGGTACAATAGTAACTCTGAACCAACAGTCAGGAAATTGTCTGAATTTTGCTATTTGTATTGCTCTAGCGTTTTTTTAATGTATGTACATGTACACTGCCCCATTTTTAATGGTTTTTTAAGAAGAAATTTTAAGTTATCTCTGAGCTTCCCTGGTGGTCTTCCTGCATTGTGTCTCTTCACTTTCTTTAGTTTTTATCTTGTAAAAATGCCTCTTTCATTTTTAATCAGAATGTGACTTTTTATTGTAAAATAAAAACATTTGAAACCTCAAAAAATATCTCTGCAAACTAACGATAGAATGGAACTTGATTAACTTAAGGGGCTTAAACAAAACACTGACAGCTAACATTATATTAAATGCTGAAAATGTGAATGCGTTCCCCATAATACTAAGAATAGGACAAAGATGTTTACTCTTGCTATTGTTATTTAACATCATATATTTAGTACTTCAAGGCAATAAGAAAAATAAATAAAGGCATACAAATTATATGGAGAAAATTGTCTCCATATGCAAATGGCATAATTGTTTACATAGAAATCCCCCAAAAGTCTACCCAAAGGATACTAGAACAAGTGAGTTTAACAAGGCCATAGGAACAAGGTCAATATGCATAAAGTATACTTCTACACACTAATAATCAAATTAGAATTAAAAATTAATAACAGATTGTCACTAACAATAGCACCAAAGATGAAATGCTACCATGTGAACCTCACAAAAACATGAATTATTTGTGATCTGAAAAACTATAAAAGATTATTTGTTGTAGCAACTGAAATAAAAGATTATTTCAGTTGTAGCAAATGAAACTCTCATATCTGCTAGTCAGTATAAAACATGGTTAGAGTTTCTCTGGGATGTAGTTTGGAGATTTCAAAAAGGTTATCATATATTTACCATTTGCCCTAGCCATCCAACTCCTCTGCATTTACCCAAGAGAAATGAAAACTTATGTTTACACACAACTTGTACAGAATTGTTTATAGCCATTATATTCATATTTGCCAAAAATGAAACACCTAAATATTTTCTCTGCCTGGTGTGGCTCAGTTGGAGCATCATCACTTACACAAAAGGTGGCAGGTTAAATCCCCCATCTGGGCGCATGTGAGATGCAACCCAATTGATGTTTCTCTCTTCTCTCTCTCTCTCTCTCTCTCTCTCTCTCTCTCTCTCTCTCTCTCTCTCTCCTCTTTGTCTAAAAAACCAAGTAAGTAAAACTAAAATGTGTTTAAAATTCTGCCCTGGCCGGTTTGGCTCAGCGGTTAGAGAGTCGGCCTGCGGTCCGGAGAGACCCGGGTTCGGTTCCCGCTAAGGGCACGTACTTTGGTTGCAGTTTGTCCCCGGCCTTGGTTGGTTGTGCGGGTGGCAGCCACTCGATGTGTCCCTTCACGTCAATGTTTTTCTCTCTCTCCCTTCCTCTCTCTCCCTCCCACTCTATCTGTACAAAAAATGGAAAAATATCCTCGGGTGAGGATAAAAAAAAAATGTGTTTAAAATTCTGAATAGATGTCCAATTTGTCAGATATCCATGCAATGGAATACTACTCAGCAATAAATAGGAATGAAGTATTGATACATGCAACAACATCAGTAATGCTCAAATGCCTTTTGCTTAATGAAAGAAGGCAGTCAACAAGTTACATGTCATATGATTTCACTTAAATGTCATTTTCAAAAAGGTAATTCCATACTGATGGAGCACAGATTGGTGGCAGACATGGTTTGAAATTGTAAGAGCAGTTAATTACAAAGAGCTGCATAAATTAATGTGGGGGTGAGATATACTCTTCTGTTTTCACTGGATTTGTAAAAGCAAAAGACAAAACAAGCAGGAAACACAGTGTTCTTTAGTCCTTATTTGTGTTTTTTCTCAAGTGATATCAGTGAGTGATTAATGACATTTTTTACAGTTATATTATAGATAACAAATGAGTAAATATATTGTAGATAATAAGAGTCAGAGAAAGAAGTTACAATAAGAAAGATGAAAGGCTAGAATAAATTCTTTAGTGCTGAATTACAGTAAAAGATATCAATAAGAACAGGTAGAGAGATGAGATAGATGATGATGATATATGATAGATAGACAGATAGATAGATAGATGATAGATGATAGATAGATGATAGATGATAGATAGATGATAGATAGATGATAGATGATAGATAAATAGATAATTATAGACAGATGACAGATAAACTGTTATAAATAAAGATATGATATTCTTTGCTTACCATACATACATATATATTATTGTTCTTTTAGAGCCTATATTTTAGTTGGGATGAGTCAGACAATAAACATACAACTATTCATTGTATCAGATAGTCATAAGTCATGGAGAAAAGTAAAGCAGATAGATACAGTGAATACAGGTATGTGTGTGCATTGGTATTTTATATATATATATAGTGAAAAAACAGCAAGCAGTTTTCTATGATAAGAGAATATTTGAGCAGAGATATAACTAAAATGAGAGGGAGCAACATATAGATATTTCAGGGAAGAATATTTCTAGAAAAGGAAGTAACGCGAGCAAAGATTGTGAGATAAAAACATGATTGGCATGTTATTGCTAATAATCAAGTCTATATAAAGAATTGTGGATATTGGCAGACAAAACCTTGTTGATTTTTTTCCTTTTTTGAACAAAGCCTTTTTAAAGTATTAACATTATGACAGGCTCAAACATTAATACGAGTTGCTAAAAAAATTTTAAAGCTTTATAAAAAAAGGTAATATTTCACATTTCAATGTGTTGTTTACCCTCAAATTTCTTTTTTTTTCACAGTGCCCTGAGATGATAATCTCTTCAATCCCTGTTTACCTCTTTATTGCCAAAAGGATCCTGTGAGATTTTCAAAGTGTTTTAAGACATTTCCAGAGCACTTCTGTACTTGAATGGTGTCCACCTATAACATTGTTATTGTTCTTATAATTTACAAAAGGTTTTCCTACTTAATACTTTTTATAAATATGTTATTATCTGTGTCTACCTTGTTATAAATATTTATTTATTTTTTTTTGCTTTATGTTGTATTTTTTAATTTTATTTTTGTTACAAATGTTTCTCCTTTTTTACCCCATTGACACCCTCCTTCCCATCACCACCTCCCCGTCCCAGGCTTTGTTGTCCATGTCTATGGGTTATGCATACATGCATATAAGTTCTGTGGTTTATTTCTTCCTGCCCCCCACCACACCCTCTTCTGAGGGTTGTTGGTCTGTACCCTACTTCCGTGTTTCTGGATCTATCCTATTCCTCAGACTGTTATATTCATTATATTCCATATATAAGTGAGATCATGTGGTATTTGTCTTTTTCTGCTTGGCTTGTTTTGCTTTGGATAATACTTTCCAGGTCCCTCTATGGCATCTCAAGGGAGAAGAGAACTTTCTTTCTTCCAGCTGCATAGTACTCCATTGTGTTTATGTGCCACAGCTTTTTTATCCATTCGTCTACTGATGGACACTTGGGATGTTTCCAGATCTTAGCCATTGTAAATAGTGCTGCTCTGAACATGGGGGTACATATATTCTTTCTGATTGGTGTTTCAGGCTTCTTAGGGTATATTCCTAGAAGCGGGATCACTGGGTCAAGTGGAAGTTCAATTTTTAATTTTTGGAGGTAACACCATATACTTTTCCATAGTGGCTGCACCAGTCTGCATTCCCACCAGCACTGCACTAGAGTCAAATTGTCATCCACTTCTGCTCTTTTACTTAATGTTTTATATATCCTTGATGCAGACAAATAGTTCATTCACATAATGTATCTGGCCATACATAAATAACTGTGTTACATGGTATATCAATGAGATACAATGGTGACATAAAAACTGTAACAATGCTAATCCTTTCATCAGTCTTCCAACTGATAATCAGGATGAGCAATTCTTTATATTTTTATGTTTCTATTATTGGACCCATTCTACCTTATTATTATTATTTTTACTTTTGTCATCAGGCACCTTTTAGAGAATAGTATGGCAATGACTTCTCAGAGGATAATAGAAATTTAAAAATTAAATAAAACTTTGACTTCACCAAAAGGTTCTGTTAACATCATAAGTCTGAGAAGAACAGATAATATTCATGATAAAGTTTGTCATCACATGTAAATACCTTACTTATGATTTTAATATACCAAACATTTTTCATATTTCCCTACATCTTCATTTTTTATATAAAACTATCTTGTGTATAGATTTAATTATGGACATTATATATCTGTGTTCTAAATGCCTGAATGTTGAAATTAATTTTAAATTATTCAATTTCTTAAAACCCAAACAGAAACCTCAGCTTGTAGCTTCACTGCATAAATTAAGTATTCTATGGCATGAAAGACATTCTTTTGTTTGTTACACTTTTTCCCATTTTTATGAAACTAATGTGAAAAATGCATTTATTTATTTTTTTAATTTTATTTTTTAGTTTATTTTTGTTACAGATGTTTCTCTTTTTTTACCCCATTCCACTGACACCTTCCTCCCCATCTTCCCTGACCCATCCCTGGCTTTGTTGTCCATGTCCATTGATTATGCATACACGCATATAAGTTCTGTGGTTTATCTCTTTCCTCCCCCCACTATCCCCTCTTCTGAGGGTTGTCCGTCTGTACCCTACTTCCATGTTTTTGGTCTACTCTATTCCTCAGACTGTTATGTTCATTATATTCCATAAATAAGTAATAAAAATGCATTTAAAGTGAAATAAATAGCATATCTTGGCACTGTGGCTTAACTAGATTTCTTATTTATTGAGCAGATAAATGAAGTCAGTACAATATGTTACAAAGAGTGTTGTTTTGCCTGCAACTATATTACTTTGTGATATCCTCCATAAGAAGTAGTCTATCACTGTTACTAACTGTCAAATCCAGTTAGCAGCTTTGAAGTTATATCCTCTCCACTCATTTAAGTGTGGATGATTTTGGTTGTCTTTTGCTTTAGGATGTTTTCATGGAAATAGCTCTCAGATTTCCATTTTCTTGCATAGCCAATGTTTAGAGATAAATCAATAAACTTAGAAATATAGGATTAACATTAGGTACATTTAAAATACTAAAAATGAAACCAAAGCTACAACTTAGATTTCATTGTACGAAAAAATTGTATACATTGGTGGTAAATCCTTTCTGCTTTCTGTAATTTAGTTTTGAATCCTAAAATATCACAACTGCTGGTTAATGCTCTATAATCTAAGATGTCTTCTTTTAGACAGCTCCTTAAGCAATTCCTGAAGGGGCTATTCCAAATAATATTCATTTAATTAAATTCTTTTTTTAAATATATTTTGTTCTGATAGAGTGGGGGGTGGAGAGAGAGAAACATCGATGTGAAAGGGACACATCGAGTGGTTGCCACCCACATGACCCAACCAGGGCTGGGGACAAACTGCAACCGAGGTACCTGCCTTTAGTGGGAACTGAACCCGGGTCTCTCTGGACAGCAGGCCGATGCTCCAACCTCTGAGTCAAACTGGCCAGGGCTAATTAAATTCTTTATTCACCATCTATCTCTCTTAGCCCTCTTCACAGAGAAAATTGAGGCCATCATGAAGAAATTCCTTCATTCATTGTATCATACATCTTATGCTTGCTTATATAAACACTCATTCCTTTCTAATTTCCTTCTATTTTTGAACTTTCATTTATTTTCTCCAGGTGACACTTAACATTTAGATTGGATTCTCTCACCTTTGGTTTCTTCCAGGGCAAGTCCTATTAGTAATGCCACTTATTTCTGTGTATTCAACTTATTTTCAGCTACACTGTGCTTTTAAGCCTCTCCTCTTCTCCTGATAGTCTATATTCTCCTGAACCATCCCATTTACCAGAATCAGTGATATTATTCCAAGGAGTTAAACCTAGACCAGCAATAAAGGCATAGTATCATCTAGTATCTAAACTATTAGCTGAGAAATTAATGAGCTCTGTTGGGTAACCAGGCGAGTGAATTATTTAATCAGAATGAAGCCAGAGCTGGAGAACTGAAAACAAAAGCAAGAGGTGATGCCAGACTATATAGGTGATAAAGTTACACCAGGAATATGTTTGAGGAGAGTATTAGTGACACGACAGAAAGAAAACAAAATGATAATGGAGCCATAACTAGATAAACAGCCAGCCAGTCATAGGACAAAGTCCTGAATAGAACAAAAAATGTAGTGTGAAACTTAGTTTAAACAACAACAAAAAGGAGCTTGATGTTGTTAAGCTGTAACAAAGTTGTTTAGTAAATAAAAATCTAATTATCTGAGATGAGGTTCTCCTTTTGTCACAACTGAAGCAAGACATTTACCTTTAAAGTTCTCTTAAAATATTCTTACTCTATGGAACTGAGATTGAAAATGGGAACTGAGAGCTTGTTTTTCACCTTCTTTTCTTAATCAAAACTGCCATTTCTTCTGTGCCATTGTTGTTGAACAGAAACTCTAATTCCCTTGAGGGTAGAATCACTGATGCACTGAGGAGATATTTAAAAAGAGGGCTGACTTTACAAATTCATACCATACAGGCCTGTGAAACTTATCCATGTGACTTGCTTAGGCTAATAGAATATGAGTGGAAAGGACATATATCTCATCCAAGCAGAAGCAATGAGACATTGTGTGTTTCTACCATTGCCCTTTTTGCTCTGCAATTAGCCATGCACGCCTCAAATAAGGGCTGTTCCTTCAACCGAGACTTTGAATGACAAAGCCATAAAGCACAGCCAAAAATTAGGTATAAAGGATGTATAAATTGAGTGAAAAGCAAATTTCTGTTTTTATAAGGCATTTAAATTTTCAGTCTTTTTTTGTTTATTTCTTCCATCACAGTTTATACCCCTATACCCTCTTCTACCACCATCTACCCCCTTCCCCCTACAATCATCACAGTATTGTCAGTGGCCACGAGTTATTTTCCTTTTCCTCTTTTTTGCTCAATCTCTCCATCCCCTCAACAACCTCCCTCCCACCAGAGATGTATTAGGGTCTTTCTCATGGCTTATCTGGAGTAATACAGTCAGCTTTCTCGCTCAACCACTCAACACCTCTACACTATCAGTTACATTTCCTAGAATCATAGACTATCAAATATAAGAAGATCCCTCACAGACAATTCAGTCCAACTCCCTTTTGAAGCATGAATCCCATTTACTTCCTTCTTAGAAAGTAATGTTGCATTACTTCAGTTAGGTGGCTCTGGTGACAGTGATCCCACCAACTCTTGAGGCAGTAATATCATCACTATACAACTCTGATTCTTCACAGTTTTCTATATTGAATCTGAATCTAATTGCACCTGAATATAGAATTATGCATATTGTGATTTAATGGAGACATATGTGAAAGACTTGCAATTGTGCCTATTACTGTATTTTTGTTTGATTTGCTCTATAGTTCCAGTCTACTGAAATATTTAAGACACAGGGTCTGTCATCAAAAATACTATATTAGTTATCTCTATTAGTCAGGGTAAGTAACAGTGGCTAATATGAAAATTTTTAAATAGTAATGCCTTAACATAAATAAAAAATTATTTCTGGATTGTGCCACTGGTAAAAATGGACCAAACTACTCCCCTGGGTAGATTTCTTTTAAGTAATAACTCAGTAACCCCAGTTCCTTTCATCTTGCAATACTGCCTTATTGGAAATGTGGCTCCCAAGATGCATGTAAAAGGGATAGGTCACATGTTGAAACACAAAACAAGTCTCAATATATGAAAGAAGGTTAAAATTATAACAATTTTTTATTTCACCACGATAGAATGAAACTAGAAATAAATAACATAAGTAAAATTAGAAAATTCATAAGTATATAAAAATAAACAAAATACTTCTAAATAATCAATAGGTCAGAAACAAAAACAATAGGAAAATTTAAAAAACATTACAACAAATGAAAATAAGAACAATACAACAAAACTTAGGAGATTCAGCAAAAGCAATTGTAGGTGATAACATTAAAAAAGAAGAAGCGGGACTGGCCAGTGTGGCTCAGTGGTTGAGCATCGACCCATGTACCAAGAGGTCGTCAGTTTGATTTCCACGCAGGGCACATGCTCAGGTTGTGAACACAATCTCCAGAGGGGGGAATGCAGAAAGTGGACAATTCACATTCTCTCTCATTGATTTTTTTAAATCTCTCTCATTCTCCCTTCCTCTCTCTCTAAACTCAATAAAGAAAAAAATATATTTATTAACAATCCCATTTATCATTGCAAGAAAAATCTTAAGATACCTAGGAATGAACTTAACCAAAGGAATAAAGGACCTATTCATAGAAAACTACAAGTCATTGAGAAAAGAAATAAAGGAAGATATAAAAAAGTGGTAGCACATATCTTGTTTATGGATTGGAATAATTAACATCATTAAAATGTTCACATTACCCAACGAAATCTATAGATTCAATGCAATCCCCATCAAAATACCAACAACACACTTCACACAACTAGAACAAATGCTTCAAAAGTTCATATGGAACCAAAGAAGACCTTAAATAGCCACTACAATCTTGAAAAAAAAAAAAAACAAAGTTGGAGGGATCACATTACCAGATTTCAGGTTACACTACAAAGCTACTGTAATCAAAACAGCCTGGTACTGGCACAAGAACAGGCATATAGACCAGTGGAACAGAACAGAGAACCCAGAATTAAACCCAAGGCAATATGCTCAATTAATATTTGACAAAGGTGGCAAAAGCATACAGTGGAGTAAAGACAGTCTCTTTAATAAATAATGTTGGGAAAATTGGACAGCTACATGCAAAAAAATGAAACTCGACCATCAACTTACACCATACACAAAAATAAACTCAAAATGGATAACAGACTTAAATGTGACTCATGAATCCATAAAAATCCTAGAAGTAAATGTAGGCAACAAAATTTCAGACATCATACGCAGCAGAATTTTCACTGATATATCACCTAAGGCAATACAAACAAAGGAGAAAATGAACACATGGGACTACATCAAACTCAAAAGCTTCTGCATTGCGAAAGATACAATCATCAAAATGGAAAGGCAACTCGCTGTATGGGAGAGCACAATTGCCAATGATATATCAGATAATGGGTTAATTTCCAATATATGTAGAGTGCTCACACAACTCAACAAAAGAAAAACAAAGAACCCAATGAAAAAATGGGCAGAGGAACTAAATAGATACCTCTCCAAACAGGACATACAAATGACTAAGAGACATATGAAGAAATGCTCAACATCACTAATCATCAGAGAGATGAAAGTTAAAACAACAATAGGGTATCACCTCACACCTGTCAGAATGGCTGCCATCAACAAATCATCAAACAACAAGTGTTGGTGAGGGTGTAGAGAAAAGGGGACTCTAGTACACTGCTGGTGGGAATGCAGACTGGTGCAGCCACTATGAAAAACAATATGGTGTTACCTCAAAAAATTAAAAATTAAACTTCCATTTCACACAGTGATCCCACTTTTAGGAATATACCCTAGGAAGCCTGAAACACCAATCAGAAAAAATATATGTACTCCCATGTTTGTAGGAGTGCTATTTATAAAAGCTAAGATCTGGAAACAGCCCAAATGTTCACTGGTAGACAAATGGATAAAAAATCTGTGGTACATATACACAATAGAATACTATGCAACTGTAAGAAAGAAAGATCTCTTATCTTTTGAGACGACATGGAGGGACCTGGAAAGTATCATCCTAAGCGACACAAGCCAAGCAGAGAAAGACAGGTATCATATTTCCACTTATTTGTGGAATATAATGAACATAACAGTATGAGGAATGGGGTAGTCCCAGAGACGTGGAAATGGGGTACAGATTGACAATCCCCAGAAAAGGGGTGGTGGCAGAGGGATTAACCACAGAATTTATATGCATGTATGCATGAACAATGAACATGGACAACAAAGCTGGGGACAGGGCAGGGAGGGCGGGGTGGGGGAATCAGTGGGGGAGTAAGGAGAAACATCTATAACAAAAATGAATCAATTAATTAATTAAAAAAAATATATTTTTTTTTTTAAAGAAGAGCTCAGCTGGTGTGGCTCAGTGGTTAAGCTTCGACCCATGTAAGGAGAATTTGCCAGTTTGATTTCTGGTCAGGGCACATACACAAGTTGTGGGTCTAAACCCCAGTGGGGGACATGCAGAAAGCAGCCAATCAATGTGTTCTCTCATTGATATTTAATTTATTATTTTTTATTTATATAACACATTTTGTTTATTTTTTATTTTTTTAAATTATTTTTTAATATAGTTTTGCTACAAATATCTCTCTTTTTCCCCCATTGGTAGCCTCCTCCCCATCTCCCACCCTGCTCCATTCCCAGCTTTGTTGTCCATGTTCATTGATTATGCATACATGCATATAATTTTTTTTTTTTTATCCTCACCCGAGGACATTTTTCCATTTTTTGTTCAGGTAGAGTGGGAGGGAGAGAGAGGAACAGAGAGATAGAGTGAAACATCGACGTGAAAGGAACACATCGAGTGGTTGCCACCTGCACAACCGACCAGGGCCGGGGACAAACTGCAACGGAGGTACGCGCCCTTAGCGGGAACTGAACCCGGGTCTCTCAGGACCGCAGGCCGATGTTCTAACCACTGAGCCAAACCGACCAGGGCTACATGCATATAAGTCCTGTGGTTCATCTCTTCCTCCCCACAACCCCCTCCTCTGAGGTTTATCAGTATGTACCTCACTTTTATGTGTCTGGGTCTATTTTGTTAATCAGTTTGTTTAGTTTATTATATTCCACAAATGAGTGAGATCATGTGATATTTGTCTTTCTGCCTGGCTTGTTTTGCTTAACATAATACTCTCCAGGTCCCTCCAAGTTGTCTCAATGGGAAAGAAATCTTTCTTTCTTATAGCTGCATAGTATTCCACTGTGTATATGTACCACAGCTTTTTTATCCACTCATCTACTAATGGACACTTGGGCTGTTTCCACATCTTAGCTATTGTAAATAGTGCTGCTATGAACAGAGAGGTACATGCATTCTTTCTGATTGGTGTTTCAGGCTTCTTAGAGTATGTTCCTAGAAGTGGAATACCTGGGTCAAAGGGAAGTTTAGTTTTCAGTTTTTTGAGGTAACACCATATTGTTTTCCATAGTGGCTGCACCAGTCTGCATTCCCACCAGCAGAGTACTAGAATACCCTTTCTCCACACCTTCTCCAGCACTTGTTGTTTGATACATTGATGGTGGCCATTCTGACAGGTGTAAGGTGATACCTCATTGTTGTTTTAATTTTCATTTCTCTGATGATTAATGATGTTGAGCATTTCTTCATATGTCTCTTGGCATTTATGTGTCTTGTTTGGAGAGGTGTCTCTTTATATCCTCTGCCCATTTTTTAATTGTTTTATTTATTTATTTTTTGTCTTCCTTTTGTTGAGTTGTATGAGTACTTTATATATTTTGGAAAATAACCCCTTACCTGATGTATCATTGGAAATTATGGTCTCCCATATGGTCTGTTCCCTTTCCATTTTTATGGTTGCTTCTTTTGCTATTCAGAAGCTTTTTAGTTTGATGTAGTCCCCTGTGTTTATTTTTTTTATTTATTTGTTTCTCTTGCCTTAGGTGGTGTATCACTGAAAATCTTGCTGCATATGTTGTCTTAAATTTTGTTGCCTACATTTTCTTTGAGGATTTTTAGGGATTCATGAGTCACATTAAAGTCTTTTATCTATATTGAGTTTTTTCTTGTGTATGGTGTAAATTGGTGTTCTAGCTTCATTTTTTTTTTTTCCATGTAGCTGTCCAATTTTCCCAACACCATTTATTGAAGAGGCTGTCTTGACTCCATTGTATGCTCTTGCCACCTTTGTCAAATATTAAATGAGCATATTGTCTTGGGTAAATTTCTGAGTTCTCTCTTTTGTTCCATGGATCTATCTTCCTGCGCTTGTGCCAGTACCAGGCTGTTTTGGTTACAGTAGCTTTGTAGTATTACCTGATATCTGGTATTGTAATCCCTCCTCCTTTTTCTTTGTTTTTAAGATTGTTGTGGCTATTCAGGGTTGTTTTTGGTTCTATATAAACTTTTGGAGGGTTCTATTTCAGTGAAACATGCTGTTGGTATTTTGGTGGGGACTGCATTGAATATATAGATTGCTTTGGGTAGTATGGGCATTTTAATGATGTTAATTCTTCCAATCCATAAACATGGTATATGCTTTCACGTTTTTATATCTTCCTCTATTTATTTCTTCAATTTCCTGTAGTTTCCTTAAAAGAGGTTTTTTTTTTTGTTTGTTTGTTTTTTACCCTTTTGGTTAAGTTTATCTATAGGTATCATTATTTTTTTACTGCAAAGGTAAATGGCATTTTTTTTTTTTTTTAGTTTCTCTTTCTGTGAATTTATCATTGATGTATAAGAATGCCTTCAATTTCTTGACATTAATTTTGCATCCCGCTATTTTGCCAAATTTATTTATTAATTCCAGTAGATTTTTGTTGGAGTCGTTAGTGTTTTCTATGGACAATATTATTTTATCTGCAAATAATGACAGTTTTACTTTCCTCTTTCGAATTTAGATCCCTGTTATATTTTCTTCACATCTAATCATTGTGGCTATGTCTTCTAGTACTATGTTAGATAAGAGTGGCAAAACTGGGCATTACTATCTTTTTTTCATTCTTAAGGCAAATATTTTTAGTTTTTGCCCATTGAGTGTGATGTTGGCTGTAGGTTTTTCATATATAGCCTTTATTATGTTCAGAAATAATTTCTCTATCCCCACATTGTTGAGTGTTTTTGAGAAATGGGGGCTGGATTTTGTCAAATGCTTTTACAGCATCTATGGATATGATCATATGTTTTTTATCTTTCACTTTGTTTATGTGGTGTATCACATTTATTGAAATGCAAATATTGTATCCTACCTGCATCCCTGGGTTAAATCCCACTTGGTCATGATGAATAATTTTTTTGATGTATTACTGGATCTGATTTGCTAATATTTTGTTAATGATTTTTGCATCTGTGTTCATTAGAGATATTGGCCTGTAGTTTTCTTTCTTTGCAGTGTCCTTATCTGGTTTTGAAATTAGGATTATGAGTTTGTAATGCTGCCATTTCTTGGATTTTTTGCAATAGTAAGGAGAATGGGTATTACATCTTCTTTGAATGCTCGGTAAAACTCCCCCGTGAAGCCGTATGAGCCTGGGCTTTTGTTTGCTGGGAGTTTCTTAATTACATCTTCAATTTCCTTTGTTGTTATTGGTTAGTTTAAGTTTTCTATCTCTTCCTGGTTTAGTTTTGGGAGACTGAGTATTTCTAGATATTTGTCTACTTTGCCTAGATTGTCCAATTTGTTGTCGAATAATTGTTCATAGTATGTTCTGTGGTGTCAGTTGTTTCTTCTCATAAGTTTCTGATTTTGTTTATTTGGGTCCTTTTTTTGTTTTTGGTTAGTATGGCTAAAGGTCCATCCATCTTATTCATCTTTTCAAAGAATCAGCTTTTTGATTCATTAATCTGATGAATTGTTTTTCTCGTCCCTATGTCATTTATTTCTGCTCTGACATTTACTATTTTTTTTTTCTTCTACTTGCTCTCAGTTTTTCTTTTTGTTTACTTTTTAGTTATTTAAGTTGTAGGATTAGAAAGTCAATTAGAAATTTTTCATGTTTCTTTAAGTAGGCCTGTAGTGCTATGAACTTCCCTCTCAGGACTGCTTTCACTGCACCCATAGATTTTGTGTTGTTGTGTGTTTGTTTTCATTAGTTTCTACAACGTTTTAAATTTCTTCCTTGATCTCCTTTGCAACCCATTTGTTGTTTAATAACATACTGTTTAGCCTCCAAGTATTTGAATATTTTTGTGTGTTTTCATTTTAATTGAGTTCTAGTGTCACGGTATTTTGATCTGAGGAGATGCTTGATATATTTTCAATCTTCTTGAATATGTAGAGACTTAGTTTGTGTCCTAATATGTGGTATATCTTTGAGAATGTCCTCTGTGCACTTGAGAAGAATGTATATTCTGCAGCATTGGGGTGAAATGTTCTATAAATATCAATTAAGTCCAACTGATCTAGGTCATCATTTAAGGACTCTATGTCCTTGTTAAGTTTTTGTCTGGAAGATCTATCCAGTGGTGTCAGTGGTGTGCTAAAGTCACCCACTATGATTGTATTGTTATTGATCACTCCTTTGAAGTCCTCTAGAACTTTTTAATATATTTTGGTGCTCCTGTATTTGGTGTGTATATGTTTATCAGGGATATACCCTCTTGTTGGATTGATTCTTTTAATATTATGTAGTGACATTCTTTGTTTCTTATTATGGACCTCATTTTGAAGTTTATCTTGTCAGATATGAGTATTGCTACACAAGCTTTTTTTTTTTTTTTTTTTTTCATTTCCATTTGTCTAGAAGATTTTTTCCTATCTCTTCACTTTCATTCTGTGTGAGTCTTTTGTTGTACAATGCATCTCTTGTAGACAGCATATATAAGGGTCATGTTTTCTTATCCAATCAGCTCCCCTATGTCTTTTGATTGAAGCATTTAAGCCATTTACATTTAAAGTTATTATTCATAGATATTTATTAGTTGCCACTTTTATTTTATGCCTGTGTTTCTCTCTCTCTCTCTCTCTCTCTCTCTCTCTCTCTCTCTCTCTCTCTCTCTCGTTTATTCTTCTTCTTACAACTGTCCCTTCAGCATTTCTTACAGTGCTGATTTGGTGGTGATAAATTCCTTTAGCTTTTCTTTCCTTTCTTTCTTTTTTTTTTTTTTTTAAATCTTTGAAGCTCTTTATTTCTCCTTCAATTTTGAATGATATTCTTGCTGGATAGAGTAGTCTTGGATTTAGCCTCTTGCCTTGCATTACTTTGTACACTTTGTGCCACTCCCTTCTGGCCTGAAGCATTTCTATTGAGAATCAGCTCACAGTCTAATGGGAGCTCCCTTGTAGGTTACTTTCTGTCTCTCTCTTGCTTTCTTTATGATTCTTTTATTGTCTTTAATGTTTGTAATTTTTACTATGATGTGTCTAGCTGTGGGTCTGTTGGGGTTCATCTTGCTTGGGACACTCTGTGTTTCCTGGACTTGTGTGAATTGTTCCTTCACCAGTTTAGGAAGGTTTTCTGTCCTTATTTCTTCAAACATGTTCTCTATTCTTTTCTCTAATTATTTTCCTTCCTGTATCCTTATAATGCAAATTTTGTTTTGTTTTGTATTTTCCCACAGCTCCCTTAAACTCACCTCCTGCTTTTTAATTTTTTTTTTCTTCATTTGGTGCTCTGTTTGGGTGTTTTGTTCTAACTTGTCTTCTAAGCCACTGATTTGGTCTTCAGCTTCTTTTCATCTACTATTGAACTCTTCTAAGGTATTTTTTCATAACTGCTATGTTATTCTTTATTTCCTCTTGATTTTTATGCATAGCTTCTACCTCTTTTTTTAAGCTGAATTAGTTTCCAGTACGCTCTTCATAATTCTTATTAAATTGCTTGTAGTTTCCACCAAATTGTTTGAGCACCCTATAATCATTACTTTGAATTCTTTATCCGACATTTTGCTTTCTTCCATTGCCTGTAGTTCTTTTTCTGGTGATTCATATTTTTCTTTTCTTTGGGTGTTGTTTATTTGTCTCCCCATTTTAGCCATCTGGTAGCTCTAGACCCAGTGAGGGATGTTGGGGTGTGTAGGCAGCTCACTGTATATCAAATAAGTGCTGCACCTCACAGACTGTTCTGTTGTGTGTCACCTCTTGCCTTCTATGGATCATGGAGGACTGATTACTGAGGGCTGGTATTGGTGTGTCCTGGTAGGTACTGCTGTTGGGTCATGTGGACTCCTCTCAATCTGTTTTCCCTGCTGGTTGTTGGTGCCACCTGCAGGCCCTGCATGGGCTTCACTCCTTGCCAGCACCATGGACAGCTGGGCTGCACAGGCCCCACTGCAGCCCAGGCTCCCTGTTGATACCTTGGGCAACCAGGTCGCACATGTTCCTCTGGAGTTTCAGCTCCCCACACATCTTGTGAGCAGCAGGGTCACACAGGTGTCCCTGGAGCCCCGGCTCCCTGCAGATCCTGTGGAGTGATGAATCACCCAGGCCATTCTGGAGCCCTGGTTCCCTGCCAATCTTGGGGGCAGCTGGGATGCACTGGTTCCTCTGGAGCCCCAGCTCTCTGTTGACCTGTGGGCAGCCGGTTCTCACAGGGCCCTCTGGAACCCTGACTCCCTGCAGATCTTGTGGGCAGCGGGGTCATACAGGCCTCTCTAAAGCCCCAGCTCCCTGCAGATCCCGTGGGAGCTGAATTGCACAGGGCCCTCTGCAGCCCCAGTTCCCTGACAACCTTGTGGGCAGCTGGATAGCACAGGCCCTGATGTAGCCCTAGGTCCTGCTGCTGGTGGCTGGAGAGTGCTGCTGTCCAGTGGGACTCAGATGCTGCTCAGTCTCTGTTAAAGCTTTTGAATATGGGTCTCAGCTGCTGATCTCTGCTTCTGTTGCATTAGGGTGAATGTCTGCTCCTTGGCCTCTGCTGCTGGGGGTATATCTTGACTCTGATTGGGCTGCTACTGTGGGGGATGGTGCTGGGCTCCCAGCCATTTATGATTTCCACAGCAGTCACCTTAACAGTTCTGCTACTGTGCGCTGGTCTGTGTTGACACAGTGGGTTCACTGGTTCAATGATGCCAGGTGCACAGGTGGGCTCAGGTTGCTGGGGCCCTAGTAACTCCCACTGCCTCCTCCCAGGGAAGGCTCCAGATCTTCCAAAATTGCGAGACCTCCCTGCGACACACAGAGAAGAACTTCACAGGGTCGCATATTGTGGTAGCTGGCTATTCGTGTTCACAGCACAGGAATCTTCTGCTCCACGTTTCTGCACTGCATGAGTTTGGTCATCAACATTTCATGTCCACTCTCACTCTCACACTTGCTCACTCTCTCACGCACTCACTGTCCCCCAAGTCCTGCCCACCACCATCTTTTTTTCTTTCATTGATATTTCTATCTCTTTTCTCTCCCTTCCTCTCTTCCTAAAATCAATAAAGAAAAAAAAATAAAAAAACTCACATAAATAAACTAATTTGATACCTTAAGAAACTAAAAAATGAGAACAAACTAAACCTAAGCATAACAGAAGGAAGGGGATAATAATAATTCCAGGGGAGATAAACAAACCAGAGAATAAAAAATAATAAAGCAAATCAATAAAACCAAACTTATACCAACTAAGATAAAAAAAAAGAGGATACAAATAACTAAAATCAGGAATAAAATTGGGGGCATTACCTCTTACCTCAAAGAAATAAGTAGTATTAAAGAGAATTCTATGAACAATTATATGCCAACAAATTAGATAACTTAGATAAAATAGATAAATTTTTAGAAACACACAAACTACAAAACTGACTAATAAAGATGGGGTGTGGGGAATCATAACATTTGAATAGATCTATAACAAGTAAAGAGATTGAATCAGTCATAAAACCTCCCCAAATGAAGAGCTTTTCACTGGTCAACTCTAAGAAAGATTTAAAGAATTAAGACATGAAATTGCTGCTGGGAAACCTGAGGTGAGGGGCAGATCAGGCCAAATATTTCTCCATAGGTCATGTGGTGTGTTGCAAGGCTAACCAGGAGAGGAGCAACTGGGATCAGGGGACATCAGTTTTGAGATTAATGGCTGGAAAATTGGTAGCATCGGAAACTGCTGATGCTGAGAGATCATGAACATCTGCTGGCACAGAGTGGAAAATGGCATTGGAGTGAATGGAAGCTCCACAGACCATCTCCTAGTACCAAATTGGAATTATAACGGAAATAAAAACAAGCCAGACCAGCTTGTGTGGCTCACCAAGAGGTTGCTGGTTTGATTCCTGGTCAGTACACATGCCCAGGTTGTGGGCCAAATCCCCAGTGGGGGGCATGCAGGATATGGCCAATTGATGTTTTCTCTCATTAATGTTTCTATCTCTCTCTCCCTTCCCCTCTCTCTAAAATCAATCAATAAATAAAAAATAAAAAATAAAGAAAAATCATCAGGAATAAACAACTAAAAAACAGTTGGAGAGAACCCATACAACCAGGTACAGAAAGAGGATGCCAAATTGAACCCGGTAGGAACTGCGGAGAGGCTTA
This sequence comes from Molossus molossus, assembly GCF_014108415.1. Classification (NCBI taxonomy): domain Eukaryota; kingdom Metazoa; phylum Chordata; class Mammalia; order Chiroptera; family Molossidae; genus Molossus; species Molossus molossus. The sequence goes on along the minus strand of NW_023425355.1, from coordinate 58,110,280 downwards.
AGGGTGGTTTGGGAGCCCATGGACAGCAGCAGAGAGCTCTATTAGTTGAGTGTCCTTCCTGCTGAGAAAGTGGGATATATAAAAAGTACCAAATCATCTACAGTCACTCACCCTGGGCTCTGGCAAAGGGAGGGTGGACTGGACTGGAAGTGTGTAAAGAGAGTCTGGGGCTCCTGGACCAGGGGAGAGCTGAACAGGAGGACAGCAAATGAGGAGTGTTGTGCTGAATCACTACCTCACAGGATAGTTGCCATCTTATTCAAACAGCCCCTTTCTAGAGCCCCAGGGAGTAGCAATGACCCCTCCCACAGGAAATCAACACCAACAGGCCATAGAAATGCAAATTAAGGCTCATTAACATTAAGTCTGAGAGCAAGCGAGTGCCCTACCTGCTGAAAATACTCTTATACCTGAGGGGTTTTTTTATTCAGCTAAGGGCTACAAATAGAGGCTCATCAAGTAGCTGAGACTAATAGCCTCCGGGAAGAAAGCTAGAGGATAACTGAATATTTTTGTGGCTTGCGAGATAAGACTTGAAATAGGGTGTTTAACGTGGGTCCTCTCACACTTATCCAAACCCAGTAGAGCGATCCACAAGCAGAGAAACACCAATACACACAGGGAAAATTTGGCAGGCTCCCAAACCCCCTGAAATAGCCAAAATGATGAAACAAAGACACAAATCCCCAATGAAAGAACAAGAAAATTCTGCAAAAGAAGAAATAAATGACAGAATTAAGCAAGATATCAGAAGGAAAGTTTATAATAATAATTATGAGGAAGCTCAACAGCATGAATAAAAATATAGAAACATTGAAAATTATCCAATTGAAAATAAATAATGACATAGCAGAAGTAAAGAATACATTGGAAGAAATAACCAGCTGAGTAAAGGAAGCCAAGGACTGGATCAGTGAATTAGAAGACAGGGTAGAAAAAAAAATCACCAAATCAGAAAAAAAAAAAAATTAAAAAACAGAAATACAGCTTAAGTCATATGTGAGACAATAAGAAATGTAACAACATCTGCATCATAGGAGTGACAGAAGAAGAAAATGAGCAAGGATTATAAAATTTATTTGAAAAATTGTGACAGAAAACATCACTAACATGGAGAAGAAAAAGGGCATACATGTTCAAAAACCACAGACAGCCCCAAGAAAAAAGAACCCAAAGCAGCCCATACCAAGACACATAATAATGAAAATTCCAAAAATTAAAGAGAAATATACAGACAGCAAGAGATAAGCAATAGGTTACCTGCACAGGAACCCTCATAAGGCTATCAGCTGACTTCTCAACAGAAACACTACAGGCTACAGGCCATAAGGGAATGGCATGAAGTAATCAAGGTCATGAAAAACAAGGATCTGAATCCAAGACTACTCTATCTAGCAAGACTATCATTCAAAATAGAAGGTGAAATAAAGAGCTTCCCAGACAAAAACAAACAAGCAAACAAACAGAAAACAACAACAAAGATTGCTAAGGGAATATATTAGCAACAAACCAGCTCTCCAAGAAATCTTTAAAGGATTGCAGTAAAATGTACATGACATAGAAAGAAAAATATAACCACAATAAACAAAAATGGCAATAAATAAGTACATATGAATAATAACCTTGAACATAAATAGATAAAATGCTCAGGTCAGACAACAGAGTAGCTGAATGGATAAGAAAGCATGACTTCTATATATGTTGTTTATAAGAGACTCACCTCAAAACAAAACACCCATAAGGGTTGCAAATGAAAAGGAAAAAAAAAAACAAAAAACAAAACAAAACAAAACAAACAAAAAAAAAAACCTTGGTTGCAATATTTATATCTGACAAAACATACTTCAAAATGAAGGCCATAATTAGAGACAAAGACGGTCACTACATAATATTGAAATGATCTATCCAACAGGAGGATATAACCTAGGAAAACATATATGCACCCAATATAGGAGCACTCAAATACATTTAAACACTTCTGGAGGACATCAAAGGAGAAATCAACAGCAGGACAATCATAGCAAGGGACTTCAACACCCCATTGACACCAATGGATAGATCCTCTAGAGATAACAAACTAAAAAGAAAACCAAGACTGCAATTCATGCACTAGATCAAATGGATATAATAGATATCTACAGAGAATTACACCTGAAAACTGCAGAATTCACATTCTTCTCAATTGCACATGGATCAGTCTCAAAGATAGACCACATGTTAGGACACAAACTAAGTCTCTACAAGTTCAAGAACTGAATTCATATCAAGCCTCTTCTCAGATCACAGTGGCATAAAACTGGAAATCAGTTACAGCAAAAACATTCAAACAGATGGAGGCTAAAAAGTAGGTTATTAAACAATGAATGGGTTACCAAGGAGATCAAAGAAGAAATTAGAAACTTACAATGAAAATGAACACACAACGACATAAAAACTATGGGGTGTAGGAATGCAGTTCTGAGAGGGAAGATCATAGCACTACAGGCCTACCGCAAGTAGCAAGAAAATTTAATTGACTTTCTAACCCTACAACTTAAAGATATAGAAAGTGAACAAAAAGAAAAACCCAGAGCGAGTAGAAGGAAAAAAAATAATAAAGGTCAGAGCAGACATACACGATAAAAGAAAAAAAAAACTGAAAAAAAATTCAAAAGATCAAGAAAACAAAGAGCTGGTTATTGAAAAGATAAACAAGATTGATGGACCCTTTGTCAAACTCAACAAGAAACAAAAAGAGAGAAACAAAGTAAACAAAATCAGAAACAAGAGGAGAAGTAACAACTGACACCACAGAAATACAAAGGATCGATAAAAACTACTATGAACAATTATACTCCAACACATTGGACAATCTAGGCAAAATGGTCAAATTTCGAGAAACACACAGTCTCCCAAAACTGAACCTGGAAGAAATAGGAAAGTTGAGCAAATCAATAACTAAGAAAATTGAAGAAGTAATCAAGAAACTCTCAAGAAACAAAAGACCAGGCCCAGATGCCTTCACAGGGGAAGTTTTAGGAAACATTCAAAGAAGATCTAGCACCAGTTCTCCTCAAACTATTCCAAAACATCCAAGAACAAAGACTCCAAACTCATTTTATGAGGCCTGCATAATCCTAACTCCAAAACCAGATAAAGACACTACAAATAAAGCAAACTACAGGCCAATATTCCTGATGAACACAGATGCCAACATCCTCAACAAATTAATAGCAAATCAGATCCAGCTATGTATTAAAAAAAATATTCACCACAGTCAAGTGAGATTCATCCTAGGGATGCAAGGCTGGTACAATATTTACAAATCAATAAATGTGTTACATCACGTAAACAAAAATAAAGATAAAAATCATATGTTCATATCAATAGACACGGAAAAAGCATTTGACAAAATCCAGCACCCATTTCTTTCTTTATTGTTGTTTTTATTGATTTGTTTTTGTTACAGATATTTCTCATTTTTCCCCCACTGACATCCTTCTCCCCTTCTCCCCCCACCCCATACCCAGCTTTGTTGTCTATGTTATTGGTCAGCTTTGTTGTCTATGTTCATTGGTCATGCATACATGCATATAAGTTCTGTGGTTTATCTCTTCTCCCACAGACCCCCCCACCTCATCTGAAGCTTGTTAGACTGTACAACACATCCATGTCTCTGGGTTAATTTTGTTCAGCAGTTTGTTTAGTACATTATATTCCACAAACAAGTGAGATCATGTGATATTTGTCTTTCAATCCAGCACCCATTTCTGATAAAAACACACAGCAATGTGGAAATAGAGGGATCATATCTCGACATAATAAAGGCCATATATGAAAAACCTATAGCCAACATCATACTCAATGAGCAAAAACTAAAAGCATTTTCCTTAAGAACAGGAACAAGACAGGGATGCCCACTTTTGCCACTGTTATTTAACATAGTACTGGATGTCTTAGCCTCAGCAATTACACAAAGAAAAATAACAGGGATCCCCAATGAAAAGGAGGACATGTAAATTGTCATTATTTGCAGATGACATGATATTGTACTTAGAAAAACCTAAAGAATCTATCAAAACTCTACTGGAGCTAATAAATTATTTTGGCAATGTAGAGAGATGCAAAATAACATGAAGAAACTGATGGCATTCTTATACATCAATAATGATCTCACAGAAAAAGAAACTAAAAAAAAAAAATCCCATTTACCATTGCAGAAAAAAACTAAGATACCAAGGAATAAACTTAACCAACAAAGCAAAGGCCTGTTCTCAGAAAACACAGGAAATGGAAAAAAGAAATAGAGGCAGAAATAAAAAAGTAGAAGGATATACCTTGATCAGGGATTAAAATATTAACATAATTAAAATATCCATACTCCCCAAAGCAATCTATAGATGCAATGCAATCCCCATTAAAATACCAATGACATATTTTATAGAACTAGATCAAATATTCCAAAATTGGTATGGAAGAACAACAACAACAATAACAAAAAACAAACAAACAAACAAACAAAAACAACCCTGAATAGCCATAGCAATTTTGAAAAAGAAGAACAAAGTAGGAGAAATCAAAATATTGGATATCAGATTATACTACAATGCCATTATAATCAAAACAACCTAGTACTGGCACAAGAACGGGCATATAGATCAATGGAACTGAACAAAGAACTTAGAAATTGACACAAGATGTTATGCTCAATTAATATTTGACAAAGGTGGCAAGAGCATACAATGGAGTAAAGATAGCCTCTTTAATAAAAGATATTGGAAAAATTGGACAGCTACATGCAAAAAAAAAATGAAGCTAGACTACCAACTTACACCATACACAAGAATAAACTCAAAGTGGATAAAAGACTTAAATGTGCCTCATGAATCCATAAAAATTCTAGAAGAATATGTAGTCAACAAAATTTCAGAATCACATGCAGCAGAATTTCCACTGATACAATGCCTCAGGCTAGAGAAACAAGGTTAAAAATGAACACATGGGAGTAAATCAAACCAAAAAGCTTCTGCATAGCAAAAGGAACAACTATCAAAGTTGAAAGGGAACCCACTGTACGGGAGAGCATAATTGCCAATGATATATCAGATAAGGGGTTAATTTCCAAAATATATAGAGTACCCATGCAACTCAACATAAGGAAGACAAAATCCAATTAAGAAATGGGCAGAGGACATAAATAGACACCTCTCCAAAATAGGAGATACAAATGGCCTAGAGACATATGAGAAAATGCTCAATGATGCTAATCATCAGAGAGATGCAAATTGAAACTACTATGCGGTATCATCCCACACCTGCCAGATGGCTGTCAATCATCGCACAACAAGTGCTGGCGAGGGTGTGGAGAAAAGGGGACTCTAGTACACTGCTCGTGTGAATGCAGACTGGTGCAGCCGCTATGGAAATCAATATGGTGCTTCCTCAAAAATTAAAAATTAAACTACCATTTTAACCAGTGATCCTACTTCTAGATATATATCCTTAGAAGCCTGAACAGCAGTCAGAAAGAATATGTGTACCCCTATGTTCACAGCAGCACTATTTACAATCGCTACAATCTGGAAACAGCCCAAGTGTCCATCAATAGATGAGTGGATAAAAAAGTTGTGGAACATATACACAATAGAATACTGTGCAGTTGTAAGATAGAAAGATCTCTTAATCTTTGAGATGACATGGAGGGGCTTCGAGAGTATTATGCTATGTGAAATAAGCCAATCACAGAAAGACAAATACATGATTTCACTTATTTTTTGAATATAATATTCAAAATAAGCTGATGAACAAAGTAGACCCAGAGACATAATAGTAGGGTATAGACTGACAAACCTTAGAATAGGGGGGTGGTGGGAAGGGAAGAAATAAACCAAAGAGTTTATAAAAATGTTTGCATAACCAATGGACATAGAGAACAATGCTGGGCCTGGGACAGGTGGGACTGGGAGGAGGGTGTCAATTGGGAAAAAGAGAAACATCTGTTATAAATATAAATTTATATATATATATATATAATTAACACCAATCATTGTCACACTCTTCCCAAAAATACAACAGAGAGAACACTTACTGACTCATTCTATGGGGCCAGAAAATAAATAGTCATCAAGCCCATGAAAAGATGTTCAACATCATTATTCATTTGGAAAATACGAATTAAAATTACAATGTGCTAACACTGTACAACGTCTAGGAGATTATACAAATATATATATATAATGGCAAATAACAAGGGTTGGCAAAGATGTGTAGAAAATAAAGCCCTCAAACACTGCTGGTAGGAATGTAAAATGGTTCAACTACTAAGCCAAACAGCTTGGCTGTTCCTCAAATGATTAAGCAATTAATTACAATATGATCCAGCAATCTCAATTCTAGGTGAACAACAAAGAGAATTCAAAATAAGTGTTCAGACAAAAACTTCTACACAGATGTTCATAGAAACTCTATGCATATTAGTCAACAAGCAGAAACAACCCAAATATCCATCACCTAATAAATATAGAAACAGAGTGTACTGTATGAATACAATGAAAAAGAATGAAACACTGATGTATGCTATAATATGGACAAATCTTGAGAACATTATGCTACGTGAAAAAAGCCAGACATAGACATATATTGTATGATTATATCTCTATAAAATATCCAGAATAGGCAAATCCATACAGATGAAAAGAAAATTGCCACAGGTTGCAAAAGAGGAGAATGGGGAATGACTGCTTAATGGGTATGGAGTTTCTTTTTGTTTTATGAAAATATTCTGGAATTAGATAGTGGCAATGGTTGTGCAACACTGAATGTATTTAAAGCCACCGAATTGTATACTTTAAACTGGATATAACGATGTATTTTATGTTTGTGGATTTTAACTCTATGCAAAAAGAGATACAATATATTAAGTACTATTCAGATATATGTACACAATACCACAGTAGTACAGAGGAAGGCTATCTATCTCATCCTTAGTGGTTTACAAAGCTTCCTGGATGGCACAATATCTTATTAAGATTAACTTACCTAGATAGTTACTCACTAGATGTGAAATGGTTGGAGTTGAGTCAATAGTATAAGGAAAAAATGTTTCACAAAATATTGGCTTTTTGCAGATACTCACAATTATATTCATTGACATAGTCATATAATAATTTCTTCAAGAATCAGTCTTTACAAGTCATATAGGTCATAATAGCAACTACTTATCTCTGTTGTTACAGTACAAAAGTAGCCACAGAAAATATGTAAATAGGCATGACATTGTTGCAATAAAATTTTATTTACAAAAACAAGGCGATATGTCCATAGTTTCTTTATCCTTGACATAGAAGAATAGCTATCTAATAACTATTGAAATACTTTTATAAATAATGGTCAGAAGTCAAATAATTATGCAGAGGTTTTTATGATTATATATAAACAACAAAGATGCTTTATCTAAAGTGATATATCGAATCCTAGAATTCACTCTTTACTGTCAGCCTTATCCTGTTCTGCTTTTCTATGGTATTTGTGATAGATGATCTCTAAGATGGGTCCCAATGATCCCTACATCCAGAAATTCACACACCTGTGTAATCCCCTTCCCTTCGATGTTGGCTGGACATATTGAATAGTTTCAACAAATAGAATATGGCAGAAGCAATGAAACGTCACTTCTGATATTGGGTTCCAAAAGATCTGCAGCTTTACATTTGATCTCTCTCTCTCTCTCTCTCTCTCTCTCTCTCTCTCTCTCTCTCTCTCTCTCTCAAAAGCAAGCTATCCTGTTACATGTATCCCTATAGAAACTGACCAGGAGTCAATATATTTGGTCAACCAAAGTGAGGACCTGAAGCTTACCAATGGCCATATGAGTGAGTTTATAAATGGATCTTAATGCCTTGATCCCTGCCCCACACACATCGGTTGAGCTAGATCTCCTGTTAAAGTTTTGTGAGGGGCCCCAATGCTGCAGAAACCAGTTAAGCTATGCCTGAACCACAAAAACTGAGAGATAATAAATTCTGTTTTAAGTCACTACATTTTTCATATGTTGTTATACAGAAATAGATAATGAATCCACTATTAAATCACTGTTATTGATTTATTCCCTTCTCATTATGTCAAATCTTTCCTAAACTTGAAGGTGTGTATGAACTAAAGTATTATATACATATGACAAGGAGCCAAATGAACTGGGGAAATAATATACAGACAAACTCAATTGTGAATGCATAGATTAGACAAAGCAGCTTTATGAAAAAAAAAGTCTTAAATTATCACTTAAAGTTGCAAATTTCTTTGTCAAGAAACTTTGGGCTAGATTGTACCAGCTTCATTGGAACTTAACATGGAAATGATAACCAGTGAGTCTCTGGTCTAAAAATGTATATTTTCTTTCATGTGAAAGACATTTGTATTGTGCAACAAATCAGAAAGAGACCATGATTGAAAGCTATAATCTTATGCCAGGAAACAATGCAGAAATCTGTTCTTTTCCTTTATGTCTATCTTACAGTGATTCACTTTGAACAGTTTAGTCATGATTTAAACTTTTGTTTCAATGATATTTATGTAATGTCAGGCTCACATTTGCTGAATTAAATATGCCTATCATCCATCTTATCTTTTTGATATTTGTATACTAAAAATCTTAAAAAGTGCATATTGTAATTTTTGTCAATTATATATTATTTATCTGTAGATATATTTTTATTATTTCCTCCCATTTATTTACATAATTATTTATAAGAAAGGAAGTTAAAAGGTTTTGTTCAGTTTGAGGTAGCATATATAATTGTGGTAGTCTGTTTTTATGTTTCAGACATCAGAATGTCATTGTTAAGTATATTTATTGGAGACCTCTCTTTCTACTAAACCACACACACACACACACACACACACACACACACACACGGGGCGGGGGAGAGACAGAGAGAGAGAGTTATCACTTTAGGTGATAACTTAAGACTTTGAAAAAAAAAACTAAGATACCTCTATTATTCATCTAAATGAATATTATGGTTACTTTTTATATATTAGGTAATAAAGTACCTCTATTTTGTTCAACCCTCTTTCTATGTGACAACATGTCAACTTTGAGGAAGAATGTGGCCTTAATGAGCTTCTAAGGCTATAGAAGGTTATATATAATGAGTGTAAAGCCCTCTCCCATCCTTTGTTGTAGTACATGAAACCAGAGATAGAAAAACACTACTGAGCATCAGTTTGATCAGTAACAAATAGAGGTATCAAATTCAGAGCCTAGATAGGGAATAAGAGTCATGATATAAAGTTGAAATTGTATGGAGATAGAAAAGTTTAATCCAGTGCCATGTAAAAAACAGTAAGTACAGTAAAACAAGTGAGAAGGCCTAAATAAAAGTAGAGACTAAATTTGAGTTTTATTGGTTTTCAAATACCATTTATACTTTCTATACAGAGGGGTAAAGATGAATGATGGGCATATTTAATTCAGCAAACCAATCACTGGTTTCAGTCCACCAATCATGCAGAATTATATTTACTTAAAGCACAAGAGAGACAGTCATTCACTCATTCTTTCATTCCTTTAAAGAAAACATGAAATCAGCACCTGTTATGTTATACCGACTGTGCTAGACAATGAAGATACAGATATGCACAAGATACTATCATTGGGAAACAATATTTATATTGCTAATTATGTGATATAGTATTTATTCTGGCACACATTCTTCCAAAAGTATTTATTGAGCATGTGTTATAGCTTATGTGCTATGTCTAGAACCACAGACACTTTAATGAGCCAAAATAAAACAAGAAAGACTGAGAGGGGAAGAGAAACTGAATTTGTTGATGGAATAAGTATGGATATGATAGAATGAAAGATATCAAGGATGGTTCCTCAGTTTCTGATCTGGGCAACTGGATGGAGGAAACACTGACAGAACAGTTATAAAAAGGGATAGAATGGGTTTTACCTTGGACGTGTTGAACTCGAACTTCCATTGAGCTATCCAATTGGATATATCAGGTAGATGATTGGATATATCTTAAGTTCATATCAAGAATCTGAATCTTAAAGATTATAGAGTGTCATTTACAGAGAGTTCAATGAAAGGTTTTTGAAAGTAGAAGAGTGAAGAGCTTGGTCAGAACACACAGTACATATTAGTCATCAAAATGCAATAGAGGATTGATATTTGGGTTGTTCCCAAGTTAAATATTGACAAAAAGTGTGGCAGAAAGCTTAATGCATTCCTGCAAATTTATGGAAATTTTTACCTCTTCATATGCAAAAAAAATTTTGGTGTACTGATTTAAAGACTAGGGCTTAAGCAGCTGATTTACAACGAATAACCTGTACTGCCTGGCCTAATATCTTTCAGTCCTGGGTTTCTTGGAAAAGTCTACATGAGTTACAATTATGCTGCCCATTGAGCAGATGTAATATCTGGAAGGAACTGAGTGCTTTTTGCAGGAGTTCTATCTATAGCTTTAAATGTTAAGAAGTTTTAACTATGTAGTGGAATGATCAAGGTGCTTATAATTCTTTTCTTTCCACTATGAAGTAAAAGTTAGCCATGGCGAAAAAACTTCATTCCTTTCATAGGTAGTTTGTGTTCGTTGCTCTCCCCCCCCCCATATATGGATTACATGTTCCTGTCTCAATTTTTGTTTAAAACTGGACATTTAAGCTAATATATTGTAGTAATTCTGATTAATCTCATTATAAGCCATGTTGTTGTTTTTTTTTTAGTTGACTTTTTAAATGTTTTTATTTATTTATTTTTTGAGAGAGAGGGGAAGGAACAGAGATACAGAAACATCAATGTGAAGGAGAAATGTAGTCGGTTGCCTACTGCACGCCCCTGCACACCCCGTACTGGGTATCGAACCCACAACCCAGGCATGTGCGTTAACTGGGAATGGAACTGGAACTTCGCAGTCCATGGGACAATACTCATTTTACTGAGCAACACTGGCAGCGTGTTTTTTGAATGATTGTTTGCTTGATTGTTTTTTGTTTTTTATGGATAGACTATTTTTGTGAAGTTACTTTCCCTTCAGTGTGAAGATTTTAGTGTTGTTCCTCAGCCTAGGGTGTGTGCTGTCATGCTGAATGGCAGTGGTCTGCCTAGGGCTCTCTTTGATCGTCTTTTTCCATGACCATACTTAGCTATTAAGTCTGGCTGATTTCACTGTTGTTTTCAAATATACCATGGGGCATAAATTGCTACTGCAGGCCCATCTATTTGAATTAATTCTCTTTTGGAGTGATAATTCCTAAAGACCAGCTTGAGATATGTTGTGACCTGAGGAGGGCTCTTGCCAGCTGTCTCTCCAGTTTACTCCTGCAATCATAGTTGGCCTATAGTTTAGCCTATGTGCATCTCTCAGTATCCTCCCAATTACCTTTTTTTTTATAACCTCTACTGTTTTTGATAATGTCCTTCAGGCTTCTCTAAACTGCTGCAAGTGAAGTAATATCCCCTGGGAAAAGACTGAACTTTCTTTTTTATGGCATTCTGCTTCTTCATACAAAATCTCTTAGCTGGCTGTGGAGATGAGTTTGGGGACATGGTGCTCTTCTGTCTCAGTGACACTTCCAAAATTAGGTGTACTAGTTTGAGAGTGGCAGTAGCAGAAGCTGAATCAAGGATAATCTGGGTCTCAGTATTCCATTAGTGTGGTTGAAGATCGTCTGATGCATACATGCGTTGCGTGTTGGGTAGAAGAAGGGAGTTCCTTCCCTGGCTGGTAGTTCATTTGATTAGTGTCGTACTGATATGCCAAGATTGCTTGTTTCATCCTCAATCAAGGCATATACAAGAATCAATCAATGCATTAAAAAATAAGTGGAACAAGTCAATATCTCTCTCTCTCTCTTTCTCTCTCTCTCTCTCTCCCCCTTCTTCTCTCTCTCTAAAAAACACATATTGTTTAAAGATTTTTTTAATCCTCACCTTAGGATATTTTTTCATTTATCTTCAGATACAGTGGGAGGGAAGGGGAGAAACAGAGAGAGAGAGAGAGAGAGAGAGAGAGAGAGAGAGACATCGACGTGATAGAGACACATCAACTGGTTGCCTCCCACATGACCCCAAAGATGAACTGCAACCAAGGTACAAACCTTTGACCAGAATCACACCTCCACCTCTTTGGTCTGCGAGCCGAAGCTGTAACCGCTGAGCCAAACCATCCAGGGCATAAAGATTTTTATTTTAAAATAGGAAGGGAGTTCCCATCTTTCAGCCACACTTACTCAATACTTAGTCTCAGCAACAGGTTTGGGGACAAGATGAGAAATGCTGACTTATTTCCCTTCCTGGGAAGGTAGCCCTCTGACTAGGAATAAAAGGTAAAAGGAGGGCTGTGCTTTTAGCTGCACCAACCTAAAGTAAATTTTCCATCTTATTGCACTTACAGGAGAGAGGAAAGGAACAGGTCTTAGTTCAAATACCATATCATGCTTTCTAAGTGAGCTAAGATCTGACATTTCTGAGGCATAAGTATCATGCTGGGAGGAAGAAAACCCAGAATAACTTTGGGTAGCTGTAAAACCTAACATAACAAAGTAAAATGAAGAGAAAGACAAAATCTGGAAATATTCAACCTTCCCACTGAGACATATTTTAGTGCAGTAGCACATGAGTCTGAGTGTAAAATGTCACTAAAAACGGGGGTAATATAGTCTTGAGTGCTTGGAAGACAGAGTCCTGTTAGAAGTAGAGTCTTAAAAAGACATATGTTACATTTCACCATTGAAATGACAGAAAGTGGAGATGAGTTAGTCTAATTAAAGCTTCAACCCAGCCCTTACCCAACTCAGTACTTGATTTTATTGACCTGATTCGCATCTCAGTTTTTTAACTTAACAAATGAAAGAATGAACCTCTGGGACCTACGCTCTACAGTGCTTTTATAAACACTGGCAATCATATAATAAAAATTATGACAATTATTGGTGTAGAAAAATGCAACAAATAGAAGATAGAGTGAAAAACAAAATTTAAACATCCCACAGTTAATCCAAATGTTGAAATTAACAGACGACTATAAAGTAATTATTCTTAAGATAAATATAATACAGAAATAATTACCAAACTGAATAAAATTTTAACATCATTATTAGATATTGGAATCTAAAAAGTCAAATGGGCATTTTAGAAATTAAAACAATATTGGTAATTAAAAACTCAAATGAGCTTAACAGAAGACTAGAAATACAGTAGTCCCACTGATCCATGGTTTTGCTTTCAGCGGTTTTAGTTACCCATAGTAAACTGCAGTCCAAAATGTTAAATGAAAAATTCCTGAAATAAACAATTCCTAAGTTTCAAAATTGTATCATTCTGTGTATCAAGATGAAATCTCCGACTGTCCTGCTCTGTTCTGCCTGGGACATGAATCATTCCTTTGTCCAGTGTACTCACACTGTGTATGCTACCTGCCTATTAGTTACTTGGTAGCCATCTCTGTCATCAGATAAACTGTTGAGTTATCACAGAGTTTCTGTTCAAATAACCCTTATTTTACTTAATAATGGCCCTAAATTATAAGAGTAGTGATGCTGAAAATTCAAATATGGTCAACAGAAGTCATAAAATATTTCCTTAAAATGTGCAAAAAGACACAGTATATATAGGGTTTGATACTCTCTGTGATTTTATGTACCCACTGGGTGACCTGGAAAGTATTCTCTGCAAGCAAGGAGGATTACTATTGATTAAAATAAGATTACTTATCTCAAAGAAAGGTAAATAGAATATTTCCCAGCTAACAGATGTAAAAAGTAATAATAATAAAAACAGAAAGATAAAGGACAGAACAAATCATAAGAGATATGTGGGACACAGTTAAATGGCATTATGTACATTTAATTACAATGCCAAAATGGAGAAAAGAATGGGCCAGAAACACTATTTGGAGACATAATGGCTGGAAATTTGCCAAACTAATTAAAGACATCAACATACAGATTCCAGAAACTTAGTGGACCCAAAGAAGGATGAATTTATAAAAAAACACACCAATTTTAAGCTAAAAAATTACAAAGTGATAATGTTAAAAGATGGCATAAAAAAAGAACTATTATCTTCAAGGAAGCAATAATATGATTAATGACTGATTTTTTTCTAACAGAAACCATAGAGTTAGAACACAATAGAGAGGTATATTTAAAATGCTGAAAGATCCAGGGGCAGCAGTCAGGACTGGAGGGAGGGTGAGTGTGTGAGAGGGTGTAAGTGGACCTGAAGGTGGACAACCAAACTCCTGCAGTGCAGAGACATGGAGCAGAAGGTTCCTGTGTTATGGACTGGAGCAGCCGGCTACCACAGTAAGGGGCTCTTCACGGCACTTCTCCCTGTGCAGCATAGAGGTCTCACCATTTTGGAAGATCCCGAGTCTTCCCTTGGAAGAGGCAGTGGGAGCACTAGGGCCCAGCAACATGAGCCCACCAGTGCACCTGGCACCATCAGACCAGTGGACACTCTGTGTCAACACAGACCAGTGCACAGTAGTAGAGCTCCTAAGGTGCCGATCCTGGAAGCCTCAGACAACCTGGAGCCCAGCACCATCCCCCATAGTAACAGCCCGATCAGAGTCAAGATATACTCCCAGCAACAGAGGCTGGGGAGCAGACATCCATCCCTAGGCAACAGAAGCACAGACTAGAAGCTGAGACACATCCCCAAAAACCACAGCAAAAGCTGAGCAGAAGATGAGTCCCACAAGGCAGCAGCACCTCCAGCCTCCAGCAGTGGGACCTGGGGCTCTACAGAGGCCTGTGTGGTCCAGCAGCACACAAGAGCTGTGGGAACCCTGAGCTCTAGAGGTACTGGTTCCATCCACCTGCCCACCCACAGAACATTCAGGGTACAGGAGCACCAGAGAGGCCTGTGCCACCCAGTAGGGTCAGTGCCATCTAGTTACCTGCTGGACCTGCGGGGTGCTGAAGCACCAGAGAGGCCTGTGTGACCCATCAGGGACTATGTCATCCAATTAACCACAGAAACTGCATGGTGCGGAAGCACCACAGAGGCCTGTGAGACTCAGCAACCCATAACATAGGCATAGAGCCTGGTTCCCAAAGGGACTGTGCCATTCAGTTACAAACAGGACCTGCAGGTTATGGGGTCACCAGAAAGGCCTGTGTGACCCAGCTGTGCACAAGATAGGCTTAGAGGATGTGAAAATGGAGGCAGAGTGAATGGAAGCTACACAGAAAATCTCCCAGGACCAAATGGGAATTACAACTAAAATAAAGACAAACTCACCCTGGCTGGGTTGGCTCAGCAGTTAGAGCATCAGCCTCTGGTCCAGAGAGACCCAGGTTTGGTTCCCGCTAAGGGCACATACCTGGGTTGCAGTTAGTCCGCGGCCATGGTTGGTCATGCGGGTGGCAACCACTTGATGTGTCCCTTTCATGTCGATGTTTCTCTAACTCTCTCCCTCCTACTCTATAAGAACAATAATGGAAAAATGTCCTCAGGTGAGGATAAAAAAATGAATAAATAAAATAAAATAAAGACAAATCCTCCGAAAAAAGCAAAGAAAAACAGCAGGACAGGACCATATAACCAGGGACACTGGTAGGACTGAGGAGGCACGAGAGAATGGCAGGCTCAGAGCCCAAAGACAGCAGCAGTCTTAGATGTGAGCAGCACCCAAGGGAAATAAAGACCAAGCCCACTCCACAGCAGAGAGAGCTCGAAGTAAAAAGAAACCAAACAGGCCCACATGAAGACACATAGTAATTAAAATTCCAAAAATTAAAGACAAAGAAAGAATCCTAAAAGCAGCAAGAAATAACTAAGTACCTACTAAGGAAATCACATAAGGCTCTCAGCTGATATCTCAACAAAAAACACAAAGGGCCAGAAAGGAGTGGCATGAAGTAATCAAGGTCATGAGAAACAAGGATCTGAATCCAAGACAACTCTATCCAGCAAGGCTATCATTGAAAATAGAAGGTCAAATAAAGAGCTTCCCAGACACAAAAAATCTAACACCAAACGAGCACCGCAAGATATGTTAAAAGGACTGCTGTAATTAGTAGAAGAAATAGGAAGAATATAGAATCACACTAAACAAAAATGGCAATAAATAAGTACATATCAATTATCAAATTAAATCTGAATGGTTTGAATGCTCCGATAAAGACACAGAGTAGATGCTGGATAAGAAAGCATGACTCACATATATATTATTTATAAGAGACCCACCGCACAACAAAAGACTCACATAGTTTTAAAGTGAAGGGATGGAAAAAATTTCAAGCAAACAAGAAAGAAAAAAAGCTGGGGTAGCAACACTCATATCTGATAAAGTAGATTTCATAATGAAGACCATAACTAGAGACAAAGAAGGCCACTGCATAATATTGAAAAGATCCATCCAACAGGAAAATATAACATTGGTAAACATATACACACCGAATATAGGAGAATGGACATATTTTAAAAATCTTCTGGAGCACTTCAAAGAAATAATCAACAACAAAAAAATCATAGCAGGGGACTTCAATATCCCACTGACATCAGTGGATAGATCTTCTACACCAAAAAATTAACAAGAAAACACAGACTCTAAGTGAAGCACTAGATCAAATGAATTTAATAGATATCCACAGAGAATTACACCCCAACTACAAAATTCACATTCTTCTCAAGTGCACATGGGACATTCTCAAAGATAGACCACATGTTAGGATACAAATTAAATCTCTACAAGTTCAAGAAGATAGAAATTATACCAAGCATCTTCTCAGATCAAATGGCATGAAACTAAAAAGTAATTGTAACAAGAACATGCAAAGACATTTGAACACATGGAGGCTAAATAGCATGTCATTAAACAACGAATGGGTTACCATGGAGATCAAGAAAAAATTAAATATTCCTCAAAAACAATGAAAATAAACAGACAACAATACAAAATCTATGGGATGTAGCAAAAGAAGATCTGAGTTGGAAGTTCATAGCATTACAGGCCTACCTCAAGAAGCAAAAAAATTTCTAATAGCTTATCTAATCTCACAACTTAAAAAACTAGAAGGCAAACAAAAAGAAATCCCGGAGAAAGTAGAAGGAAGGAAATTGTAAATTTCAGAGCAGAAGTAAATGACATGGAGACCAAAAAGCAATCCAAAGGATCAATGAAACAAAGAGTTGGTTCTTTGAAAAGATAAACAAGGTTGATGGACCCTTAGATAGACCCACCAAGAAACAAAGAGTGAGAACTAAAATACACAAAATCAGAAAGAAAAGAAAAGAAAAATAATTGACACTACATAAATACAAGGATCATTAATAAATATTCTGAACAAATATATGGCAAAAAATTTGACAATCTAAGCAAAATGGACAAATTTCTAGAAACACATAGTCTCCCAAAACTGGACCAGGAAGAAAGAGAAAACTTGAACAGACCAATAACAACAGAAGAAATTGAAGATGTAATTAAGACTCTCTCAGCAAACAAAAGGCGAGGCCTGAACTACTTCACAGGGCAGTTTTACCGAACACTCAAAGAGGAACTAACACCCATTCTCCTCAAACTATTTCAAAAAATTCAAGAAGAATGAAGACTTTTAAACTCGCTTTATGAAGCCAACATAATTCTAAGTCTAAAATCAGCAAAAAGAAACTACAAAAAAAGAAACTACAGGCCAATATCCCTGATGAACATAGATGCCAAATCCTGAACAAAATATTAGCAAATCGGATCCAGCAATACACCAAAAAAATTATCCACCATGACCAAGTGGGATTCATCCCAGGGATGCAAGGCTCGTACAATATTCGCAAATCCATAAGTGTGATACGCCACATAAACAACATGAAAGATAAAAATCTTATGATTCTATCATTAGACACTGAAAAATCATTTGACAAAATCTAGCACCCATTTCTTATAAAAACACTCAACAATGTGGGAATAGAGGGATCATATCTTGACATAATAAAGGCCATATATGAAAGACCTACAGCCAACATCATACTCAATGGGCAAAAACTAAAAGCATTTCCCTTAAGAACAGGAACAAGACAAGGATGCCTACTTTCACCACTCTTACTTAACATTGTACTGGAAGTCTTAGCCACAGCAATCAGAGAAGACGAAAAAAATAAAAGGGGTCCAAATGAGAAAGGAGGAAGTGAAACTGTCATAATTCACAGATGACATGATCCTTTACATAGAAAACCCCAAAGACTCCATCAAAAATTTACTGGACTTCATAAATGAATTTGGAAAACTAACAGGATACAAAATTAACGTCAAGAAACTGATGGCATTCTTATACACCAATGATGAACTCACAGAAAGAGAAACTAAGAAAACAATCCCATTTACCATCGTGGCAAACAAATTAAGATACCTAGGAATAAACTTAACTAAAGAAATAAAAGACCTATTCACAGAAATCTACGGGGCATTGAAAAAAAAAAAAAAAAATAGAGGAAGATATAAAGAAGTGGAAGCACATACCTTGTTCATGGATCGGAAGAATTAACATCATCAAAATGTTCATACTACCCAAAGCAATCTATAGATTCAATGCAATCCCCATCAAATTATCAATGGCATATTTTTAAGAATTAGAACAATTACTTCAAAATTTATATGAAACCAAAAAAGACATTGAATAACCACAGCAATCTTGAAAAAGAAGAACAAAGTTGGAGGGATCACATGATTTCATGTTATACTACAAAGCCACTGTAATCAAAAGAGACTGGTACTGGCACAAACACAGGAAGATAGATCAATGGAACAGAATAGAGAACCCAGAAATGGACCCAAGGCAATATGCTCAATTAATATTTGACAAAGGTGGCAAAAGCATAAGGTAGAGTAAAGACAGCCTTTTTAATAAATGGTGTTGGGAAAACTGGACAGCTACATGCAATAAAATGAAACTAGACCATAAACTTACACCATAAAAAAGAATAGACTCAAAATGGCTAAAAGACTTAAATGTGACTCATGAATCCATAAAAATCCCAGAAGAAAATGTAGGCAACAAAATACCAGACATCATACGCAGCAAAATTTTCACTGATACATCACCTAAGGCAACAGAAACAAAGGAGAAAATGATCACATAGTACTACATGAAACTCAAAGCTTCTGCATAGCTAAAGAAACAACCAGCAAAATGGAAAGGCAACCCACTCTATGGGAGAGCATAATTGCCAATGATACATCAGATAAGGGGTTAATTTCCAATATACATAGAGTGCTCATAGAACTCAACAAAAGGAAGACAAAGAACCCAATTAAAAAAATGGGCAGAAGAACTAAATAGACACCTCTCCAAACAGGATATACAAATGGTCAAGAGACATATAAAGAAATGCTCACCATCACTAATCATCAGAGAGATGCAAATCAAAACAACAATGAGGTATCACCTCACACCTGTCAGAATGGCCGCCATCAACAAATCATCAAACAACAAGTGTTGGCGAGGGTGTGGAGAAAAGGGGACTCTAATACACTGCTGGTGGGAATGCAGACTCGTGCAGCCATTATGGAAAACAATATGGTGTTGCTTCAAAAAATTACAAATTGAACTTCCATTTGACCCAGTGATCCCACTTCCAGGAATATACCCTAAGAAGCCTGAAACACCAATCAGAAAGAATATATGTAACCCCATGTTCATAGCAGCACTATTTACAATAGCTAAGATCTAGAAACAGCCCAAATGTCTATCAGTGGACCAGTGCATAATAAAGCTATGGTACATATACACAATGGAGTACTTTGTAGCTGTAAGAAAGAAAGATCTCTTATCCTTTGAGATGACCTGAAGGAACCTGGAGAGCATTATCTCTAGCGAAACCAACCAAACAGAGAAAGACAAGTATCATATGATCTCACTTATTTGTGGAATATAATGAACCTAACAGTCTGAAGAACGGGGTAGTCCCAGAGATGTTGGAGTGGGGTACAGACTGACAATCCTCAGAAGAGGAGGTGGAGGGGGAGATCATCTAAATAACTTATATGCATGTATGCATGAACAATGGATATAGACAACAAAGCTGGGGACAAGGCCGGGAAGGACAGGTAGGGTGGTATCAGTGGGGGGAAAAGAAAAACATCTGTAACAAGAATAAATAAATTAATTTTAAAAAATGCTGAAAGATTTTTTTAAAAGTCCAGTCAAGAATACTTTTATCCATGTGAAATGTCCTTCAAAAATAAAGGCAAAATACAGACATTTCCAAAAAGCTGAAATTTTGTGATTAGAACAACTGTACAACATGATATAGTAGAGGCAGTTTTATAGGTTGAAGAAAAATGATGTAAGTTGGAAGGAACTTTGAAAGTCATAAAAAACAGCTTAGTAAGATTTCTTAAAACACATTTCCACCAGAATTACTTTCTTTAAAACATTTTATTAAAATTTATAGCCAGAGCGCCCTGGTCAGTTTGGCTCAATGGTTAGAGCGTCGGCCTGCGGTCCGGAGAGACCCGGGTTCGGTTCCCGCTAAGGGCACGTACTTCGGTTGCAGTTTGTCCCCGGCCCTGGTTGGTCGTGCGGGTGGCAGCCACTCGATGTGTCCCTTTCACGTCGATGTTTCTCTCTCTCTCTCCCTTCCTCTCTCTCCCTCCCACTCTATCTGTACAAAAAAATGGAAAAATATCCTCGGGTGAGGATTAAAAATAAATAAATAAATAAAATTTATAGCCAGAGCAATAAGGCCAGAAAAAGAAATATAGGGAGTAAAAATCAAAATATACAGAATAAAATAGTTTTTATTCACAGATAACATTGCATATGTATAAAAATAATAATTAATAAATGGAATGGGTAAATTTGATGGTAAACACCAATACACAATTTAATTGTATTTCTATATACCTGAAGCCAACAGTGGAAGAATAAAATTTGAAAACTACTATTTATAGTAGAATTTAAAAAAATCAAACCTTCCAAATAAATCTAATTAGATATGGGCAAAATCTCCATACTGATGTAAACCATATATTATAGAGATAGATTAAAGAACACCAGACAAAAGGAGAAACTAATCTTGTCCATATTTAGGGAATACTCAATATTTTAAGATTTTTACTTCTTCCCAAGTTGATCCCTTTCTGTATCACAATCCCAACAAAAATGCAGCGATATATTTTGGTGCAAATTGAGAAATTAGCAAGTACATGTGTAAAAGCAAAGGGCTAAGCCAAAACAAGAACAAAGTTTGAGATGGACTGAGTAAATGTCCATACAAAATATAATCTTTGTTAAATGATACATAATTAAAAATTGGTAATTTAAGCTTATTATTGTAAATAAATTTTACTTTATTATGAAAAAAGTTTTATGAAGATAACACTTCCAAAATCATTTGAAGAAGTCAACATCATCTTCATATGAAGCCAGTTAAGGAAACACAATTATACAAGGAAAGACAATTATAGACTAATAAGTATGTTTGAACGTAAATGCAAAAATTTTCAACAAAATAATAGAAAATTAAATTTGACAGCATCAAAGAATCATACATCATAATTATGTGTGATTTATTCCAGGAATGTAGGTATAATTCAACATATGCAAATCAACAAAGCTAATACACTGCATTAGTATAATAAAAGATAAAGATCAGGTAATCTTCTCAGTAGATGAAAAAAAATATTTTACAAAATTCAACATTTTTCATTATAATAACTTAACAATTTAGGTATAGAAGAAACATATCTCAACAAAATAAATGTACATATTACAAGCTCATATCATATTCAGTGATTAAAAGCTGAAAGCTTTTTTTTTTTTTATAAAATCAGGAACAAGTTAAGGGTAACCACTCTCACTACTTTAATGCAACAGAGTACTTGAAGTTATAGCCAGAGCAATGAGGCAACAAAAGTAAATAAAAGGCACACAACACAGTTAGGAAGAATAAAATTTGTTTTTGATTTTGAATCACATTATCATATACAAAGAAAATTCTAAAAACTCAACCAAAAAGTTGTTAGAAGTAATAATTGAATTCATTCATTTTCAGGACACCAAATCAACATACAAAAATCAGTTGCATTTCTATATACTAACAACAAACTATCCAAAAACAAATTAAGGAAGGCAATCCCATTTACGATAATATCAAAAAGAATAAAATGTTTAAGAATAAATTTAACCTAGGAAGTGGAAGGTTGATACACTTAAAACTGTAAGAATTTTATCAAAGAAATTTAAGAAGACACAAATGAATGAAAATATAACCCATGCTCATGGTTGGAAGAATTAACATTATTAAGATGTTCATACTATCAAGAGCTATCTATGGATTCCACAGAATCTCTAACACAACTCCAATGGCATTTTTCACAAAAATAGGAAATCACTCCTAAAATTATTATGGAACCACAAAAATCCCCAAACAGACCAAGCAGTCTTAATAAAGGACAGCCCTGGCCAGGTGGCTCAGGTAGTTGGAGCATCACCGCATATATCACAAGGTTGGTGTTTGATTCCTAGCATTGCAGGTTTGATCTCCAATCAGCTTGCGTATGGAAGGCAATCAATTGATGTTTCTCTCTCACATGAATGTTTCTCTTTTTCTTTATCTCTCTGTTTCTCTCTGTCTTCCCTTATTTCTAAAAATATCAATAAGCATATCCTTTGGTGAGGATAAAAAAACAAAAGAAAGAAAGAAGAACAAAGCTGTAGGCATCATGACTCCTGATTTCACACTAAATTACAAAGCTATAGTAATGAAAACAGTATGGTACTGCTATGAAACAGACATATAGACTAAGAAAACAGGGTAGGGAGCCCTGGAATAAACCCCATATACATACAGTCTATTACTCTTTGACAAATATGCCAAGAACACACAATTGGAAAAGGATAGTCACTTCAATAAATGGTGGTGAGAAAACTGGATACCATCATGAAAAAATAAAATAATATTTGACCTTAATGTTGTACCATATACAAAAATTATCACAGAATGATTAAAGACCTAAATTTTAGTCCTAACATTGTAAAGCTCCTAGAAGAAAGCATAAGAAAAGAGCTCCTTGACATCTGTTTTGGCAAAAAAGATTTGGATATGAGACCAAAAGCAGAGGTAACAAAATAAAAAATAAACAATTAGAACTACATCAAATTAAAATGTTTCTGCACAGCAAAGGAAACAATCAACAAAATGAAAAGGCAACCTATCGAATGGGAGAAAATATTTGTAAGCCATATATCTGAGAAAGGGTTCATATCTAAAATATATAAGTAACTCCTACAACTCAAAGCAAAAGCACAGATAACCTGTTGAAAAATGGACAAAAGATCTGAATATAAATTTTGTTCCAAAGATGTACAAATATTAACAGGTACATGAAAATGTGTTCAATATCACTAATCACTAAGCATTACTTACCTAAGTGTCCATAAATAGACAAATGGAAAAAGATAATGTGATTATATATGTGTATAATTAAGGATAAAAAGAATGAAATCTTGCCATTTGTGACAACATGGATGTTACTTTAGGGCATCATGCTAAATGAAATAAGTCAAACAGAGAAAGACAAATGCCATATGATCTCACTTATTTGTGAAATATAATTAAAAAAGAAATCGGTGGTTGCCAGAGGCAGGGTGTAGGACAGTGGTGAAATGGGTAAAGGGTGTCAAAACATACAAACTTTCAGTTATAAAATAAATAAGTCATGAGGATGTAATCTACAGCATGGCCACTGTAGTTAATAATACTGTATTGTATATTTGAAAATTACTAAGAGAATAGATCTTAAAAGTTTTGATCACAAGAAAAAAAATTTAGATATGTGTGTTGATGGATGTTACCTAGACTTATTATGGTGATCAACTTGCAGTGTATATAAATACCGAATCATTATGTTATATACCTGAAACCAATATAATGTTATATGTTAACTATACCTCAATAAAAAAAATTAAAGAGCCAAAATTGGAAACAATCAAAAATAAGATATTAACAAATGGTTTCATTAAAACACTATGAGCATAACGACATAAGCCAAATTTTGGGAAAAGATATTCACAATAAACACATTCAACAATGGCTGGTATACAGAATACATTTATCTTAAAACAGACAATACAAATATTAGAAACCAAATAAAATAGAAAAGAAACACTTGAAATGGTACATCACAAACAGGTTCTTCAAATTGCCAATAAGCATATGAAAATGTGTTTACCTTTAATTTAACCATGAAGAAAATGAGCATTAAAACTACAAATGAGACAATACTAAATGTCCATTAGAATAGCGTAAATTTTTAAAATACTGACAATAAAGTGACAGCAAGGATTTGGAGCAACTTAAATTTTTGTATATTTCTAGAGACATTGTATATCTGTACAAGCTTCTTCGAATACTAACTAAATGGTTAAATACACATCCCTATGATAAAGTAATTCTACTTTTTTTAAATTTATTTTTTATTGATTAATTTTTGTTACAGATGTTTCTCCTTTTTTCCCCCACTGATTCCCCCCTCCCCATCCCTCCCTAACGCTTCCCCAGATTGTTGTCCATGTCCACTGTTCATGTATACATGCGTATAAGTTCTGTGGTTTATCCCTCCCCCACCTCCCCATTCCTTAGGAGATTATCAGTCTGTACCCCGCTTCCGCGTCTGGGACTACCCCATTCCTAAAACTGTTATGTTCATTATATTCCACAAATAAGTGAGATCATATGAAATTTGTCTTTCTCTGTTTGGCTTGTTTCACTTAGGATAATACTTTCAAGGTCCCTCCATGTAGTCTCAAAGGATAAGAGACCTTTCTTTCTTACCACTGCATAGTACTCCATTGTGTATATGTACCACAGCTTTTTGATCCATTTGTCTACTGATGGGCACTTGGGCTGTTTCCAGAACTTAGCGATTGTAAATAGTGCTGCTACAAAGATGGGGGTACATATATTCTTTCTGATTGGTGTTTTATGCTTCTTAGGGTATATTCCTAGAAGTGGGATCACTGGGTCAAATGGAAGATCAATTTGTAATTTTTTGAGGTGACACCATATTGTTTTCCATAGTGGCTGCACCAGTCTGCATTCCCACCAGCAGTGCACTAGAGTCCCCTTTTCTCCACACCCTCGCCAACACTTGTTGTTTGATGATTTGTTAATGGCGGCCATTCTGACAGGTGTAAGGTGATACCTCATTGTTGTTTTGATTTGCATAGCTCTGATGATTAGTGATGATGAGCATTTCTTCATAAGTTTCTCAGCCATTTGTATGTCCTGTTTGGAGAGGTGTCTATTTAGTTCCTCTGCCCATTTTTTAATTGGATTCTTTATCTTCCTTTTGTGGAGTTCTATGAGCACTGTATATGTATTGTAAATTAACCCTTATCTGATATATCATTGGCAATTATGCTCTCCCATAGAGTGGGTAGCCTTTCCGTTTTGATGATTGTATCTTTCGCTGTGCAGAAGCTTTTGAGTTTGATGTAGTCCCATGTGTTCATTTTCTCCTTTGATTCTATTGCCTTAGGTGATGTGTCAGTAAAAATTCTGCTGCGTATGATGTCTGAAATTTTGTTGCCTACAGTCCCCTCTAGGATTTTTATGGATTCATGAGTTACATTTAAGTCTTTTATCCATTTTGAGTTTATTCTTGTATAGGGTGTAAGTTGATGGTCTAGTTTCATTTTTCAGCAAGTAGCTGTCCAATTTTCCCAGCACCATTTATTAAAGAGACTGTCCTTACTCTACTGTATGCTTTTGCCACCTTTGTCAAATATTAATTGAGCATATTGCCTTGGGTCCATTTCTGGGTTCTCTGTTCTGTTCCACTGGTCTATATACCCGTTCTTGTGCCAGTACCAGGCTCTTTTGATTATAGTGGCTTTGTAGTATAACCTGAAATCTGGTATTGTGATCCCTCCAACTTTGTTCTTCATTTTCAAGATTGCTGTGGCTATTCGAGGCCTTTTTTGGTTCCATATTAACTTTTGAAATAATTGTTCTAAATCTGTGAAGTATGCCTTTGGTATTTTGATGGGGATTGCGTTGAATCTGTACATTGCTTTGGGTAATATGGACATTTTAATGATGTTAATTCGCCCAATCCATGAACAGGGTATGTGCTTGCACTTTTTTATATCTTGCTCGATTTCTTTTTTCAAAGACCTATAGTTTTCTGCGAATAGGTCCTTTATTTCTTTGGTTAAGTTTATTCCTAGGTATCTTAATTTTTTTTGCCGCAATGGTAAATGGGATTGTTTTCTTAGTTTCTCTTTCTGTGAGTTCATCATTGGTGTATAAGAATGCCATCAATTTCTTGACATTAATTTTGTATCCTGCTATTTTGCCAAATTCATTTATTAAGTCTAGTAAACTTTTGATGGAGTCTTTGGGGTTTTCTATGTACAGTATCATGTCATCTGCAAATAATGACAATTTCACTTCCTCCTTTCCAATTAGGATCTCATTTTTCCTTCCTGTCTGATTGCTGTGGCTAAGACTTCCAGTTCTATGTTAAATAGGAGTGGCGAAAGTGGGCATCCTTGCCTTGTTCCTGTTCTTAAGGGAAATGCTTTTAGTTTTTGCCCATTGAGTATGATGTTGGCTGTAGGTCTTTCATATATGGCCTTTATTATGTCTAGATATGATCCCTGTATTCCCATGCTGCTGAGCGTTTTTATCAGAAATGGATGCTGGATTTTGCTGAAGGATTTTTCAGCATCTATTGATATCATCATGTGGTTTTTATTTTTCATTTTATTTGTGTGGTGTATCACATTTATGGATTTGCGAATATTGTACCAGCCTTTCATCCCTGGGATGAATCCCACTTGGTCATGGTGGATAATTTTTTGGTGTATTGCTGGATTCTATTTGCTAGTATTTTGTTCAGGATTTGGCATCTATGTTCATCAGGGATATTTGCCTGTAGTTTTCTTTCTTTGTTGTGTCTTTTTCTGGTTTTGGAATTAGAATTATGCTGGCTTCATAAAACGAGTTTGGAAGTCTTCCTTCTTCTTCAATTTTTTGAAATAGTTTGAGTAGAATGGGTATTAGTTCTTCTTGGAATGTTCGGTAAAAGTCCCCCGTGAAGCCCTCCGGGCCTGGGCTTTTGTTTGCTGGGAGAGTCTTGATTACATCTTCAATTTCTTCTTTTGTTATTTGTCTGTTCAAGTTTTCAATCTCTTCCTGATCTAGTTTTGGGAGACTGTGTGTTTCTAGAAATTTGTCCATTTTGCTTAGATTTTCGAATTTGTTGCCGTATAATTGTTCATCATAGTTGTTAACGATCTTTTGTATTTCTGTGCTGTCAGTTGTTATCTCTCCTCTTTCATTTTTGATTTTATGTTTTTGGGTTCTCTCTCTTTGTTTCTTGGTGAGTCTAGCTAAGGGTCCATCAATCTTCTTTATCTTTTCGAAAAAACAGCTCTTTGTTTTATTGATCCTCTGAATTGTTTTTTTTGGTCTCTATGTCGTTTATTTCTGCTCTGATCCTTACTATATCCTTCCTTCTACTTGCTCTGGGGTTTTCTTTTTGTTTGCTCCCTAGTTCTTTAAGTTGTGAGGTTAGGTAGTCTATTAGAGATTTTTCTTCTTTTTGAGGTAGGCCTGGAGTGCTATGAAACTTCCCTCTCAGAACTGCTTTCGCTGCATCCCATAGATTTTGTGTTGTTGTGTCTTCATTTTCATTGGTTTCCAGTTTTTGATTTCTTCCTTGATCTCCTCGGTGACCCATTCATTGTTTAATAACATGCTATTTAGCTTCCATGTGTTCAAATGTCTTTGTATGTTCTTCTTGCAATTGATTTCTAGTTTCATATCATTGTGGTCTGAGAAGATGCTTGATATAATTTCAATCATCTTGAACTTGTAGAGACTTAGTTTGTGCCCTAACATGTGGTCTGTCTTTGAGAATGTTCCATGTGCACTTGAGAAGAATGTGAATTCTGTAGTTTTGGGGTGTAGTTCTCTGTAGATATCTATTAAATTCATTTGGTCTAGTGCTTCATTTAGAGTCTCTGTTTCCTTGCTAATTTTTTGTCTAGAGGATCTATCCAGTGATGTGAGCGGGGTGTTGAAGTCCCCGGCTATGATTGTATTGCTATCGATTTCTCCTTTGAAGTCCTCCAATAGTTTTTTAATATATTTTGGTGCTCCTATATTGGGTGCATATATGTTTATCAAGGTTATATCTTCCTGTTGGATAGATCCTTTCAATATTATGTAGTGGCCTTCTTTGTCTCTAGTTATGGCCTTCAATCTGAAGTCTATTTTATCAGATATAAGTATTGCTACCCCAGCTTTTTTTTCTTTTCCATTTGCTTGAAGGATTTTTTTCCATCCCTTTACTTTCAATCTGTGTGAGTCTTTTGTTGTGAGGTGGGTCTCTTGTAAACAGCATATAGATGAGTCTTGCATTCTTATCCAATCAGCTACTCTGTGTCTTTTTATGGGAGCATTTAGTCCATTTACATTTAAGGTGGTTATTGATATGTACTTATTTATTGCCATTTTTGTTTAGTGTGGTTCTATTTTCCTTCCCATTTCTCCTGCTAATTACAGCAGTCCTTTTAACATTTCTTGCAGTGCTGGTTTGGTGCTAATGTATTCCCTTAGACTTTTTTTGTCTGGGAAGCTCTTTATTTGACCTTCTATCTTGAATGATAGCCTTGCTGGGTAGAGTAGTCTTGGATTCAGATCCTTGTTTTTCATGACCTTGATTACTTCATGCCATTCCCTTCTAGCCTGTAGTGTTTCTTGTGAAAAGTCAGCTGAGAGCCTTATGGGGTTTCCTTTGTAGGTAACCTGTTGCTTATCTCTTGTTGCTTTTAGGATTCTCTCTCTGTCTTTAATTTTTGGCAGTTTCATTACTATGTGTCTTGGTGTGGGCCTGTATGGGTTCTTCTCACTTTGGGCTCTCTGTGCTTCTTGAATTTGAATGCCTTCTTCCTTCACCAAATTAGGGAAGTTTTCTGTCACTATTTATTTGAATATATTCTCTAGCCCTCGCTTACTTTCTTCTTCTTCAGGGACTCCTATGATGCGAATATTATTCCGTTTCCAGTTGTCCCACAGTTCTCTTAAGCTGTCATCCTGTTTTTTAATCGTTTTTTCCTTTTAGTTTTCTGATTGGTTGATTTCTTCTAGCCTGTCTTCTAATTCACTGATCCAGTCCTCAGCTTCCCCTACTCTGCTTTTTAGACCTTCCTGTGTGTTTTTCATTTCTGATATGTCATTCTTCTTTTCTTCCTGTTGGTTTTTCATTTCCAATTGGTAGATTTTCAACATTTCTGTCTTTACTCATGGTGCTCATGTCCTTACACATGCAGTTGACCTTCCGGAACATCATGGCTCTAAATTCTAGTTCTGTTAACTTGCTTAACTGCACCTCATTTATCTCATCTTCTGTAGAGGTATCTTGTTCTTTCATTTGGCTTTTGTTTCTGTTTCTCACCGTTTTGGCTATCACAGTGGGCTTTGGGGTCTGCCAAGTTTTCCCAGTGGGTGTTGGTGTTCTGCTGTTTGTGGCTCCCTCTCCTGAGTTTGGATGCACCAGGGATGACCTGCTTTAAACACCACCGTCAAGTCTTAGCTTTTCTGGTTAGTGTTGCTAGCCCAGGGAATGGTAGTTATCCTCTAGCTTTTTTTGCCTGAAGGCTATTAGTAGAGGTCACCTGCAGACCCTTGGTTTCTGAGTTGCCTGAAAAACTCCCTCAGGTGCTCAGTTTAAGAGGATTTCCTGAGAGTGAGGCAGGTGTTCCTTGTTAATGGGCCTCAATTAGCATTTCAATGGCCACCAGGTGGGGTTGAATCTCTGAGGGAGGGGCCGCCGCCTCTCCCCAGGGCCCTGAGAAGAAGTGAAATGACCACAGTCCTGCGTGGCTGCACTCAGCAAAAGCTCTCAGCACCCTCCAAAACCCAAGTGTCTCCACACAGTTCCAGTCCAGTCTGCCTTCCCTATGCCGGAGCCCAAGGTGAGTGGCTGCTGCCAATTTAGCCTCTGTCCGGACTCTGCGTCCTGGAGCCGCCTGGGACTTTTAACCCAAGGGCACTGCTTCCAGCCAAGGGTGGTTGTGGCTGTGGCACCAGCTGAGGGGATTGACTCAGCAGAAGCCCCAGGAGTGAGCCTAGATAGTGGGACACTGCAGAGGTGGCAGTCGCGTCCAGCACAGTCCCCTGGTCCCCGCGATTCCGCGCGGCGCCTGCCGAGGGCTTAGCAAGCAGAGTTCGAGGGACTCAGCCTTGGTAGCAGAATCCTGCCGACTCCCCTGGTGCCCACGAGTCTGTGGGCTCCAGCTGAGAGCTTAGCAGGCTACACAGTTCCCAGGGCCCATGCAAGGTGGCAAGGGAGTAGGTAGGAGTAACTTCCCGCCGAGTTCCCTGGTCCCGCAGAGTACCCTGGTCTCCACGAGTCTGTAGTAGTAATTCTACTTTTAGGTATGTACTCAAGATAAGTAAGTATTTTTTCCATCAATTGACCTGTATATAAATATAATGCACTATGTTATTTAGTTCTGTAGAAACATCAGCAGAAAGAAGTTAATGACTAGAGGAATTTTTCAAAAAACATTACTCTTGATCTATTGGACCTATATACAACTCTATTTTTTAAATAGCCTCAAACTAAGAACAGCCTAAATGTCACCAAGACATGTTCTAGCTAAAAATTTGTATATTATTACAGGATAAAATTGGAAGAAAAACACTATGAGTGCCTAAGTTAAATTACCTAAAGTAATTTCAGTTTGTTATTCCTTGGATTAAATTTACTAGAAAATGCTAGTTTGAATAATTTCTTCTCACTTAATATTCTCTTCATCAGTGACTAGAGGTTTGAATACTTATTAGAGAATTCAAATTCTCATTAAAGAAATCTCTAGGTTACAATGGTGTTTATAATTATCAATGGATCAAGAGTAATAATTTTTAAGAATTTTTAAAATCATTAACCTCTTTCTGCTATTGTTTCTATAGAACTAGCTAATATAGTGCATGAAAACATTAAGTGATCTTTATTTCTCCCAGAAAATCACTCTTTGTCTTCTTCTTCTGTATCACCTACAAATGGGGATCCAGGTTAGACTGGATGCATTATTAATATAATGATGAGTCTTACTTTAACTATACCTACACACTAGATATTTTAAAAAAACATGATAATATCTCTCCTTCTTTTCTATCATATCCTCCCCTTTATGGCCATTTTAAAAATTCTGCTTAAGATTGAATCTATTGAATCAACTGATTTGTTTTTTTTATTGAATGCGCTTTTACTGAGTTCCTAATATGTGACAAGCACTTTTATAGACACTGGAGATACAAATGCCAATTTATTGATTTATTTATACATTTAAAAATAAGTATTGAATATCAATCATATGGCAGATATTATGTTAGATGTTGGGCATGGGATGGTGAATAAGGGAGACTTTTTCTCTGGCTTCATAGTGCTTATATTCTAGTAAGCAAGGAGTGGTCAAGTAATAAGACGAGTGAATAAAATAGAAGAAACCACAGTGGAAGAAACAGATGAATAGGAAATAATTTTATATACTTTAGAAACTGTTATAATTAAGCTATGCCCAGCCCAGCCACTGTGGTTCAGTGATTGAGCGTTGACCCCTGCACCAAGAGGTCATCAGTTAGATTCCCAGACATGGCACATGCCCAGGTTGTGGGCCAAATCCCCAGTGTGGGGCGTTCAGGAGGCAGTCAATAGATGTTCTCTCCACTGATGTTTCTTTCTCTCTCTCCCTCTCCCTTCCTCTCTCTGTAAAAATTCAATAAAGAAAAAAAAAATGCAAGATATGCCCATAGAACTGTAAAAATATAAGCAGCAAATAATTATGTTGTAGAAAAGGTGGGAGAACGAGGTACATATTTACCTATTTTGAAAACTGCAACTAGCTACATCTATCAAGTTTTACTTCTCTGTTGTTTCTGATCATAATCCAAGAATTAAACATTTTATCTCATCTATTCTTTTTAATATTCCTATGTCTATGGCAATCTTTCCTTCTTCTATTTCAAACCTTCAAGATCTTCCTCCCTTGCTTAAGTTTTTACTGTTTCAAGACATAAAAGTCTCTCTAAATGTGGAGACCTTATAATTTTTTTTTTCATAACTGTAACCTATTCTCAGTTCAGCTCCTCATCCTTCCTGAATCCCTATTAGGTAGAATGTACTCATTTCCCCAGATCTTGTATTGATAAGTTTCTGGAGACAGGTTCATCATTCATTTTTCTTTCCAATGATATTTCCAGAGCATTATTCCTCTACCTTGGTGGAAAAAAACCTGTGCCTCTGAGCCATGAGTCAAACGGTTACAGAAATTTCTCCTTTTCATTCCATAGCACTGCCTGGGAACACTGTCAATTATAAATGTATTATGCACTTGTAACCCTCAAATTCCATCCCTACAAACTGAACCTAGATATAGCTTTCAACACTTCTTTTTTTTTTTTTAATCCTCACCCGAGGACATTTTTCATTTTTTGTTCAGGTAGAGTGGGAAGGAGAGAGAGGAACAGAGAGAGAGAGAGAAACATCGATGCGAAAGGGACACATCGAGTGGCTGCCACCCGCACAACCGACCAGGGCCGGGGACAAACTGCAACGGAGGTACGCACCCTTAGCGGGAACCGAACTGGGTCTCTCAGGACCGCAGGCCGACGCTCTAACCGCTGAGCCAAACCGGCCAGGGCTAGCTTTCAACACTTCTTCAAGTCCCACTAAGAGTACTCTGACACCAAAGCCTTTTGGTCAACATAGATATGACCAATTATTTCATAGGGCAGACAGAAGAGTGAGATTACATCTCAGACTTTACAAACCTTACGGTTTCCTATAAATTAGTTCTTATTTTCAAAGTGACTTCTCTCTGGAGATATTAATGTGGATTCTTTCCTTCAATTTGTTAAAATCATTAGTCTTTAAAAGAGTGAAAATTATGCCCTCACCCAACTTTTAAAAGCTTTATGGAAGTATAATAACTGATATACAAAGAACTGCACATATTTAAATACGTACAATTTGATGATTTAGGACATTTGCAAACACCTGTGATAACATCATTGCAATCATGGCAATAAAGAGCTCAGTAAAGTAGTTCTTTCAATTTTTTCATACGGATAAACTGTACTCAATAAATCTCACATATAAGTACAGTGGGAGCTCTGCCAAAGTGAATCGGAGGGACAGTTTCCATGCATTACTTAAAATCACCCTTTCCCTCATAGTCAGATCTTGATTACAGCTTTCTTACTAATTTAAATTCACTATGCCTAAATAAGTGTGTGTGTGTGTGTGTGTGAGAGAGAGAGACAGAAAGATGAGAGAGAGAGAGAGAGAGAGAGAGAGAGAGAGAGAAATGTCCACATATGTGCATTTTCATGTTTAAAAGAACCTTAAAGCAAATTATATATTTTTACTTTATTATAGTTTTTTTTTTATCCTCACCCGAGGACATTTTTCCATTTTTTGATCAGACAGAGGGGGAAGAAGAGAGAGAGATAGAGAAACATCGACGTGAGAGGGACACATCAAGTGGCTGCCACCCTCATGACCCAACCAGGGCCAGGGACAAACTGCATCTTAAGTAGGTGCCTTTAGGGGAAAGCGAACCCGGGTCTCTCTGGACCGAAAGCCGACACTAACCGCTGAGCCAAACTGGCCAGGGCTACTCGACTGTAGTTTATGATGTTGATAAAATCCTGAGCGTACAGAAACTCTGGCATCTCTTGATACAAGGGGCCAAAGCTACTGTGTATTTCTTTTCTTTTTGTAACAAAATATATTTATTTATTTTTTAAATTTAACTTCATTGTTGAAAGTATTACAGATATCCCCCCTTTTTACCACCATTAACCCTTTCCACCCTGTTCCTGCCCCCACCACAGGTCTTCACCACACTATTGTCTGTGTACATGGGTTATGCATATATGTATATAAATTATTTGATTAATCCTTCCCCTCATCCCCTTTTTCCTCTGAGATTCATCAGTCTGTTACATGCTTCCATGTCTGAGGATCTATTCTGTTTGTCAGTTTTTTTTGTCCAGTAGATTCCACATATAAGTGAGATCATATGGTACTTGTCTTTCTCTGACTAGTTAATTTTGCTTAGCATAATATTCTCCAGCTGCTGTTTAGACCAATAGTCTTATTGCATACAGTCAGCTGAAAAAGGAGACAGCACTTTACATAATGGAACTTCAAAAAGTTATTTCTTGAGTTTTTTTTTTTTTTATTGATTAATTTTTGTTACAGATGATTCTCCTTTCCCCCCCCCACTGATTCCCCCCTCCCCCTTCCCTCCTTGCCCCTTCCCCAGATTGTTGTCCATGTCCACTGTTCATGCATACATGCATAAAGTTCTGTGGTTCATCCCTCTCCCACCTCCCCACTCCTTAGGGGATTGTCCTCAAACTGTTATGTTCATTATATTCCACAAATCAGTGAGATCATATGAAATTTGTCTTTCTCTGTTTGGCTTGTTTTACTTAGAATGATACTTTCCAGGTCCCTCCATGTAGTCTCAAAGGATAAGAGATCTTTCTTTCTTACCACTGCGTACTACTCCATTGTGTATATGTACCACAGCTTTTTGATCCATTCGTCTACTGATGGGCACTTGGGCTGTTCCCAGATCTTAGCGATTGTAAAAACTGCTGATACAAAGATGGGGGTACATATATTCTTACTGATTGGTGTTTTATGCTTCTTAGGGTATATTCCTAGAAGTGGCATCACTGGGTCAACTGGGAGATCAATTTTTAATTTTTTAATTTTTTGACACCATATTGTTTTCCATAGTGGCTGCACCAGTCTGCATTCCCACCAACAGTGCACTAGAGTCCCCTTTTCTCCACACCCTCGCCAACACTTGTTGTTTGATGATTTGTTAATGGCGGCCATTCTGACAGGTGTGAGGTGATACCTCATTGTTGTTTTGATTTGCATCTCTCTGATGATTAGTGATGATGAACATTTCTTCATATGTCTCTTAGCCATTTGTATGTCCTGTTTTGAGAGGTGTCTATTCAGTTCCTCTGCCCATTTTTTAATTGGATTCTTTGTCTTCCTTTTGTGAAGTTCTATGAGCACTCTATATGTATTGGAAATTAACCCTTATCTGATATATCATTGGCAATTATGCTCTCCCATACAGTGGGTAGCCTTTCCGTTTTGATGATTGTATCTTTCGCTGTGCAGAAGCTTTTGAGTTTGATGTAGTCCCATGTGTTCATTTTCTCCTTTGTTTCTATTGCCTTAGGTGATGTGTCAGTAAAAATTCTGCTGCGTATGATGTCTGAGATTTTGTTGCCCACAGTCTCCTCTAGGATTTTTATGGACTCATGAGTCACATTTAAGTCTTTTATTCATTTTGAGTTTATTTTGGTGTAGGGTGTAAGTTGATGGTCTAGTTTTATTTTTCAGCAAGTAGCTGTCCAATTTTCCCAGCACCATTTATTAAAGAGGCTGTCCTTACTCCACTGTATGCTCTTGCCACGTTTGTCAAATATTAATTGAGCAAATTGCCTTGGGTCCATTTCTGGGTTCTCTATTCTGTTCCACTGGTCTATATACCTGTTCTTGTGCCAGTACCAGGCTGTTTTGATTATGGTGGCTTTGTAGTATAACCTGAAATCTGGTATTGTGATCCCTCCAACTTTGTTCTTCATTTTCAAGATTGCTGTGGCTATTCGAGGCCTTTTTTGGTTCCATATGAACTTTTGAAGTAATTGTTCTAATTCTGTGAAGTATGTCGTTGGTATTTTGATGGGGATTGTGTTGAATCTATAGATTGCTTTGGGTAATATGGACATTTTAATGATGTTAATTCTCCCAATCCATGAACAGGGTATGTGCTTCCACTTTTTTACATCTTGCTCTATTTCTTTTTTCAAAGACCTGTAGTTTTCTGCTAATAGGTCCTTTATTTCTTTGGTTAAGTTTATTCCTAGGTATCTTAATTTTTTTACCGCAATGGTAAATGGGATTGTTTTCTTAGTTTCTCTTTCTGTGAGTTCATCATTGGTGTATAAGAATGCCATCGATTTCTTGATGTTAATTTTGTATCCTGCTACTTTGCCAAATTCATTTATTAAGTCTAGTAAGCTTTTGGTGGAGTCTTTGGGGTTTTCTATGTACAGTATCATGTCATCTGCAAATAATGACAATTTCACTTCCTCCTTTCCAATTTGGATCCCTTTTATTTTTTCTTCCTGTCTTATTGCTGTGGCTAAGACTTCCAGTACTATGTTAAATAGGAGTGGCGAAAGTGGGCATCCTTGCCTTGTTCCTGTTCTTAAGGGAAATGCTTTTAGTTTTTGCCCATTGAGTATGATGTTGGCTGTAGGTCTTTCATATATGGCTTTTATTATGTCTAGGTATGATCCCTCAATTCCCACACTGCTGAGCGTTTTTATCAGAAATGGAGTCACATTTAATTGATTAATATATTTTGAGTTTATTCTTGTCTGTGGTGTAAGTTAATGGTCTAGTTTTATTTTTCTGCATTTAGCTGTCCAATTTTCCCAACACCATTTATTAAAGAGGCTGTCTTTACTCCACTGTATGCTCTTGCCACCTTTGTCATATATTAATTGAGCATATTGCCTTGGGTCCATTTATGGGTTCTCTATTCTGTTCCATTGATCTATTTGCCTGTTCTTGTGCCAGTACCAGGCTCTTTTGATTACAGTGGCTTTGTAGTTTAACCTGAAATCTGGTAATGTTATCTCTCCAAATTTGTTCTTCTTTTTTAAGATTTCTGTGGCTATTCCAGGTTTTTTTTTTTTTGGGGTTCCCTATGAACTTTTGAAGTATTTGTTCTATTTCTGTGAAGTATGTCATTGGTATTCTGATGGGGATTACATTTAATCTATAAATTGCTTTGGGTGGTATGGGCTTTTTATGGATGTTAATTCTTCCAATCTATGAACAAAGCATGTGCTTCCACTTTTTTACATCTTCCTCTTTTTCCTTTTTCAAAGACCTATAGTTTTCTACAAATAGTTCCTTTACTTCTTTGGTTAAGTTTATTGCTAAGTATCTTAATATTTTTGCCACAGTGGTAAATGGGATTGTTTTTTTAGTTTCTCTTTCTGTGCATTCATCATTGGTGTATAAGAATGCTGTCAATTTCTTGACATTAATTTTGTGTACTGCTACTTTGCCATATTCATTTATAAAGTCTAGTAAATTTTTGATGGAGTTTTTGGGTTTTCTACATATAGTATCATGTCATCTGCGAATAATGACAGTTTCACTTCCTTCTTTCAAATTTGGATCCCTTTTATTTTTTCTTCCTGTTTGATTCCTGTAGCTAAGCCTTCCATTACTATGTTAAATAAGAGTGGCAAAATTTGCATCCCTGTCTTGTTCCTGTTCTTAAGGGTAATGCTTTTAGTTTTTGCTCATTGAGTATGATGTTGGCTGTAGGTCTTTCATATATGGCCTGTATTAGGTCGAGATATGATCCCTCTATTCCCATATTGCTGAGTGTTTTTATTAAAAATGGATGCTGGATTTTGTGGAAGGCTTTTTCGGCATCTATTGTTATAATCATGTGGTTTTTATTCTTCATTTTATCTATGTGTTGTATCACATTTATTGATTTGTAAATATTGTACTAGCCTTGCATCCCTATGATCAATCCCACTTGGTCATAGTGAATAATTTTTTTGATGTGTTTCTGGGTCCAATTTGGTAGTATTTTATTCAGGATTTTGGTGTCTATGTTCATCAGTGATATTGGCCAGTATATTCTTTTTTTGTAATGACTTTTCCTGGTTTTGAAATTAGAATTATGCTGGCTTCATAAAACAAGTTTGGAAGTCTTCCTTCTTCTTGAATTTTTGGAAATAGTTTGAGGAGCATGGGTGTTCTATTTAGAATGTTTGGTAAAACTCCACCGTGAAGCCATCCCAGCCTCAGCTTTGGTTTGCTGGAAGAGTCTTGATTACATCTTTAATTTTCTTAGTTTCTATTGGTCTGTTCAAGTTTTCTATCTCTACCTGGTCCAGTTAAGAAACACTATGTGTTTCTAGAAATTTGTCCATTTCACTTAGATTTTGGAATCTGTTGCCATATAATTGTTCATAGTAGTTGTTAATGAACTTTTGTATTTCTGTGGTGTCAGTTGTTACTTCTCCTCTTTCATTTCTGATTTTGTGTATTTGGGTTTTCTCTCTTTGTTTCTTGGTGAATCTAGCTGAGGGTTCATCAATCTTGTTTATCTTTTTGAAAAGCCAGGTTTTTGTTTCATTGATATCTTGAATTGTTTTTTGTTTGTTTTTTTCAACTCTGTGTCATTTATTTCTGCTCTGATATTTACTATGTTTTTTTATTCTACTTGCTCTGGTGTTATCTTTTTGTTTGCTCTCTAATTCTTTAAGTTGTGAGGTTAGATATTCTATTAGAGATTTTTCTTCTATCTTGAGGTAGGCCTCTAGTGCTATGAACTTCCCTCTCAGAACTGCTTTCGCTGCCTCCCATAGATTTTGTGTTGTTGTGTGTTCATTTTCATTGGTTTCCAGGAAGTTTTTAATTTCTTCCTTGATCTCCTCGGTGACCCATTCATTGTTTAATAACATGCAGTTTAGCATCTATGTTTTCAAATGCCTTTGCATGTTCTTGTTGCAATTGATTTCTAGTTTCATGCCATTGTGATCTGAGAAGATGCTTGATATGATTTCAATTTTCTTGAACTTGTAGAGATTTAGTTTGTGCCCTAACACGTGGTCTATCTTTGAGAATGTTCCATGTGCACTTGAGAAGAATGTGAAATCTGTAGTTTTGGGGTATCATTCTCTGTACATATCTATTAATTCCATTTGGTCTAGGGCTTCATTTAGAGACTTTTTTTCCTTGCTAATTTTTTGTCTAGAGAATCTATCCAGGGATGTCAGCGGGGTGTTGAAGACCCCTGCTATGATTATATTACTATCAATTTCTCTTTGAAGTCTTCCAGAAGATTTTTAATATATTTTGGTGTTCCTATATTGGGTGCATATATGTTTATCAACGTTATATCTTCATGATGGATAGATTTTTTTCAATATTATTTAGTGGCCTTTTTTGTCTCTTGTTATGGCCTTCATTTTGAAATCTATTTTATCAGATATGAGTATTGCTACTGCAGCATTTTTTTTTCTGTTTGCTTGGAAGATTTTTTTCCATCCCTTCACTTTCAACCTATGTGAGTCTTTTGTTGTGAGGTGGGTCTCTTGTAAACAACATATCAATGAGTCAGGCTTTCTTATCCAATCAGCTTCTCTATGTCTTTTTTTTTTTATATTATTTTTTTATTAATTAATTTTTCTTACAGATGTTTCTCCTTCTTCCCGCATTGATTCCCCCCTACCCCTCCCTCCCTACCCAGTCCCCAGCTTTGTTGTCCATGTCCATTGTTCATGCATACATGCATATAAGTTCTGTGGTTTCTCTCTCCCCCACCAACCCCTCTTCTGGGGATTGTCAGTCTGTACCCCAATTCCACGTCTCTGGGACTACCCCATTCCTCAGACTGTTATGGTCATTATATTCCACAAATAAGTGAGATCATATGATACTTGTCTTTCTCTGTTTGGCTTGTTTCACTTAGGAAAATACTTTCCAGGACCCTCCAGGTAGTATCAAAAGAAGAGATCTTTCTTTCTTACAGTGGCGTAGTACTCCATTGTGTATATCTACCACTGCTCTTTTATCCATTCATCTACTCATGGACACATGAACTGTTTCCAGACCTTAGCTATTGTAAATAGGGCTGCTACAAACATGGAGGTACATATATTCTTTCTAATTGGTGTTTCAGGCTTCTTAGGGTATATTCCTAGAAGTGGCATCACTGGGTAAAATGGAAGTTAAATTTTTATTTTGTGAGGTAACATCATATTGTTTTCCATAGTGGCTGCACCAGTCTGCGTTCCCACAAGTAGTGTACTAGAGTCCGCTTTTCTTTTTTTTTTTTTGTTTATTGATTAATTTTTGTTACAAATGATTCTCCTTTTTTCCCCCAGTGGTTCCCCCCTCCCCCTTCCCTCCCCGCCCCTTCCCCCGATTGTTGTCCATGTCCACTGTTCATGCCTATATGCATATAAATTCTGTTGTTCATCCCTCTCTCAGCTCCCCACTCCTTAGGGGATTGTCCTCAAACTGTTATGTTCATTATATTCCAGAAATCAGTGAGATCATATGAAATTTGTCTTTCTCTGCTTGGCTTGTTTCACTCAGGATGATACTTTCCAGGTCCCTCCATGTAGTCTCAAAGGACAAGAGATCTTTCTTTCTTACCGCTGCGTAGTACTCCATTGTGTATATGTACCACAGCTTTTTAATCCATTCGTCTACTGATGGGCACTTGGGCTGTTTCCAGATCTTAGCGATTGTAAATAGTGCTGCTACAAAGATGGGGGTACATATATTCTTTCTGATTGGTGTTTCAGGCTTCTTAGGGTATATTCCTAGAAGTGGGATCACTGGGTCAAATGGGAGTTCAATTTTTAATTTTTTGAGGTGACACCATATTGTTTTCCATAGTGGCTGCACCAGTCTGCATTCCCACCAACAGTGTACTAGAGTCCCCTTTTCTCCACACCCTCGCCAACACTTGTTGTTTGATGATTTGTTGATGGCGGCCATTCTGACCGGTGTGAGGTGATACCTCATTGTTGTTTTGATTTGCATCTCTCTGATGATTAGTGATGATGAACATTTCTTCATATGTCTCTTAGCCATTTGTATGTCCTGTTTGGAGAGGTGTCTATTTAGTTCCTCTGCCCATTTTTTAATTGGATTCTTTGTCTTCCTTTTGTGGAGTTGTATGAGCACTCTATATGTATTGGAAATTAACCCCTTATCTGATATATCATTGGCAATTATGCTCTCCCATACAGTGGGTAGCCTTTCCGTTTTGATGATTGTATCTTTTGCTGTGCAGAAGCTTTTGAGTTTGATGTAGTCCCATGTGTTCATTTTCTCCTTTGTTTCTATTGCCTTAGGTGATGTGTCAGTAAAAATTCTGCTGCGTATTATGTCTGAGATTTTGTTGCCCACAGTCTCCTCTAGGATTTTTATGGATTCATGGGTTACATTTAAGTCTTTTATCCATTTTGAGTTTATTTTGGTGTAGGGTGTAAGTTGATGGTCTAGTTTCATTTTTCGGCAAGTAGCTGTCCAATTTTCCCAGCACCATTTATTAAAGAGGCTGTCCTTACTCCACTGTATGCTCTTGCCACCTTTGTCAAATATTAATTGAGCATATTGCCTAGGGTCCATTTCTGGGTTCTCTATTCTGTTCCACTGGTCTATATACCTGTTCTTGTGCCAGTACCAGGCTGTTTTGATTATGGTGGCTTTGTAGTATAACCTGAAATCTGGTATTGTGATCCCTCCAACTTTGTTCTTCCTTTTCAAGATTGCTGTGGCTATTCGAGGCCTTTTTTGGTTCCATATGAACTTTTGAAGTAATTGTTCTAATTCTTTGAAGTATGCCGTTGGTATTTTGATGGGGATTGCGTTGAATCTATAGATTGCTTTGGGTAATATGGACATTTTAATGATGTTAATTCTCCCAATCCATGAACAGGGTATGTTCTTCCACTTTTTTACATCTTGCTCTATTTCATTTTTCAAAGATCTGTAGTTTTCTGCGAATAGGTCCTTTATCTCTTTGGTTAAGTTTATTCCTAGGTATCTTAATTTTTTTGCCGCAATGGTAAATGGGATTGTTTGCCTAGTTTCTCTTTCTGTGAGTTCATCATTGGTGTATAAGAATGCCATCGATTTCTTGACGTTAATTTTGTATCCTGCTACTTTGCCAAATTCATTTATTAAGTCTAGCAAGCTTTTGGTGGAGTCTTTGGGATTTTCTATGTACAGTATCATGTCATCTGCAAATAATGACAATTTCACTTCCTCCTTTCCAATTTGGATCCCTTTTATTTTTTCTTCCTGTCTGATTGCTGTGGCTAAGACTTCCAGTACTATGTTAAATAGGAGTGGCGAAAGTGGGCATCCTTGCCTTGTTCCTGTTCTTAAGGGAAATGCTTTTAGTTTTTGCCCATTGAGTATGATGTTGGCTGTAGGTCTTTCATATATGGCCTTTATTATGTCTAGGTATGATCCCTCAATTCCCACACTGGTGAGCGTTTTTATCAGAAATGGATGCTGGATTTTGTCAAAGGCTTTTTCAGCATCTATTGATATGATCATGTGGTTTTTATTCTTCAATTTATTTATGTGGTGTATCACATTTATGGATTTGCGAATATTGTACCAGCCTTGCATACCTGGGATGAATCCCACCTGGTCATGGTGGATAATTTTTCTGGAGTATTGCTGGATTCGATTTGCTAGTATTTTGTTCAGGATTTTGGCATCTATGTTCATCAGGGATATTGGCCTGTAGTTTTCTTTCTTTGTTGTGTCTTTTTCTGGTTTTGGAATTAGAGTTATGCTGGCTTCATAAAATGAGTTTGGCAGTCTTCCTTCTTCTTGAATTTTTTGAAATAGTTTGAGGAGAATGGGTATTAGTTCTTCTTTGAATGTTCGGTAAAACTCCCCTGTGAAGCCATCTGGGCCTGGGCTTTTGTTTGCTGGAAGAGTCTTGATTACATCTTCAATTTCCTCTGTTGTTATTGGTCTGTTCAAGTTTTCAATCTCTATCTGATCCAATTTTGGGAGGCTATGTGTTTCTAAAAATTTGTCCATTTCGCTTAGATTTTCGAATTTGTTGCCGTATAATTTTTCATAGTAGTTGTTAACGATCTTTTGTATTTCTGTAGGGTCAGTTGTTATCTCTCCTGTTTCATTTCTGATTTTATGTATTTGGGTTCTCTCTCTTTGTTTCTTGGTGAGTCTAGCTAAGGGTCCATCAATCTTGTTTATCTTTTCAAAAAACCAGCTCTTTGTTTTATTGATCCTCTGGATTGTTTTTTTGGTCTCTATGTCGTTTATTTCTGCTCTGATCTTTACTATTTCTTTTCTTCTGCTTGCTCTGGGGTTTTCTTTTTGTTTACTCTCTAGTTCTTTAAGTTGTGAGGTTAGGTAGTCTATTAGAGATTTTTCTTCTTTTTTGAGGTAGGCCTGTAGTGCTATAAACTTCCCTCTCAGAACTGCTTTTGCTGCATCCCATAGATTTTGTATTGTTGTGTCCTCATTTTCATTGGTTTCCAGGAAGTTTTTGATTTCTTCCTTGATTTCCTCGGTGACCCATTCATTGTTTAATAACATTCTATTTAGCTTCCATGTGTTAAAATGTCTTTGTATGTTCTTCTTGCAATTGATTTCTAGTTTCATACCATTGTGGTCTGAGAAGATGTTTGTTATAATTTCAATCTTCTTGAACTTGTAGAGACTTAGTTTGTGTCCTAATATGTGGTCTATCTTTGAGAATGTTCCATGTGCACTTGGGAAGAATGTGAATTCTGTAGTTTTGGGGTGTAGTTCTCTGTAGATATCTATTAAATCCATTTGGTCTAGTGCTTCATTTAGAGTCTCTGTTTCCTTGCTAATTTTTTGTCTAGAGGATCTATCCAGTGATGTGAGCGGGGTGTTGAAGTCCCCTGTTATGATTGTATTGCTATCGATTTCTCCTTTGAAGTCCTCCAGAAGATTTTTAATATATTTTGGTGCTCCTATATTGGGTGCATATATGTTTATCAATGTTATATCTTCCTGTTGGATAGATCCTTTCAATATTATGTAGTGGGCTTCTTTGTCTCTAGTTATGGCCTTCAATCTGAAGTCTATTTTATCAGATATCAGTATTGCTACCCCAGCTTTTTTTTCTTTTCCATTTGCTTGAAAGATTTTTTTCCATCCCTTCACTTTCAATCTGTGTGAGTCTTTTGTTGTGAGGTGGGTTTCTTGTAAACAGCATATAGATGAGTCTTGCTTTCTTATCCAATCAGCTACTCTGTGTCTTTTTA
This sequence comes from Molossus molossus, assembly GCF_014108415.1. Classification (NCBI taxonomy): domain Eukaryota; kingdom Metazoa; phylum Chordata; class Mammalia; order Chiroptera; family Molossidae; genus Molossus; species Molossus molossus. Next base: position 58,066,394 of record NW_023425355.1, on the reverse strand, counting down.
TGGGAGCATTCAGTCCATTTACATTTAAGGTGGTTATTGATATGTACTTATTTATTGCCATTTTTGTTTAGTGTGGTTCTATTTTTCTTCCCATTTCTCCTGGTAATTACAGCAGTCCTTTTAACATTTCTTGCAGTGCTGGTTTGGTGCTAATGTACTCCCTTAGCCTTATTTTGTCTGGGAAGCTCTTTATTTGACCTTCTATTTTGAACGATAGCCTTGCTGGGTAGAGTAGTCTTGGATTCAGATCCTTGTTTTTCATGACCTTGATTACTTCATGCCATTCCCTTCGAGCCTGTAATGTTTCTTGTGAGAAGTCAGCTGAGAGCCTTATGGGGGTTCCTTTGTAGGTAACCTGTTGCTTATCTCTTGCTGCTTTTAGGATTCTCTCTTTGTCTTGAATTTTTGGCAGTTTGATTACTATGTGTCTTGGTGTGGGCCTGTTTGGGTTCTTCTTACTTGGGGCTCTCTGAGCTTCTTGAACTTGAATGCCTTCTTCCTTCACCAAATTAGGGAAGTTTTCTGTCACTATTTCTTTGAATATATTCTCTAGCCCTCGCTTACTTTCTTCTTCTTCAGGGACTCCTATGATACGAATATTATTACGTTTCCGGTTGTCCCACAATTCTCTTAAGCTCTCTTCTTGTTTCTTAATCTTTTTTTCCTTTTGGTTTTCTGATTGGTTGATTTCTTCTAGCCTGTCTTCTAATTCACTGATCCGGTCCTCAGCTTCCCCTACTCTGCTTTTTAGACCTTCCAGTGTGTTTTTCATTTCTGATATGTCATTCTTCATTTCTTCCTGTTGGTTTTTCATTTCCAGATGGTTTATTTTCAACATTTCTATGTCTTTACTCATGTTGCTCATGTCCTTACACATGCTGTTGAGCTTCCGCAACATCATGGCTCTAAATTCTAGTTCTGTTAACTTGCTTAACTGCACCTCATTTATTTCATCTTCTGTAGAGGTCTCTTGATCTTTCATTTGGCTTTTGTTTCTGTTTCTCACCATTTTGGTTATCACAGTGGGCTTTGGAGTCTGCCAAGTTTTCCCAGTGGGTGTTTGTGTTTTGCTGTTTGTGGCTCCCTCTCCTGGATTTGGATGCACCAGAGAGGACCCACTTTAATCCCGCCAAGTCCCCTGTTCTCCGGGAGTCTGTGTGGCTCCAGCGGAGAGTTTAGCAGGCTATAGCGTTAGGAGGGCCCATGCAGGGTGGCAAGGGAGATGGTGGGAATAATTTCCAGCCAAGTTCCCTGGTCCCGCCCAGTTCCCTGGGGGCCGTGAGTCCGTGGGGCTTCAGCGGCTGCAGAGTTTCCAGGGCCGTGCAACGTTCGCAGGTCCCACCGAGTTGCCTGGGGGCCAGGAGTCTATGCGGCTTCAGAGGCTACAGGGCCTTGCACGGCAGGAGGGGAGGCAGTAGAATTAATTTTCCGCCTAGTTCCCAGGTCCCTCCGAGTTCCCTGGTCCCGCCCAGTTCCTTGGGGCCAGGAGTCTGTGCGGCTCCAGCGGAGAGCCTAGCCTAGCCGGCTGCAGAGTTTCCAAGGCCGTGCACGGCAGGGAGGGAGACGGTAGCGTTAACTCTCCACCGCGTTCCCCGGTCCCACCGAGTTGCCTGGGGTCTGCGAGTCTGTGCGGCTTCAGCAGAGAGCCTAGCCTAGCCGGCTGCGAGTCTGTGCGGCTCCAGCAGAGAGCCTAGCCTAGCCGGCTGCGAGTCTGTGCGGCTCCAGCGGAGAGCCTAGCCTAGCCGGCTACAGGGTTTCCAGGCCGTGCGCGGCGGGGAGAGAGGCGGTAGACTTAATTTTCCGCCGCGTTCCCCGGTCCCACTGAGTTGCCTGGGGGCCAGGAGTCTGTGCGGCTTCAGCGGCTACAGGGCCTTGCACGGCAGGAGGGGAGGCAGTAGAATTAATTTTCCGCCTAGTTCCCCGGTCCCTCCGAGTTCCCTGGTCCCGCCCAGTTCCTTGGGGGCCAGGAGTCTGTGCGGCTCCAGCGGAGAGCCTAGCCTAGCCGGCTGCAGAGTTTCCAAGGCCGTGCACGGCAGGGAGGGAGGCGGTAGCATTAACTCTCCACCGCGTTCCCCGGTCCCACCGATTTGCCTGGGGTCTGCGAGTCTGTGCGGCTTCAGCAGAGAGCCTAGCCTAGCCGGCTACAGGGTCTCCAGGCCGTGCGGTGGGAGGAAAGACGGTAGAGTTAACTTCCCCTCTAGTTCCCTGGCCCCTGCCCAGGCCGCTGCGGACCCTGGGCTCTTGGTCCCCTCTCCCGTCCTCGCAAGCCTACCAGGACAGAGTGGGTGTTTCTGGTTAAGTGGTCCTCCAAGGTGTCCTTCAGCTGCCCTTTCCTGACGGTTTGCCTTTGTTTTCGTTGTAAATCCAGTTTGGTCTTGGGAGACGGTCTGGGTCCCTCCATTCACTTCACCGCCATTTTTTCTCTCTAGAGTCCGCTTTTCCCCACCCCCTCGCCAACACTTGTTGATTGATGATTTGTTGATGGCGGCCATTCTGACAGGTGTGAGGTGATACCTCATTGTTGTTTAATTTGCATCTCTCTGATGATTAGTGATCTTGAGAATTTCTTCATATGTCTCTTAGCCATTTGTATGTCCTATTTGGAGAGGTATCTATTTAGTTCCTCTGCCCATTTTTTTTTTTTTATCCTCACCCGAGGATATTTTTCCATTTTTTGTACAGATAGAGTTGGAGGGAGAGAGAGGAAGAGAGAGAGGGAGAAACATTGACGTGAAGGGACACATCGAGTGGCTGCCACCCGCACGACCAACCAGGGCCGGGGACAAACTGCAACCAAAATATGTACCCTTAGCGGGAACAGAACCCGGGTCTCTCCAGACTGTAGGCCGACGCTTTAACCGCTGAGCCAAACTGGCCAGGGCCCTCTGCCAATTTTTTAATTGGGTTCTTTGTTTTCCTTTTGTGGAGTTGTATAAGCACTCTCTATATATTGGAAATTATCCCCTTATCTGATATATCATTGGCAATTATGCTCTCCCATACAGTGGGTAGTCTTTTCGTTTTGATGATTATATCTTTCGCTGTGCAGACGCTTTTGAGTTTGATGTAGTCCCATGTGTTCATTTTCTCCTTTGTTTCTATTGCCTTAGGTGATGTGTCAGTGAAAATTCTGATGCGTTTGATGTCTGAAATTTTGTTGCCTAGAGTTTCTTCTAGGATTTTTGTGGATTCATGAGTCACATGTGAGTTTTTTGCCAATTTTGAGTTTATTCTTGTGTATGGTGTAAGTTGATGGTCTAGTTCCATTTTTTTTTTTTTTTTTTGGATGTAGTTGTCCAATTTTCCCAGCACCATTTATTAAAGAGGCTGTCCTTAACCCACTGTACATTCTTGCCACATTTATCAAATATTAATTGAGCATATTGTGTTGGGTCCATTTCTGGCTTCTCTGTTCTTTTCCATTGGTCTCTATGACTGTTCTTGTGCAAGTATCAGGGTCTTTTTGATTACAGGGCTTTGCAGTATAACCTGAAATCTGGTAATGTTATCCCTTCTAATTTGTTCTTATTTTTCAAGATTGCTGTGGCTATTCGAGGTCTTTTTTGGTTCCATTTGAACTTTTGAAGTACTTGTTCTAATTCTGTGTAGTATGCCGTTGGCATTTTGATGGAAATTGCATTGAATCTATAAATTGCTTGAATAATATTGACATTTTAATGATGTTAATTCTTCCATGAACAGGTTATGTGCTTCCACTTTTTTATATGTTCCTGTATTTCTTTTTTTAATGACCTATAGTTTCTGCTAGTAGGTCCTTCATTTTTTGGTTAAGTTTATTTCTAGGTATCTTAATTTATTTGCAGCCATGTTATATGGGATTGTTGTCTTAGTTTCTCTTTCTGTGAGTTCATCATTGGTGTATAAGAATGGCATCGATTTCTTGACGTTAATTTAGTATCCTGCTACTTTTCCAAATTCATTTATTAAGTGTAGTAGATTTCTGATGGAATCCTTGGGGTTTTCTACATATAGTATCATGTCATCTCTGAATAATGACAGTTTCACTTCCTACTTTATAGTGTGGATCCCTTTTATTTTTTTCTTCCTGACTGTTTGCTGTGGCTAGGACTTCCAGAACTATGTTAAATAAGAGTGGCAAAAGTGGGCATCCTTGCCTTGTTCCTGTTCTTAAGGGAAATACTTTTAGATTTTGCGCATTGAGAATGATATTGGCTGTAGGTCTTCCATATTTGCCTTTATTATGTCAAAATATGATCCCTCTTTTCCCACATTGCTGAGTGTTTTATCAGAAATGGATGCTGGATTTTGTCAAAGGCTTTTTCGGCATCTATTGATATGATCATGTTTTTTTTTTTTTCCTTTATTTTATGTATGTGGTCAATTACGTTTATTGATTTAAGAATATTGTACCAGCCTTGCATCCCTGGGATGAATCCCACTTGGTCATGGTGGATAATTTTTTTTGGTGTATTGCTGGATCTGATTTGCTAGTATTTTGTTTAGGATTTTGGTGTATATATTCATCAGGGATATTGGCCTGTTTTTTTCTTTCTTTGTAGTGTCTTTTTCTGGTTTTGGAGTTAGGATTATGCTGGCTTCATAAAATGAGTTTGAACGTCTTCCTTCTTCTTGAAATTTTTGAAATAGTTTGAGAAGAATATGTGTTAGTTCTTCTTTGAATGTTTGGTAAAACTCCCCTGTGAACCCATCCGGGACTGGAATCTTGTTTCCTGGGAAGTCTTGATTACAGCTCCAATTTCTTCTGTTGTTATTGGTCTGTTCAAGTTTTCAATCTTGTCGTGGTCCAGTTTGGTGAGACTGTGTTTCTAGAAATTTGTCTATTTCGCTTAGATTGGCGAATTTGTTGCCATATAATTGTTCTTAGTACTTGTTAACAATCTTTTGTATTTCTGTGGTGTCAGTTGTTACTTTTACTCTTTCATTTCTGGTTTTGTGTATTTGGGTTCTCTCTTTTGTTTCTTGGTGCGTCTAACTAAGGGTCCATCAATCTTATTTATATTTTCGAAAAAACAGCTCTGTTTTACTGATCCTTTTAGTGTTTTTTTGGACTCTGTCATTTATTTCTGCTCTTATGTTTACTATTTTATTCCTTCTACTTACTCTAGGGTTTTCTTTTTATTTGCTTTCGAGTTCTTTAAGTTCTTGAGTTTAGGCAGTCATTTTTTCTTATTTCTTGAGGTAAGCGCATAGTGCTTTGAACTTCCCTCTCAGAACTTCTTTCGCTGCATCACATTGACATTTTGTGTTGTTGTGTGTTCTTTTTCATTGATTTCCAGGAAGTTTTTAATTTCTTTCTTGATCTCCTCGGTAACCCATTCATTGTTTAATAACATGCTATTTAGCTTCCATGTGTTCAAATGTCTTTGCATATTCTTGTTGCAAATGATTTCTAGTTTTATGCCATTGTGATCTCAGAACGTGCATGATAGGATTTTGGTCTTCTTGAACTTGTAGAGACTTACTTTGTGCCCTAACATGTGGTCTATCTTTGAGAAAGTCCCATGTGCACTTGAGAAGAATGTGAATTCTGTAGTTTTTGTGGTGTAATTCTCTGTAGTTATCCAATAATTATATTTGGTCTAGTGCTTTATTTTGAATTTCTGTTTTCTTGCTATTTTTTTTGTTCAAAGGATCTAGCCAGTGATGTCAGCGGGGTGTTGAAGTTCCCTGCTATGATTGTATTGCTATTGATTTCTCCTTTGAAATTCTCCAGAATATTTTTGATATATTGTGGTGCTCCTATATTGGGTGCATATATGTTTATCAAGGTTACATCTTTCTGTTGGATAGATCCTTTAAATATTATGTAGTGGCCTTCTTTGTCTCTAGCTATGGCCTTCATTTTGAAATCTATTTTATCAGATATGAGTATTCCTACTCCAGCTTTTTTTCCCTTTATGTTTGCTTGGATAATTTTTTTTCAATCCCTTCACTTTCAACCTATGTGAGTCTTTTGTTGTGAGGTGGGTTTCTTGTAAACAACATATTGATGAGTCATTCTTTTATATCCAATCAGCTACTCTGTATCTTTTTATGGGAGCTTTCAATCCATTTACATTTAAGGTGATTATTGATATGTATATATTTATTGCCATTTTTGTGTATTGTGGTTCTATTTTTCTTCCCATTTCTCCTGGTAATTACAGCAGTCCTTTTAACATTTGTTGCAGTACTGGATTGGTGCTAATGTATTCCCTTAGCCTTTATTTGATATTCTATTTCGAATGATAATCTTGCTGGATAGAGTAGTCTTGGAATCACATCCTTGTTTTTCATGACCTTGATTACGTCATGTCATTCCTTTCTGGCCTGTAGTGTTTCTTGTGAGAAGTCAGCTGAGAGCCTTATGGGGTTTCCTTTGTAGGTAACCTGTTGCTTCTCTCTTGCTGCTTTTAGGATTCTCTCTTTGTCTTAAATTTTTGGTACTTTGACTACTATGTGTCTTGGTGTGGGCCTGTTTGGGTTCTTCTTACATGGGGCTCTCTGTGCTTCTTGAACTTGAATGCCTTCATTCTTCACTAAATTAGGGGAGTTTTCTGTCACTATTTCTTCAAATACATTCTCTAACTCTTGCTCATTTTCTTCTTTTTCGGGGACTCCTATGATGGAATGTTATTACCTTTTTAGTTGTCCCACAGTTCTCTTAAGCTGTTTTTTCTGTTTTTTAATTATATTTTCCTTTTGGTTTTCTGATTGGTTGATTTTTTTCTACGCTATCATCTAATTCACTGATCTGGTCCTCAGCTTCCTCCACTCTGCTATTTAGACTTTCCAATTTGTTTTTTATTACTGATATGTCATTTTTCATTTCTTCTTGGTGGTTTTTAATTTCCAACTGGTTGATTAAAAACATTTCTATGTTTTTACTCATGGTGCTCATGTCCTTACACATGCTGTTGAACCTCCTCAAGATCATTGCTCTGAATTCTAGTTCTGTTAGCTTGCTTAAGTGTACCTCATTTATCTCCTTTTTGGTAGAAGTCTCTTGTTCTTTCATTTGGCTTTTGTTTCTGTGTTTTACCATTTTGGCTATCACAGTGGGCTTTGGAGCCTGCCAAATTTTCCCTGTGGTTTTGGTGTTCTGCTGTTTCTGGCTCCCTCTCCTGGGTTTGGATGAGGCATGGAGGACCCGCTTTAAACACCACTGTGAAGTCTTACTTTCCTGGTTAGAGTTGCTAGTTCAAGGAATGGTAGTTTCATCTAGCTTTTTTCCTGGAGGCTATTAGTAGGGGTCACCTGAAGAACCTTTGTTTCTGAGTTGAATAAAAAAAATCCCTCGCCCTGGTCGGTTTGGCTCAGAGGTTAGAGCATCGACCTGTGGTCCGGAGAGACCCGGGTTCGGTTCCCGCTAAGGGCATGTACCTCGGTTGCAGTTTGTCCCCGGCCCTGGTTGGTCGTGCGGGTGGCAGCCACTCGATGTGTCTCTTTAACGTCGATGTTTCTCTCTCTCTCTCTCTTCCTCTCTCTCCCTCCTACTCTATCTGTGCAAAAAATGGAAGAATGTCCTCGGGTGAGGATAACAAAATAAATAAAAAATAAAAAAAATCCCTCAGGTGCTCAGTGTAAGAGGATTTCCAGAGGGTGGGGTAGATGCTGGTTGTTAATGGGCCTCAATTTGCATTTTAATGGCCACCCAGTGGTGTTGAATCCCCAAGGGAAGGGCCGCCACCTCTCCCCAGGGCCCTGGGAAGGAGTAAGATGACCACAGTCCTGAGTGGCTGCACTCAGCAAAAGCTCATAGCACCCTCCAAATCCAGAGTGTCTCCACACAGTTCCAGTCCAGTCTGCCTTCCCTCTGCTAGAGCCCAAGGTGAGTGGTGGCTGCCAATTTAACCTCTGTCCGGGCTCTGCGTCATGGAGCCGCCTGGGACTTTAACCTGAGGATGCCACTCCCAGCTAAGGCCGTCTCTCCCAGCAGCTGAGAGTGTATTTCCCAGTAAAGGCCTTGGCTCCCAGCCAAGGTCACAGGTCCCAGCGGAGGCTGCCGTAGGTCCCAGCTGGGGCCGCGGCATGTTCCAGCCGAGGTCGCAGTTCCCAGCTGAGGCCGCAGGTTCCAGCCAAGGCCATAAGTCCCAGCCGAGGGTGCAGCTCCCTTCCGAGGCCACAGGTCCCAGCCGAGGCCATGGCAGGTCCCAGTTAAGGGTGCAGGTCCTAACCAAGGCTACAGGTCCCAGCCAAGGCCACCGCAGCTCCCAGCCCAGGCCGCTGCAGACCGTGGGCTCCCGCCCCCCTCTCGCATTTTCACAAGCCTACCAGGATTGAGTCAGTGTCCGTGGTTATGTGGTCCTCCAAGCTGCTTTTCGGTTGCCTTTTCCTGACTATTTGTCTTTATTTTCATTATAATTTCAGTTTGGTCCTGGGAGATGGTCTGTGTAGCTTCCATTCACTTTGCCGCCATTTTCCTAGTCCCCAAATTTGACACTTTATTTATTTATTTATTTTTTAAATCCTCACCCGAGGACATTTTTCCATTTTTTGTTCAGATACAGCAGGAGGGAGAGAGAGGAAGAGAGAGAGAAACATCGATGTGAAGGGACGCATCGAGGGGCTGCCACCCGCATAACCAACCAGGGCCGGGGACAAACTGCAACCGAGGTACATGCCCTTAGCGGGAACCAAACCCAGGTCTCTCTGTACTGCAGGCTGATGCTCCAACCGCTGAGCAAAACTGGCCAGGGCCCAAATTTGACACTTTAGAAAAAGATCTTGGAGATAGAACTTTTGTGATGAATCCAGAGTAATTTGAAACTAGAGTTATAGGTTAGTCTCTTAATTATTTTGCTTATGTCTCAGTGTTTCACATCACGAGCAGACCATTAACACATATACATATAGCTTGATTTTGAGTGTACACACCTCTGAGCAATAACGTAAAATGCATTGGTTTTATATTTTCCATAAAACATTTCTCATGAGACATGGAATGAGTTGTGGAGAGAAAGTCAGGTAATAGATCTGGAGTTAGGTTATATTTAAAGGACCTAAATTTTACACTAAGGATTAAATTTCAAATGTGTATACTTTCTTGCTGCAAACTACATAAATTAGTAACAAAGCAATCAATTCCAGCCTCCCAAGTTATTCAAAGCAGTGAACACCATCCACAAATTGACTAGCTGTATTTGAGGACAATGATCAATCAAGGTCAGAAAAGAGAACTGACATAAATATGACAAGATAGTAAAAAAAAAAAAAAAAAAAAAAAAAACAGCAGTAGTGAGGGTCAAGGCAATAATTCTTCATTAGGTACTTTCTCTTCAAAGGAGAACAATAACATGCAAATAGCTAACAAGTCTACATATCCCACAAACCATAGGTTGGGTTGATTATGGGCACAAAACTTCCATAAAAGTGAACAAAAGCTTTTTAGAGCTCTCAAGACCTCTGCCTCCAATATTTCACAATCCTCGGACTGACCACTAAATCTTACAACTATAGAGAAGGTGTTTTGGGTGATGACACTATTCAGTATAGTAATCTTTTATTGAGTGTGTAATTATAGTTTAAGCAATAAATAAGTTAGCATGGTGACTCCAGTGAAGGAGATGTAATTAATTCTGATTTGAATAATCTGGGGAAGCTTTAGAAAGGAGTTAGCATTTATGCTAAGTCTTAAAATATAGGCAAGGATTTCAGGGAGTGGTGTCCCAAGCAAATGACACATCTGTAGAAGAGACAGAGTTGAGAAACAATATAACAAGAACTATATTTTCAGGAGTTAATTCTGAAAAAATAATATGAAGGATAGAGAAAGAAATTCAAGACAATGAAACTACTTTTTCAGCTATTAAACATTTTAAACAGTCTAGAACATCATTTTCCTTAGACTTTTAATATATCTGTAGATGACAGATTCATATTATGTCAAGAATAGGAGATTTTGGCATTTGTATAATCATGAGATTGATTTATTAATGGTAATAGAGGTTTAGTACAATCTTTCTTTACATAATTTTCTTTGGTGTCATGTCACAAGACTAAATAAACTTTGCCTGACCTTTTATTTTTACTCAGTTAATCATCATTTACTCAATACCTCCTATATTCAGGAGAGATAAATAAAGAGAATTTCCTACATTTTCAGGGTTTGGAATAAATCCAGAACACAGAAATGTAGGCAGGTTAGTACAAAAGAGGTGTTAAAGTACTTTAATAAAAGAGATTGTGATGGAAGCACTTCGGAACTGGCTAATTCTGCCTTTGGGGTGAAAAGCAAGCTTTACATATCAGGTAACATTTTATCCAGATTTAAGGGCTTTTGTGTCATTATTTTTATTTCATTTAAGTTATGAAACCTGTGTTTATTGAAATGCAAAGAATAAGAAACTAGTGGATAGCAAGACATTGATGATGAATGAGTTCTAATTTTCCATACAGGGTAGAAACTAGGCCTTTGAAGTAGAGGGAGCACCATGTACATTACCAAAGACTTGTGAAGATCTTGGCTATCAGAAAAATAGTAAGACATTCAATGTGTTTTATCTGTTGCATGCAACAAAGTGTCCTAAAATGAATTGCACAAGGTTAATTGGGGTCAAATAATGACAGTTCTTGAATGCCCAGGAGTTTGGCTTGATCTTGCAGGCATAGGAAACTAAGCAGGTATTTTTCAGAAAGGGAAGTGTTATGATAAATATTATACATCTTAATAAAAACAAAATTAATAAATGTATCCAGGCTGTTGGAACAATGGCTTGAATAATAATAGTGCCAAGCTGGTTCCTAACTGTATGGGTAGTTTATAGCTGTGGTTTCACAGCTATCCACAGGTATGGTATATTATTCAGTTGCTAGAAAGCTATTCTTCAAGAGGATCTTTAACCAATATTTTTGGTCCTACCATTAGCATTATTCTATGCAGATTGTATTAAGTATCATAATTCATATAAGTTGGAAATCTGAGGAAGTAGCCATTACAATAAAGTTATCTAGTGAATTTTCCAGGCCTATCCCTCATGTTTGTTAGGCCCAGAACAAAAGTAAAATCGGAGGCTTATATAACATATCCATATATATCTATGTGTATAAACCAAGATACTGAAATATCAAATATTAAATAAAATATGTTCTACTCTTCTATGTTAACAAATAAACCTGCATGAAGATCTGGAAGGACAGGATCAAAGTGAGAATTTTGGGGTCCATTGTAGTTCCATATAAGAATGTGTTTAGCAATGATATTCCCATGGAAGAGGAAAGGATAAAACCACCTTTGTCAATTGGGTTCTAGTTGAGTTAAGACATTAACATTTGAAATCAATGGCATAGCATGAGGGAGAAAACATGCCTGGTAAATAGTTTCTCTTTGTTCTAGAATCAGTCAGCAGAAAGCACAGAAAGTTCCAATTTAATAAATTGGAATCTTCCTGTGGAAGTACTGTTTCCATGGGTTATTCTACTGTTTCCATGGGTTATTCTTCTTTTTGAAAGGTGTCAAAAATGTACCTGGCTTTGATAAGTAGGAAAGAACCAACACAGATAGAAAAAGCATCTCCTTTATGTTCTATGAAATATGCATGCTAGGTTTTATATTTTTTATTAATTTATTTTCATTACAGATGTTTCACCTTTTCCCCCCCATTGACACCCTCTTCCCCATCCCTCGCCCCACCCCATCCCCAGCTTTGTTGTCTACGTCCATCGGTTATACATACATGCATATAAGTTCTGTGGTTTATCTCTTCCCTCCCCCCCAAATCCTCTTCTGAGGATTGTCAGTCTGTACCCTAGTTCTATGACACTGAGTCTATTTTGTTCGTCAATTTGTTTAGCTCATTATATTCCAGAGATAAGTGAAATCATGTGATATTCGTCTTTCTACATTTCTTTTTTTTTTTTAATGAATCCTCTCAATTTAACTTATAAAATAAATGTAGTGTGGATTCCTTCCTTTTTTTGAAATCCCTGAATTTAAATTAAGCTCAATCATCTACAACTGTAATATACAACCTCAAATGATCATTACATGTAAAGGAAAATTGTAATATCACAGAAGTAGTTATTTACTAAGCTGTACATTAAGAGATTACAGAAATTCTTACTAAAAAGAAAGGATCTCCTTAGTTCTCTTTTGCCTAGTATCTCACTGTTTATATATCTGAAACATCTGTCACTAAGAAAAACTGTAATTTCTTAACATTGAATTTCCACACTTTAGCCCTGCATGTGCTTGCCAGATACTTTTTAAAATTTTTATTAATGTATTTTTGTTACAGATATTTCTCCTTTTCCCCCACTTACACCCTCTGCCCCATCCTCGCCCTGCCCAGTTCCCAGCTTTGTTTTCTATGTCCATTGATTATGCATGCATGCATTTAAGTTCTAAGGTTTATCTCTTCCCCCTCACCACCCCTTCATTTGAGGTTTTTAATTCTATAACTTACTTCAGTGTCTCTAGATATATTTTGTTCATCAGTTTGTTTAGTTCATTATATTCCAGAAGTTTGTTTAGTTAATTATATTCCAGAAATAAGTGAAATCATATCTTATTTGTCTTTCTCTGCTTGGAGTGTATTTCTTAGCATAATACTCTCCAGGTCCGACCATGTCATCTGAAAGGATAAGAGATCTTTGTCTATCTTTTTTTTTTTTATCCTCACCCGAGGAAGTTTTTCGAAATTTTGTTCAGATACAATGGGAGGGAGAGAGAGAAACATTGACGTGAAAGGGACACATCAAGTGGTTGCCAGCCACAGGACCCACCAGGGAGGGGACAAACTGAAACCAAGGTACTTGCCGTTAGCGGGAACCGAACCCGGGTCTCACTGAACCGCAGGAAAATGCTCTAACCACTGAGCCAAAATGGCCAGGGCAGATCTTTCTTTCTTACAGGGGCATAGTATTCCATTGTGTTTATGTTTCACAGATTTTTTATCCACTCATCTACTGATGGGTACTTGGGCTGCTTCCAGATCTTAGCAATTGTAAATAGTGCTGCTATGAACACAGTGATACATATAGTCTTTCTTTTTTTTTCTAAAAGTTGTCAAAAACTATTCAGTTGTCGAAAGACAGAGTTTTATTTATTTATTTTTATTATTTTTTATTAATTAATTTTGTTATATATGTTTCTCCTTTTCCCCCACTGATTCCCTCCTCCCTCCCTGCCCTATCCCCAGCTCTGTTGTCCATGTCCGTTATTCATGCATACATGCATATAAGTTCTGTGGTTTATCTCTCCCCCACCAACCCCTCTTCTGGGGATTGTCAGTCTGTACCAAACTTCCACGTCTCCAGGACTACCCCATTCCTCAGACTGTTATGTTCATTATATTCCACAAATAAGTGAGATCATATGATATTAGCCTTTCTCTGTTTGGCTTGTTTCACTTAAGATGATACTTTCCGGGTCCCGCCATGTATTCTCAAAGGAAAAGAGACCTTTCTTTCTTACAGCTGCGTAGTACTCCATTGTGTATATGTACCACAGCTTTTTTATTCATTCATCTATTGATGGGTATTTGGGTTGTTTCCAGATCTTAGCTATTGTAAATAGTGCTGATATGATCATGGGAGTACAAGTATTCTTTCTGATTGGTGTTTCTGGATTCTTAGGGTATATTCTTAGAAGTGGGATCACTGGGTCAAATGGCAGTTCGATTTTTAATTTTTTTGAGGTAACACCACATTGTTTTCTATAGTGGCTGCACCAGTCTGCATTCCCACCAGCAGTGTATGAGAGTCCCCTTTTCTCCACACCCTTGCCAACACTTGTTGTTTGATGACTTGTTGATGGCGGCCATTCTGACAGGTGAGAGATGATACCTCATTGTTGTTTTAGTTTGCATTTCTGTGATAATTTGTGATGTTGAGCATTTCTTCATATGTCTCTTAGCCATTTGTATGTCCTGTTTGGAGAGGTGTATGCTTAGTTCCTCTGCCCATTTTTTAATTGTTTTTCTGTCTTCCTTGAGTTGAGCTGTTTGAGCACTCTATATATTTTGAAAATTGAACGCTTATCTGATGTGACATTGGCAGTTATGCTCTCCCATGGAGTGGGTGGGTTGCCTTTTCATTTGGTGATTGTTTACTTTGCTGTGCAAAAGCTTTTGAGTTTCATGTATTCCCATGTGTTCATTTTCTCCTTTGTTTCTGTTGCCTTAGGTGATGTGTCAGTGAAAATTCTGCTGCGTATGATGTCTGTAATTTTTTGTCTACATTTTCTTCTAGGATTTTTATGGATTCATGAGTCACATTTAAGTCTTCCATCCATTTTGAGTTTATTCTTCGGTATGTTGTAATTTGTTAGTTTAATTTAATTTTTTACATGTAGCTGTCCAATTTTCCCAACACCATTTATTAAAGAGGCTGTGTTTACTCCACGGTGTACTCTTGCCAACCTTATCAAATATTAATTAAGCATATTGTCTTGGGTCCATTTATGGGTTCTCTATTCTGTTCCATTGATCTGTCTCCCTGTTCTTGTTCCAGTACCAAGCTTTTTTGATTACAGTGGCTTTGTAGTATAACTTGAAATCTGGTAATGTGATCCCTCCAACTTTGTTCTTCTTTTTCAAGATTCCTGGGGCTATTTGGGGTCATTTTTGGTTCCATATGAACTTTTGAAGTATTTGCTCTAGTTCTGTGAAGTATGTCATTGGTATTTTTATGGGGATTGAATTGAATCCATACAGTGCTTTGGGCAGTATACGCATTTTAATGATAAGACTTCTTTTAATCCATGAACAAAATATGTGCATCCATTTTTTATATCTTTCTCTATTTCTTTTTTCAATATCCTGTAGTTCTGTGTGAATAGTCCTTTATTACTTTGGTTAAGTTTATTCCTAGGTATTTTATTTATTTTTTGCCATGATGGTAAATGGTATTGTTTTTTAGTTTCTCTTTCTGTGAGTTCATCATTGCTGTATAAGAATGCCATTGATTTTTTGACGTTAATTTTGTATCCTGCTACTTTGCCAAATTCATTTATTAAGTCAAGTAAATTTTTGATGGAGTCTTTGGGGTTTTCTACATATAGTATTATGTCATCTGAAAATAATGAGTTTCCCGTCCTCCTTTCCCATTTGGATCCCTTTTATTTTTATTTCATGTCTGATTGTTGTGGCTAAGACTTACAGTACTATGTTGAATAAAAGTGGCAAAAGTGGGCATCCTTGTCTCGTTCCTGTTCTTAAGAAAAATGCTTTTAATTTTTGCCCATTGAGTATACTGTTGCCTGTAGGTCTTTCATATATGTACTTTATTATGTCGAGATATGATTCCTCTATTCCCAGATTGCTGAGCTTTTTTATAAAAAATTGTTGCTGGATTTTGTCGAATGCTTTTTCAACATCTATTGATATGATCATACGATTTTTATCTTTCATGTTGTTTATGTGGTGTATCACATTTATTGATTTGCGAATATTTCTCCGGCCTCGCATCCCTGGGATAAATGCCACTTGGTCACGGTGAATAATTTTTTTGATGTATTGCGGAATTCGATTTGCTAGTATTTTGTTTAGAATTTTGGCATCTATGTTCATCAGGGATATTGGTCTGAGATTTTTTTTTTTTTTCTTTGTAGTGTCTTTTTCAGTTTTGGATTAGAATTATGCTGTCCTCATAAAACAAGTTTGGAAGTCTTCCTTCTTCTTGAATTTTAAAATAGTTGAAGAGAACGGGTATTAGTTCTACTTTGAATGTTCAGTACAATTCCCCCGTGAAGCCACCCAGGCCTGGGCTTTTGTTTGCTGGGAGAGTCTTGATTATATGTTCAATTTTGTTTGTTGTTATTGGTCAGTTCAAGTTTTCTGTCTCTTCACGGTTCAGTTTTGGGAGACTATGTGTATCTGGAAATTTGTCCATTTTGCTTAGATTGTCAAATTTGTTGCCAATTAATTTTTCATAATATCTGGTAACAATCCTTTGTATTTCAGTTGTGTCAATTATTACTTCTTCTCTTTCATTTCTAATTTTGTATATTTGGGTTCTCTTCCTTTGTTTCCTGGTGAGTGTAACTAAGGGTCCATCAATCTTGTTTATCTTTTCAAAAAACCAGCTCTTTGTTTCATTGATCCTTTGAATTGTTTTTTTTTTTTTTTTTTTTGCCTCTATGTTGTTTATTTCTGCTCTGATCTCTACTATTTCCTTCCTTCTACTTGCCCTCAGGTTGTCTTTTTGCTTGGTCTCTAGTTCTTTAAGTTGTGAGGTTACATAGTTTATTAGAGATTTTTCTTGTTTTTTGAGTCAGGCCTGTAGTGCTATGAACTTCCCTCTCAGAACTGCTTTGGCTGCATCCCATAGATTTTGTGTTGTTGTGCCTTTATTTTCACTGGTTTCCATGAAGTTTCTAATTTCTTCCTTGATCTCTTCGATGACCCATTCATTGTTTAATAACATGCTATTTAGCTTCCATGTGTTCAAATGTCTTTGTATGTTCTTGTTCCAATTGATTTCTAGTTGCATGCCATTGTGATCTGAGAAGATGCTTGATATGATTTCAATCTTCTGGAACTTGTAGAGACTTAGTTTGTGCCCTAACATGTGGTCTATCTTTGAGAATATCCCATGTGCACTTGAGAAGAATGTGAAATCTGTAGTTTTGGGGTGTCATTCTCTGTACATATCTAGTAAATCCATTTGGTCTAGTGCTTCATTTAGAGACTCTTTTTCCTTGCTAATTTTTTGTCTAGAGGATCTATCCAGTGATGTCAGCGGTGTGTTGAAGTCCCCTGCTATGATTGTATTGCTATCGATCTCTCCTTTGAAGTCCTCCATAAGATTTTTAATATATTTTGGTGCTCCTATATTGGGTGCATATATGTTTATCAAGGTTATATCTTCCTGTTGGATAGATTCTTTCAATATTATGTAGTGGCCTTCTTTGTTTCCAGTTATGGCCTTCATTTTGAAGTCTATTTTATCAGATATGAGTATTGCTACCCCAGCTTTTTTTTCCTTTCCATTTGCTTGGAAGATTTTTTTCTGTCCCATCACTTTCAATCTATGTTAGTCTTTTGTTGTGAGGTGGGACTCTGGTAAACAACATACAGATGAGTCATGCTTTCATATCCAGCTACTCTGTGTCTTTTTATGGGAGCATTCAATCCATTTACATTTAAGGTGATTATTAATATGTACTTATTTATTGCCATTTTTGTTTAGTGTGGTTTTATTTTTCTTCCCATTTCTCCTGCTAATTACAGTAGTCCTTTTAACATTTTTTGCAGTGCTGGTTTGGTGGTAATGTATCCCCTTAGCTTTTTTTTTTTTTGTCTGGGAAGCTCTTTATTTGACCTTCCATTTTGAATGATAGCCTTGCTGGATAGAGTAGTCTTGGATTCAGATCCTTGTTTTTCATGACCTTGATTACCTCATGCCATTCCCTTTTGGCCTGTAGTGTTTCTTGTGAGAAGTCAGCTGAGAGCCTTATGTGTTTTTTTTTGGTTTTGTTTTTGTTTTTGTAGGTAACCTGTTGCTTCTCTCTTGCAGTGTTTAGGATTCTTTGTCTTAAGTTTTTGGCAGTTTGATTGCTATGTGTCTTGGTGTGGGCCTGTTTGGGTTTTTCTTGGGGCTCTCTGTGCTTCTTGAACTTGAATGCCTTCTTCCTTCACCAAATTAGGGAAGTTTTCTGTCACTATTTTTTTGAATATATTCTCTAACCCTTGCTCATTTTCTTCTTCTTCGGAGACTCCTATGATGCGAATATTATTATGTATCCAGTTGTCCAACAGTCCTCTTAAGCTGTCTTCCTGTTTTTTAATAGTTTTTTCTTTTGGTTTTCTGATTGGTTGATTTTTTCTACCCTGTCTTCTAATTTGCTGATCCGGTCCTCAGCTTCCTCTACTTTGCCTTTTAGTCCTTCCAATGTGTTTTTTTCATTTTTCATATGTCATTTTTAATGTCCAACTGGTTGATTTTCAACATTTCTATGTCTTTACTCATGGTGCTCTTGTCCTTACACATGCTGTTGAGCTTCCTCAAGATCATCATTCTGAATTCTAGTTGTGTTAACTTGCTTTAGGGCAACTCATTTATCTTATCTTCGGTAGAGGTTTCTTGTTCTTTCATTTGGCTTTTGTTTCTGTTTTTCATCATTTTGGCTATCTCAGTGGGCTTTGGAGTCTGCCAAATTTTCCGTATGGGTGTTGATATTTTGCTGTTTGTGGCTCCCTCTCCTGGGTTTGGATGAGGCAGGTAGGACCCACTTTAACCACCACTGTCAAGTCTCTGCTTTCCTCTAGCTTTTTTTTTTTTTTTTTTTGCCTGGAGGCTATTACTAGAGGTCACCTGAAGAACCTTGGTTTCTGTGTTGCCTGAAAAACTTTCTCAGGTGCTCAATGTAAGAGGATTTCCTGAGGGTGGGGCAGATGCTGGTTGTTAATAGGCCTCAGTTAGCATTTCAATGGCCACCCAGTGGGGTTGAATCTCCAAGGGAGGGGCTGCTGCCTCTCCATAGGGCCCTGGGAAGTATTAAGATGACCACAGTCCTGCGTCGCTGCACTCAGCAAAAGCTCTGAGCATCCTCCAAATCCCGAGTGTCCCCACACAGTTCCAGTCCAGTCTGCCTTTCATATGCCAGAGCCCAAGGTGAGTGGCTGCTGCCATTTTAGCCTTTGTGCAGACTCTGCGTCGTGTAGCCGCCTGGGTCTTTTAACCCGAGGGCGCTGCTCCCAGCTAAGGGCGGCAGAGTCTGTGAATCTGCGACACCAGCGGAGTGCACATAGCACCTAGCTGAGGTGGCAGCAGCTTCCAGCCATGTCCCCTGGTCACAGCCGAGTCCCCTGGTCCCAGCCCTGGCTGCTGCGGACCATGAGCTTGTGTCCTCGCAAGCCTACCAGGATTGAGTCAGTGTCCCTGATTATGTGATCTTCCAGGCTGCCTTTTGGTTGCCCCTTCCTGACGATTTGTCTTCATTTTCGTCGTAAATCAAGTTTGGTCCTGGGAGATGGTCTGTGTAGCTCCATTCACTCCGCCGCCATTTTTTTGCTCTCCTTTGCCCATTCTTAAATTTGATTTTTTTTGTCTTCCTTTTGTTTAATTATGAGTACACTATATATTTAGAAATTAACCCCTCATCTAATGAATCGTTGTCAATTATGCTCTCCCATATAGTGGATGAACTTTCCATTTTGGTGGTTGTTTCTTTTGCTGTGCAGAAACTTTTGAGTTTGATGTAGTTCCATGTATTTATTTTTCTTTTGATGTTCTTGCCTTAAGTGCTGTATCAGTGAAAATTCTGCTGTGTATGATGTCTTAAGCTTTGTTACCTACATTTCTTTCTAGAATTTTTATGGAGTCATGAGTCACATTTAAGTATTTTATTTATTTTGAGTTTATTTTTGTATAAGAAGTAAGTTGGTGGTCTAGTTTCATTTTTTTTTTTTTTTGCATGTAACTCTTTAATTTTCTCGGCACCATTTATTAAAGTTGATGTCTTTACTCCATTGTATGCTCGTCCCACATTTTTCAAATATTAATTGAGCATAATGTCTTGGGTCAATTTCTAGATTCTCTGTTCTATTCCATTGATCTATATACCTGCTCTTGTGCCAGTACCAGACTGTATTGATTAGAATGGCTTTGTAGTATAACCTTTTATCCAATATTGTGATCCTTCCTACTTTGTTCTTTTTTTTCAAGATTGCTGTGGCTATCCCAAGTCTTTTTTGGTTCCATATCAACTTTTGCAGTATTTGTTCTAGTTCTGTGAAATATGTCATTAGTGTTTTAATGGGGATTACATTGAATTTATAGATTGCTTTGGTTAGTATGCACCTTTTAATGATGTTAATTCCTCCAATCCATGAACAAGGTGTATGCTTACTCTTTTTATATCATTCCCTATTTTTTTTTAAAGGTCATGTAGTTTCCTGCAAAGAGGTCCTATACTTCTTTGATTAAGTTTATTTCTAGGGCCCTGGCCTGTTTTGCTCAGTGGTTAGAGCATCAGCCTGCGGTCCAGAGAGACCCAGGTTTGGTTACCGCTAAGGGCACATACTTTGCTTGCAGTTTGTCCCCAACCCTGGTTGGGTTGTGCGGGTGGCAACCACTCAATGTGTCCCTTTCACGTTGATGTTTCTCTCTCTCTTTCTCTCCCTCCCATTCTATCTGAACAAAAAATGGAAAAATGTCCTTGAGTGAGAATAAAAAAATATATTCCTAGGTATCCTAATGTTTTTTGTTGCAATGTTAAATGGGATTTTTTGTTTTTTAGTTTGTAATTCTGTGAGTTCATTATTGGTGTGTAAGAATGCCATTGATTTCTTGATGTCAATTTTGTATCCTGCTACCTTAAGAAATTTGTTTCTTAAGTCTAGTACATTTTTTGATGAAGCCTTCAGGGTTTTCTATGTACAATATTATGTCATCTGCAAATAATGAGAGTTTTACTTATTCTTTTTCAATTTGGATCCTTTTTATTTATTTATTTTTCATGTCTAATTGCTGTGGCTAATACTTCTGGAACAAGTTTAAATAAGAGTGGCAATAGTGGGCATTCCTGTCTTGTTTTTGCTCTTAAAGAAAATGCTTTTTATTTTTGCACATTGACTATGATGTTAACAGTAGATTTTTCATATATGGCCTTTACTATTGTGAGATATAATCCCTCTATTCCTACATTGCTGATCATTTTTATGAGAAATGGGTGCTAGATTTTTTCAGATGCTTTTCCAGCATCTATCAATATGATCATGTGGTTTTTATCTTTGATTTTGTTCATGTGATGTATTAAATTTATTGATTTGCAAATATTGTACCAGCTTTGCATCCCTGGGATGACTCCCACTCAGTCATAGTGAATAAAGCACAGAAACATCTGATCAGCACATGTTTAATTCAAGGGTAATATCTCTAGTCTAGAAGGAAAAATTTATGACATCATATAGGTTTTAATATTCATTAAAAAATTCTTATCCAATTTAAATACTTGTAACAAAAATTAAATTAGTTCAAACTGATATAATTACTAGACATGATGATTTTTTTATGTTGTTATCATTTCATGTTTAGATGAGTAATTCAGAATTTTCTGTTTTTAACCAGTACAAATACAAAGGTAAATTGGATACTGACAGCTGAAAACATCCTAATTTTTCTCATCTAATGCATATATAATTATTGTTATAAAATTATATACTCATAGATATTTATATTTTGTTTTTATTTTAACTATGTATACATTTATATCTTATACCTTGGGAGTAACTGTAACATTGAATTTGAAAAAAATTCTACTGCCAAGAATTTGTTAAATCCTTCCTCTAATAAAAAGGAAACTAGAATTAAAGTACATTTTTAAGATTCTAGTAAGAAGGAACAATAGCAACAATATAATATCTTAGTCTCTCCATATCTTTATAAAAAAAGAGAGAAGAGTGATCAAACATTGTGGCAAGCAAGACTGGAGGAAGGCAGGCTGAGTGTGTGAGAGTGTGAATGATTGTGAGATAAATAGTATAAGTGGACATGAGTGTGGATGAGCATTCGTGTGGCAGTGCAAAAATTTTGAGCAGATAGTTCAGATACTATCAATGGGGGAGCAGCCACCTACCATGGTGCAGGGCTTGTTAGGACCCTTCTCCCTGCTTGTGGCTGGAATGCTCCACCATTTTGGAAAATCTGTTAGGTCTTCTCTAGGAGGAGGCAATGGGGGGTGGCTAGGGCTCAGTGACCTGTGGCTGCCAGTGTTCTTTCAAACTTTGGACTAGTGGCCCCTGCTGTGACAACAAAAACCAGAGCACAGTAGCCATGCTGTTAAGGCACCTACTCCCTTCAGCAGCAGTGGCAGGGCTCAGGAGCTGAGACAAGCCCCCAGCAGCAGCAGAGGCTCTGGAGCCAAGCATCAACCCACCCCCTGTTTAACATTGCCCCACCCCCAGCAGCAGCAGAGGCCAGGAGCTGAGAACTATACCCTGGCAGTAGCAGCAGTGTGAATTAGCAGCTAAGCCCCACCAAGCAGCAGTGGTATGAGGCAACCATGCACTCCAGCAGTGCCTACCATGTGAGAAAAACACAAGCCCACACCCGTCAATCCTTTTGACTCCACAGCATATGAGAGGTGCGAATTTAAGGCCACACACCAGAACAGATTGGGAGGCATAGCAGTCTTATCTGGTACACACTGACCTGCCCACATATCCCAACATGCCTCACCTAGCTCTAAACTAACAGACTGCTAAAATGGTGAGACAAAGAAACAACCCACAAATGAAAAAAAAAAAAAAAGGAGGAATCACCAGGAAAGGAACTATATGAAATGGAAGTAAGCAGTTTGTCAGACAAAGAATTTAAAGCAGTGGTTTTAAGAGTGTACATACAACATAATGAAAACTACAAGCAACTTTATAAGAACTACATAAGCATAAAAAAAGAGGTAGAAGCTATGAATAAAAATCAAGTGGAAATGAAGAATAACATAGCTAATACAAAAATACCTTGGAACGATTCAAGAGTAGATTAAAATAAGCTGAAGACCAAACAGGTGAGTTAGAAGAGAAGGTAGAAAAACACACCCAATTTGACTAGAAAATGAAAAAAAAAAATTAAAGCAGGAGGGGAGTGGCAGCATTGAACAATATGAAACATAACAATATATTCATCATAGGGGTAACAGAAGGACAAAAATTGGAGAAAGAAATAGAGAAACTGTTTGAAGAAAAATGACAGAAAACGTTCCTAAGCTCATAAAAGAAAAAGTCACACAGGTGCAGGAAATACAAAGAGTCCCAATCAAAATGAACCCCAAAAGACCCACACCTAGACACATCATAATTAAAATGGCAAATGTTAAAGAAAAAAAGAAAATCTTAAAGGCAGCAAGGGAGAGTCAGAAAGTTACCTACAAGGGAGCTCCCATTAGACTGTCAGCTGATTTCTCAACAGAAACATGGCAGGCCAGAAGAGACTGGCATGAAGTGTACACAGTAATGAAAAGCAGGGGTCTGAATCTAAGACTACTCTATCCAGCAAGTCTATCATTCAAAATTGAAGGTGAAATAGAAGGCTTCACAGACAGAAAAGGTTAAAGGAATTTACTACCACCAAACCAGCATTGCAAAAAAACAAACAAAACAAACAAACAAACAAACAAAAAAGTTAATGAGATTGTTATAAGAAGAAGAAACAGAGAGAGAAGAAAACAGGTATAAAGAATTAAAATGGCAACAAATAGTTACCTATCAATAATAACCTTAAATGTAAATGGCTTAAATGCTCAATCAAAAGACATAGGGTAGCTGATTAGATAGAAAAACATGACCCATATAGATGCTCTCTTCAAGAGCCCCACCTCAGAACAAAAGACTCACACAGGGTGAAAAGAAAGGGAGGGGAAAATTTACATGCAAATGGGAATGAGAAAAAAAAAAAAAGATGGTGTAATAATACTCATATCTGATAAGATTATCTGAAAATACAGGCCATGGAAAGAAACAAACCAAGTCACCACATAATATTAAAGGGACCATTTCAATAAGAGGACACAACCCTGGAAAACATAGACACACCAAATATAGAAGCACCAAAATATATTAAAAACTTCTGGAGGACCTCAAGGTAGAGATCACCAGTAATACTATCATTGTAAGGGACGTGATCACTCCAGTGACATTCACTGGAAAAATCTTCTAGACAAAAATTAACAGGGAAACAGAGACCCTAAATTATCCACTAGACCAGCTGAATTTAATTGATATTAACAGAATATTTTACCCCAAAGATTCAGAATATATATCTTTCTCAAGTGCACATAGGACATTCTAAAAGACAGATCACATGACAGGACACAAACTAAGTCTCTTCAAGTTCAAGAAGATTGCAATCATATAAGCATCTTCTCAGGTCACAATGACATAAAACTAGAAATTAATTACAATAAAAACACTCAAAAACATTCAAACACATGAAAGCTAAATACCATGTTATATCTTGTTTCTATCTCAAGAAACAAGAAACATTTCTAACAAATTATTTAACCCTACAAATTAAAGATTTAGAAGGGGACCAAAAAGAAAAGTCCAGAATTAGTAGAAAAAATAAAATAATAAAATCAGAGCAGAAATAAATGACAAAGAGACAAAAAAAAAAAAAAAAAAAAAAAATACAGTAAAAAAAGATCAATGAAACCAAGGGCCAGATCTCTTAAAGGATAAACAAGATTGCTGGCCAGCGTGGCTCCATGGACTAAGAGTAGTCCCATAGACTGAGAGGTCCCTGTTTGATTACCAGTCAGGGCACATGCTCAGGTTACTGACTCAATTCCTATTAGGGGGCATGCAGGAGGCAGTCAATTAATGTTTCTCTCTCACATAGATGTTTCTATCTCTCTCTCCCTTCCTCTTTCTCTAAATAATCAATAAAAACATATTTTGAAAATAAAATATAAACAATATTGATCAACCTTTAGGCAAATTTATCAAGAAACCAAGACAGAAGACCCAAGTAAATAAAATCAGAAATGAAAGAGGGGAAGTAACAACTGACACCACAGAAATATAAAAGATGTAAGAAACTACTATGAACATGTGTATGCCAACTAATTCCTAGAATCATACAGTGTTCCAATACTCAACTGTGAAGAATCAGAAAACCTAAAGAGACCAATAACAATAAACTAGAAGTGGTAATCAATATACTCCCAGCAAACAAAAGCCCTGGTCCCAACTGCTTCACTGGGAAATTTTACCAAACTATCAAAGAATTAACACTTATTCTCCTCAAACAATTCCAAAATGTCAATAGGAAGGAAGATTTCCAAACTCTTTTTATGAGACCAGCATAATTCTGATCCCAAAAACAAATAAAGAAAATACAAAGAAGGAAAATTATAGGTGAATATAGCTGATGGACACAGATATCAAAATCCTCAAAAAAACATCTTAGCAAATTGGATTCAACAATAGATTTATAACAAATATACACCAGGACCAAACAGAATTTATCCCAGGGATGGAGGGCTGGTACAATATTTGCATATCAATAAATGTGATACACCACATAAACAGAATGAAAGAGAAAAATCATATGATCCTATCAATAGATGCTGAAAAAGCATTTAACAAACTCCAGCAACCATTTTTGATTAAAAACTCTCAGCAAAGTGGGAATAGACGGATCATACCTCAGCATAATAAAGGACATATATGACAAACCTACAGCCATTGTATACTCAAAGAGCAAAAATTAAAAGCATTCCTTAAGAACAGGAATAAGACAGGTATGTCTGCCTTAACTACCCTTATTCAGCATAGTACTGGATGTCTTAGCCACAGCAATCAGACAAGAAGAAAAAATAAATAGCATCCAAATTGGACAGGAGGAAGTGAAACTGTCATTATTTGCAGAAGACATAATATTGTACATAGAAAACTCTAAGGACTTCACCAAAAAGCTATTAAATTTAATAAATAAATTTGAAAAAAAAAATGAGCAGGATACAAAATCAACATCCACAAGTTGTTGGTCTTTTTATATACCAGTAATGAACACACCGAAAGAGAAATTTACCATTGCAACAAAAAATTAAAATACCTAGGAATAAACTTAACCAAAGAAATAAAGTACCTATTCACAGAAAACTACAGATCACTGAAAAAAGAAACAAAGAAATATATAAAAAAGTGGAAGTATGTACCTTGCTCATGGATTGGAATAATTAATATCATTAAAATGTCTATGCTACCCAAAGCAATCTGTAGATTGAATGCAATCTCCATCAAAATACCAAAGACATATTTTACTCCAAAAGTTTAAATGGAACCAAAATAGACTCCAAATAGCTACAACAATCTTGAAAAAGAACATAGTAGGAAGGATCACAATACTAGATATCAGGTTATACTACAAAGCCACTGCAATCAAAAAAGCCTGGTACTGGTACAAGAACAGGCATATAGATCAATGGAACAGGACAGAGTACAGAGGACCCCAAAATTGATTCAAGTAATTATGCTCAAGTAATATTTAACAAAGGTGGCAAGAGCATACAGTGGAGCAAAAACAGCCTCTTCAGCAAATGGTGCTGGGAAAATTGAACAGTTACATGAAAAAAAGGGAAGCTAGTCCAACAACTTACACCATACACAAGAATAAACTCAAAATGGGTAAAAGACTTAAATGTGACCTGTGAATCTATAAAAATCTTAGAAGAAAATTAAGGCAACAAATTTTTAGACATCACACGCAACAGCAGCATCAAAGATACAATGCCTAAGGCAATAGAAACAAAGGAAAAAGTGAACCCATGGGACTACATCAAATTAAAAAATTTCTGCACAGCAAAAGAAACAACCATCAACATGGAAAGTCCACCCACTATATAGGAGAGCATAATTGACAACGATTCATCAGATAAGGGGCTACTTTCCAAAATATATAGAGTACTCATACAACTCAAAAAAGGAAGACAAAGATCCCAATTAAAAATTGGGAAAGGACCTAAATAGACACCTCTCCAAACAGGACATACAATGGCTAAGAGACATATAAAAAAAATGCTCAATGTCACTAATTATCAGAGAGATGCAAATTAAAACTACTGTGAGGTATCACTTCACACCTGCCAAAATAGCTGCCATCAACAAATCATCAAACAACAAGTGCTGGCGAGGTTGTAGAGAATAGTAGACTCTAGTACAGTGCTGGTGGGAATGCGAACTGGTGCAGCCACTATGGAAAACAATATGGTATTTCCTCAATAAATTATAAATTTAACCACCATTTGATTCAGTGTTCCCACTTCTAGGAATATACCCTAAGAAGCCTGGAAAACCAATCAGAAAGAATATATGTACCCTATATTCATAGCAGCACTATTTTCAATCACTAAGATCTGGAAACCACCCAATTGTCCATCAATAGATGAGTGAATAAAAAAGCCATCGTACATATACACAATGGAATACTATTCAGCCATAAGAAAGGAAGATCACTTATCCTTTGAGACAACATCTGGAGAGTATTATGATAAGCAAAATAAGCCAGTCAGAGAAAGACAAGTATCACATGATCTCACTATTTCTGGAATATAATGACCAAAACAAGCTGAGGAACAAAATAGACCTAGAGAAATGGAAGTGGGGTGCAGATTGACAAACTTCAGAAGAGGTGGACATGGAGGGAGGGAAGAGATAAACCACAGGACATATAGGCATGTATGCATAAATAAGGAGAGAGACAATAATGCTAGTTGGGAATTGGGTGGAGTGTGTTAATGGGGGAAAAAAGGAGAAACATCTGTAACAAAAATTAATAAATAAATGAAATAATAAAGTGAAAATTTAAAATAAAGATTAAGACTTGATTGAAATTGAAGAATGTTAAAAACAAACAACAGAGAATGGACAAAGTTATTAGATATTAGATACATTTGATGAAGAAAAGCAAACTAAGAAAACAGAATAAAATCTAAAAACCCTAATGTAAGAAATTGTTCGCCCCTCAAAATTAGAAACTACATATTGGAGAATATACATAGGAATATTGCACAGGACTCAAACACCATGATATATTTTATTAAAATTAAAGGATTTTACCTGGCCAGTTTTGCTCAGTGGTTAGAGCATCAGCCTGTGGACCAATGGGCCATGGGTTTGACTGCTGCTACCAAGGGCATGCACCTGGGTTGCAGGTTCAATCCCCAACCCTGCCATGCATGACGCAACTAAACAATTAGTCTCTTTAACATCGATGTCTCTCTTCCTCTTTCTCTTTCTCTCTCTCTTTCCCTCCCTCCCTTCCACTCTAAAAAAAAAAATCAATGGAAAAAGTATCCTGGGGTGAGAATTAACAAAAAATAAAAAATAAAATAAAACTACAGGATTTTAAGAACAATATTATTTGGACAACTAGAAAGATAAACACTCATGAAAATTAAATTAGCAGACTTTTTTGACACTAGTGCTTTAACCCAGAAGAAACTGTTGTACCATTTAAGCACTCAAGGAAAGAAATGTGTACCGAAGATTTTATATTCAGCAAAAGTAAATTTCCACTATAAAGCACATAAGCTTTTATCAAAATACAAGAACTCAGGTAATATTGTGCCCATAAATCCTTCCTTGGGACGGTAAAACAAGCTTCACATAACTAAGATAACTAGAGAGGCCTTAATATAAGAATAGGATGTAAGCATTAAGTATTTAGTCACCTGCAGATCTAAGACTAAATGAGTACTAAGAGGGAGAGAGTATAATTATGTTATGGCTATATATATATATATATATATACACATATTTATATATGTGTGTATAAATGTATATATATAACTAATTTAAAATAGATGGAAATAGAGTACATGTAAAATATTTTAATGTTTTCAACAATCTAATTAAAGATAATAAGAGTATTGTTATTTTGAGACTAGTGTGTATGTAATTAGAGAAAGAAAAAGTGAGTTATTACAATATATTTTTATCATCCCCATCCCAAGTCATTGAGTAGCAAGATTTTCTGTGTAGAAGAGAGGAGATATACATTTCACAGAGAGGAAGTTAATTAAAAATGCTATAAATGTAAATAAGATATATAAATGAATATCCTTAAGATTCATATTGATACTCCTATCACATTCAATGATATAGATGCATAAATCCTTAAGAATCTTCTAGCATAGTTGACTAAAAGATCTAGGTCCAATCTCAACTCAGTAGCAATGAGAAATTCTAGTGCCCAGATGGTATATTGAAATATAATTTTTCACTGTCAGAAATCAGGATTTCTTGGAGAAATGATTGATTCTAGGTTTAGTGTAAAAATATATATATACAAGACCAGCCTGGAAATTCTTGTAATAATAGATAACAAGGAAACTACCAAATACACACTTGAAAAGACTCAAACTGGCCAAAGAGAGGATAATACAAATTGAACCCCGTGAAATATGTTCAAGTCCTTGAGTTATAGTAATACTTAAAAAAAATCAGTCAGTTTTCAAAAATAATAAGGAAAAATGCATTAGCCTAGAAACTGGTAACTAATGTGAAAGAATCAAGAATTGCCCTGGCCGGTTTGGCTCAGTGGTTAAAGCGTCGGCCTGCGGTCCGGAGAGACCCGGTTTCGGTTCCCGCTAAGGGCGCATACCTCGGTTGCAGTTTTTCCCCGGCTCTGGTCAGTCGTGCGGTGGCAGCCACTCGATGTGTTCCTTTCACATCGATGTTTCTCTCTCTCTCTCTGTTCCTCTCTCTCCCTCCCACTCTACCTGAACAAAAAATGGAAAAATGTCCTCGGGTGAGGATTAAAAAAAAAAAAAAAAAAAGAATTTCCTTTATCTACTATACCAAAGGGTAACCAAATAGCAAATGAAAATAATTATCTCTTTATAAAAGTATCCAAATATTTGATAAGAAATTATATTATTAGAATATTTCCAATTTTCAAGCCCCTATGCAATGAATAGATATTAGCATTAAGTATCAATGTCTCCTAAGATTTCAAAAAGAGAGACAACCAGACATTTTGTGCCTCCTATACTTTTTCAATATACTACCTAATCACTTGCCAAGGTGATCAAATCTGAACCTGATTCAGTCTCTGGATCTAATTGCCAATTTGTAAAAAACTCAAAGGACAGAGGAACATGTTAAAGTTCACCATGAATATACAAGAGTAAAATCTAGACTAACTCCTGAAAAATTTTAAAGAAATATTTTCTTAGAAACCAACAGAGTAAAACAAACCTAAAAGATGATCTCACTGATTTCTGGAATATAATGAACATAACAGTTTGAGGACAATCCCCTAAGGAGTGGGGAGCTGAGAGAGGGATGAACAACAGAATTTATATGCATATAGGCATGAACAGTGGACATGGACAACAATCGGGGGAAGGGGCGGGGAGGGAAGGGGGAGGGGGGAACCACTGGGGGAAAAAAGGAGAATCATTTGTAACAAAAATTATTCAATAAAAAAAATAAATAAATAAAAAAAAAAAAAAAAAAAAAAAGAAAAAATGGGCAAAATGAGGCTCTAGTATCTAGAGATGCACAGTTGGATGATCAAATAAATTTAAAACATTAAGAATTGATTACTAAAATGGAAATAGTATTTTTTATCTAGAAATAATTACTTTAAATGTACATAGATTAAATTATCCAATCAAAAGACACCTCAAACCAAGCCATTAGTCAGTCACTAATCTTGATTATTACAATAGGTACCTAAACTTGGACTTTTGGTACACCTGCAATCTATGTTGTAAACAATAGTCAGAGTAATTCTCTTAATATGTAAGGTCTTAGCATACTTCTATTAAAAACTTCACTGGCTTTCCATCTCTCTTGAAACTGAAACTGAATTTGTTACATAGGCATCCTGTGCCGTATTTGATCTGGCCCATTTATTACTCTGATTATATTTTCTTTTCTTCCCCCTTATATATTCTATTCAAAACACATGGCCTTCATGCCATTAATAAAATACACTAATCATGTCATAGCTTCAGAATCTCTAAACTTATTCTTCCTTCTGCCTGGAATGCTTTTCCCTAGGAATGCTTTTTCCCTCAATTTCATTTCTCAATTTCATAGTATGAACTTTTTGTCTGCTCTTTTTAAAACTTCAAACAATCTGCCTTTTTTATCTTTTCTTAAAATATGTTTTTATTGATTTTTTAGAAACAGAGGAAGAGAGAGAGAGATGGTAACATTGATGTGAGAGAGAAACATCTATCAGCTGCCTTCTGCAGGACTCCTACTGGGGATTGAGCCCACAACCCCGGGCATGTGCCCTAACCAGAAATTGAACTAGGATCACTCAGTCCATAGGATGAACATCCAACCCACTGAGCTGTACTGAATAGGCTAACTTTTCTATTTTAAATGTAATGTCTCTGAGATCAGCAATTTTTGTTTTTTCCTGTGTTGGTCACTGTTTGCCACTGGCACCTAAAATACTGCCAGGGACATAGCAGGCACTCAAAAAAGTACAGATCATATGAATGCTAATAATGTTTGATAATGAGATACTTAATGTACAAACAGACAATGGCTAAATAATATAAGAAACAAACTTCTGCAGTACATGGCCCAGAAAGATCAAGACTTGGTCAATGACTTCCAGCTTTCCAATTTAGCCTCCACTTTAAACTCAGGACTAACCAGAGGGAGCAAAATATGTTCCCCTAACCAATCACATAAGCTATTCTCCTTCTAGTAAGCACATATCTAGCTTACACATATAGTTGGCCATCATTTATTGCAGTTAATCAGTTCCAGACTCTACCATGATAAATGAATTTCCATGAAGTAGGATTCTTTATTTATAAATCAAATATTTTTTCAGTTAGAGCATAGAAAACCTGTTTACAACCTTCTAAATACATTCTTTAACATCATTCGAGCACTGGACATGAAATAACATACTTTAGGCACCATTACACTTGTATTACCCAATATATTAGACAAAATAAGAGAAAATAAGACATATTAGACATTACAAATATATTATTATTATTTACATTTAATTACACACACACACACACACACAGTTCTTACACACAACCACTAGCCTATGAAAAAAGTGCAATTTGTTTAATGATAAAGGAATGAAGATAGAGATGTACTGCACAGCAAAGAAGAACAAGGTTACTGCTCCTCTGAAGGTATGACCTCAGTGGGAGACTCTTTATGTGGTGTGTCATCATCTTCTTCTGCTGAAGGAGCACTAGGAGTAGGCAGTGGGTGTCTCGGTGCGTGGCTGAAGAACATCATGATAGTACTTGCTGGCACTGTCTTTTCATATGTATGAGGAGGCTTTTGTAGGGTTCTATCACTCCATCAAGTGCATTCCAGAACCGCAATGCATGCATCATTTGTGGGTCCCATTTGCCAAACATATCCTGTACTACCTTAATAGTTCTCACAACTTGCAAGAGACACTCAAGTATAAGGCCAACTTCTTCCTCCTGACCCCCAGGAACCTCTGGCTGCTGTTCCTCTTCCTCACTCACAGACTTAGTCATCTCCACCAGATCCTCATCAGTTAAGGGATCCAAATGTGTCTCCCGCAGCTCATCCACTTGTTCTGGATGATACTCATCCTCCTCAAGGATCTTTTAAAATGTGTTGCTCACATAGTCCTCTGCTATGGGCTGGTCAGCAGAGGCAGCTTCTCCATGGAGAACAACACTTTCCAGATAATACCTCTTTTGGAACTTCTCAAACCAACCCTTGCTCACTGTGAAATCCATGAACATTGCAGAAGAGGGTCCTGGTTGAGTTTGTCCACCATAAAGTGCTGATAGAGCTGCCTTGCCTTCTCCTGGATGGCCAGTGAATGCAACGGAATATTTTTCTTGTGGTTGTCACTGATCCAAACAGCTAGGGAAACCTCTGTTTCCACTATGAACTTATTACCACTTGTCATGACATGCTTTGCTTCCTTGTTGAAAGAGACAGTAGCCATTGCACAGATGTTCTTTTCATCTTTACAGATGGAGTGAATGGTAGACTCATTCAAGTCATAATGGCAGTCAACCTCCATTATTTTCTTGCCATCTTTGATCAAATTTAGACTTTCACCTTCTCCTGGATGGTAAGCATCTTCTGGTGCTTAGTTTCATCATCAGAAGGCTTCAAAGAAGCAGCATGTTTAGGAGCCATCGTGGGGCTTAGATAAAAGTTCTCAGAAATCGCAAACACTTACAAGAGCAAAGATGCTTCTGATGCATAGCAATGTAGAAGTGTGTATGAGAGAAATGAACTTACATGAGGCTGAGCCAATCAGTGGCCAGGATAAAAAGAGGATAGGATAGCCAATCAGGGAACAGCATGCTCTGATTGGCTTGGTTTTACTACACCCGATTTTTTGGAAAAAAGTTGTTGCCCACACACAAGGAGTGGTCGAGCGGTTACACCTGGAGGTGAAAGATTTGTGGGGGTGCTAAAATACATAGGCCTACAGTCTATACATACAGTAATTTTAATTTTAATTGTAATGCAGAGGTATATTTGACTCAGACAACCGAGTGCATGCTGTATCATTTTCACTGTCTCAATCAACTTTTTAATGAATATATTTGAAAAAAATACGATAGACTGAAGCCACAAAAATCGAAGTGCAAAGTGGTGAGGGATGACTATACCAAGAGACTCTAATCACAGAATTTTTTATTTTTCACTATAAAGTCTTCTTCTGCCAAACCTAGGTATGGTGACTGACTACCTTGCTATACCAAGTTCTGTATAAATATCATTTATTTGTTCTCATTTGACTTGTGTTTATTTCCAGAATAAGGACAATAGATATTTTTTCAACACTATGTTAAGTATAAATAAAAACATATTTAAAAACATTGATTTTAAAATTCTGTAATATACAGCATGGGGCAAAAACAGGTTTATAGTTGTAAGTATGCAAAACACAGAGTTTATTCTTATATTATTTTTAAATTATTGTATAATTTTTATACCAATAACTGGAAACCTACTTTTGTCCCACCCTGTACAATCTAAATACAGTCAGTATGCTTGCTCTGCCATTGCTGCCTTAAAATAAGCCCCATACCTCCACTTTGTGACACACTGCTTCCTATTAAACCATTTCTATATAGAAAGTCTGGAGTTACTATTATAGCTTTCTTTAGAGAGACATTTTACTCCAAAAGATAGTAGTTTATGAAAAGTGTAGACTGCCTAAAGTCAAGTTGAAAACAAAGTCAAGATGCCAAGCAGCTAAGTTCATTCATGTGTTAAAGTGATTATTTCCATTGCACCAAATTTATAACATGATTAAAGTATTTGCTTTAGTAAAATTAAAAATCACTACATCACCTGCACATTTAGTGTTATAGAAATTAATCATAGCTATAAAATTTGATGGAGAAAAAAAAATATATGTTACCTTGCCCACAATACTCTGAATTATTTGAGGGGAAGTATCCCTACAGATTAATTATATTACATGCACATGTAGGTGCAAAATGAACATCTGTTTAATTAATGATTAATAAATTAACATATTTTTCTATATGAAAAGAACTCCCACATGAAGTAATTGAAAGCAGCTTAGGTGTAATTTTATCTATTTCAAACAAATATTACTACCAAGAAGGCTATCAAACTGATTCTGATATCTAAAATTTGGCCCTCTTGGGAAATTCAGTAAAATTTGGGATGTTCTTGTCTATAAAAAATTCTGCCCAGGTAAAGAGAGCTAAAAATTTTCACAGTAAATGTATTGCATGGGTCATTAACCATGCAAAAATCTACACTTACATTGTTAACTGTTAAGTAATTATGGTAGGCCCAAGATGGAGTCACTAATGCTAAGACACACATCCACCCCCACCAGCCAAACTTTAACAAACTTCACTTTTCTTGTAAATTATTAACTCTTCCAGAAATGTAACTTAGTACTGAGCCATCAAAATCTGTCTGCTACACTTAAATTACACACCTGGCTTCAAGGTTTCTTTGTGTACCAAATAAGGAAAATTACCTTGTATTAATCCATCAGACTTGCCTAGTAGAACTTCCTTATTCTTTTGTATCTCTGTTTATAGAACACATTATTTGTGCAGCTCTAGGATGGGCCATTTTTCCCTCAGACACCCAAGCCCTCTTTTCATAAGGCCAAATCTTGGTCTGTTTGGGCCTGATAAACTCTACTGGCCTTACCCTGATGAATCCCTGAAAACCCACACCACTACTAGAGCTTTGTTTTGCTCAATTTTTCTCAATTTGATATTATCTTCTAAGTCTGTTTTACAATTTATGGAACAAGAAGTAGATTTAAAAATAATATTGCAAATAAAAGATCAAGACAAAAATGCAACAAAAATTAGGAGTTTGAGTGAGTAAAAACAGGTAATATTTTAGTCATGTTTCTAAACCATCTCTTGATTGAGAGGTAGGGATCTATAGTCATATTAGTTCTTATTTTTAAAGTGAAAATAGAGAGACTTAATAATTGTATCTGTGTCTGTGACAGACAGAAAAGTTTTCTAATCTTGTCATCAAATAGATGCAAGTTAAAAACAAACTCAGAAAACTGGTAATGTGATCCCTCCAACTTTGTTCTTCTTTTTCAAGATTGCTGTGGCTATTCAAGGTCTGTTTTGGTTCCACATGAACCTTTGCAGTTTTTCTTCTAGTTCTGTGAAGTATGTCGTTGGTATTTTGATGAGGATTGCATTGAATCTATAGATTGCTTTGGGTAATATGAACATTTGAATGATGTTAATTATTCCAATCCATGAACAAGGTATGTGCTTCCACTTTTTTATATCTTCCTCTATTTCTTTTTTGAATGACCTGTAGTTTTCTGCGAATAGGTCCTTTATTTCTTCGGTTAAGTTTATTTCTAGGTATCTTAATTTTTTTGCTGCAATGGTAAATGGGACTGATTTCTTAGTTTCTCTTTCTGTGAGTTCATCATTGCTGTATAAGGATGTCATTGATTTCTTGACATTAATTTTGTATCCTTCCACTTTGCCAAATTCATTTATTAAGTCTAGTAATTTTTGATGGAATCTTTGTTTTCTTCTATGTATAGTATCATTTCATCTGTGAATAATGACAGTTTCAATTCCTCTTTTTCAATTTGGATGCCATTTATTTTATCTTCCTGTCTGATTGCTGTGGCTAAGACTTCCAATACTATGTTAAATAAGAGTGGTGAAAGTGAGCATGCTTGTCTTGTTCCTGTTCTTAAGGGAAATGCTTTATCAAAACAGCCTGGTACAGGCACAAGAACAGGCATATAGACCAGTGGAACAGAACAGAGAACCCAGAAATGGATCCAAGGCAATATGCTCAATTAATATTTGACAAAGGTGGCAAGAGCATACAGGGGAGTAAAACAGCCTCTTTAATAAATGGTGTTTGGAAAATTGGACAGCTACATGCAAAAAAAAATGAAACTACACCATCAATTTACACCATACACAAGAATAACATCTGTAACAAAAATGAACTAAAATGCATAAAATACTAAAATGTAACTCATGAATCCATATAAGTTCTAGAAGAAACTGTAGGCAGCAAAATTTCAGACATCACACGCAGCAGAATTTTCACTGATACATCACTTAAGGCAACAGAAACAAAGGAGAAAATGAACACATGGGACTACATCAATCTCAAAAGCTTCTGCACAGCAAAAGACACAATCATCAAAATGGAAAGGCAACTCACTGCATAGGAGAGCATAATTGCCAATGATATATCAGATAAGGGGTTAATTTCCAATCTATATAGAGTGCTCATACAGTCATCAAAAGGAAGACAAAGAACCCAATTAAAAAATGGGCAGAGAAACTAAATAGACACCTCTCCAAACAGGACATACAAATGGCTAAGAGACATATGAAGAAATGCTCAACATCACTAATCATCAGAGAGA
Source organism: Molossus molossus (assembly GCF_014108415.1). Taxonomy (NCBI): domain Eukaryota; kingdom Metazoa; phylum Chordata; class Mammalia; order Chiroptera; family Molossidae; genus Molossus; species Molossus molossus. The sequence continues at coordinate 58,030,106 of NW_023425355.1, read as the reverse complement.
TGCAAATCAAAACAACAATGAGGTATCACCTCACACCTGTCAGAATGGCCACCATCAACAAATCATCAAACAACAAGTGTTGGCGAGGGTGTGGAGAAAGGGGACTCTAGTACAATGCTGATGGGAATGCAGACTGGAGGAGCCACTATGGAAAACATTATGGTGTTACCTCAAAAAATTAAAAATTAAACTGCCATTTGACCCAGTGATCCCACTTCTAGGAATATACCCTAAGAAGTCTGAAACACCAATTGGAAAGAATATATGTACCCCCATGTTGATAGCAGCACGATTTACCATAGCTAAGATCTGGAAACATCCCAAATGTCCATCAGTAGACGAATGGATAAAAAGCTGTGGTACATATACACAACGGAGTACTATGCAGCTATAAGAAAGAAAGAACTCCTATCCTTTGAGAAGATATGGAGGGACCTGGAAAGTATTATCCTAAGTGAAACAAGCCAAACAGAGAAAGACAGGTATCATGTGATCTCACTTATTTGTGGAATAAAATGAACATAACAGTTTGAGGAATGGGGTAGTCCCAGAGACTTTGAAGTGCGGTACAGACTGACAATCCCCAGAAGAGAGGGTGGTAGGGGAGAGATAAACCACAGAACTTATATGCATGTATGCATGAACAATGGACATGGACAACAAAGCTGGGGACAGGGCACGGAGTGAGGGGGAGGGGACATTATTGGGGGACAATAGAGAAACATCTGTAACAAAAATAATTTATTTATTAAAAAATAATAAAGACTAAAAAAATAAAAAAATAAACTGAGTATCTGATGAATTTTCTGAAAGAATTTAAAATAGAGTAATTTATCACTTAAAAATGGGGTTGCATTTTGAAAATGTGTCATTGAGTTCATCATTGTGGGTATATCACAGAGTGAGCGTACACAAACCTAGATGGTGTAGCCTACTACACATCTAGGCCTATTGATCTTAGGCTACAAACCTGTACACGTGTCTATACTGAATACTGTAGAGAATTGTAACACAATCGTATTGGTGCATCTAATCATAGAAAACATACGGTAGAAACATAGTATAAAACAAAAATGCTACTTCTGCATAGGGCACTTACCAGGAATGGAACTTGCAGAACTAGAAGTTGTTCTTGGTGAATCAGTGTGTTGGCAGTGAGTGAAAGTGAAAGTCTAGACCATTGCTGTGTACTACTGTAGACTTTATAAACACTGTAAACTTAGGCTACACTAAATTAATTTTAAAATAGTTCTTTTCATTAACATTAAATTACCTTTGGTTTATAGTAAATATTTTATCTTATCAATTTTTTTAACTTTTAAAACTTTTAACTCTTGCAAAAGCACTTAGCTTGAAACCCAAACACATTGTAAAGGTATACAAAAATATTTTCTTTTGTTATATCATTAGTCTACAAGTTTTTGTTTAATTTATTTATTTTTTTACTTTGTAAACACTTTTGTGAAAAAATAAGACACAAACATGAGGTGATCCAAGATGGCAGCAGAGAAAGTGAATACTATACTCACCTCCTCCCAGGACCAAACTGGAATTAAAGCTAAAATATAAAGCAATCAACCTGAATAAATACTGAAGACTAGCTGAAGAGTAGACTTATAACCAAGAATTTACAGAAGAAGCAACATCAAGTCTAGTAAGATGGGTGGACATTTGAAAAGGGTTGGCTCCGCAGTCACAGGTCAGGGGGTTTAGAATCCATAGAAATATCTCAGCAGCAAATGTTTTCCCCAAGGAAGTCTCCCCAACCCAGAGCACCAGAGCCATGATGAAGCACATACATAAATCTGGCTGGGAAAATTCTGTCCATTAGGGGGAGACAGGAGTCTGCTAGAGACATGGGTGCCTTTTTTTTTTTTTTTTTTTTCCTCATCCTCACAGGAGGACATTTCTCAGAGCAGGAGGGAGAGAGAGAGAGAAAGAGAAACATCGATGTGAGAGAGACATATTGAGTGGCTGCTACCCACACAACCCCAACCGGGGCCACGGACAACTGTAACCAAAGTATGTGCCCTTAGTGGGAACCAAACCCGGGACCCTCTGGTCCACAGGCCGATGCTCTAACCACTGAGTTTAACCGACCAGGACATGGTGCCCTCTTAAAGGGTGAACATACAAAACCTACTTCCAAGTCACTCACCCCGGGCTCTGGGGGGTAAAAGGGCAGCATGGACTAGAGTCTTGTGATGAGAGACTAGAGTTTATGGCTCTGGGAAGAGAGCTGAAAAGACATCCATCAGGATCCCTTTTCTGAGTCACTCTCTCACACCTCAGATGCCATCTTGCCATCTTTTCTGGGTGGAGCAGTCCCCTCCTTATGGCACCAGCCTAGGGGAAGCAATGGCTCTACCCTCTAAAGTCCCTGTCACCCCACTCTCTAGAGCTCATTCCTTGCTGAGGAGTCAGCTGCCTGGACCAAGGTGTAAAGAATGCACCAAACTTAAGTGGTACCATGACAAAGTCGTGTAGCTTTGAGGCAGGAGGCATTACCCCAATTTCCATGATCCTGACTGGGACATCCCCTCCATGGGAGATACACTGACTCCACAATCCAGGCTTCCAGTGGCCCCACTCTCCCTATTCCTGGTGGCTATACCCTGCCAAAGTATGAGCAGAATCCAGGATTGACTTAGTTGTGTGGCTCCAGGGCAGAGGCCACTCCCCTAAACTTCTCCTGACCAGCACCTCTCCATCATGGGAGATCCACTATTCCCATCCTACTGACTTCCAGGGGCCCAGCCCTGCTGATAACAGGCTATTGGGACAGACTAAGTTGTGTGGCTCTAGGATAGGGCAAATTTTTCCTTAGAAAACTGAGCCCTTCTTTCACATGGCCAAATCTTGGTCTGTTTGGGCCTGCTAAACTCTACTGGACTCACCCTGAAACCTCCCACCACTACAAAGGTATGACAGCACCCAATAAGTGGCAGTAAGACTTGTTATAACCTGGGATATTTTCTGAGTGTCCTCAAACACAGCAATGGCACCAAGTTTAAAGCTGCATCAATCTGAACACTACTTTCTTCTACCTGTTGACTCACTGAGAACCTATCTCATAAAACTAAACTACAGCCAAAGGATCTTTCAGTGACTGAACCTAACAGGCAGCTAACAGGTGGAGGCAGGCAAAGGCAGAATTTTTGGTGCAATGGGACATTTACTGACCAGCTCCTGGGCCTGGTGCTACTAAAAGGTGGCCTTGGTGCACAGCTTGGTTCTTGTCATGTGAACCCAGGCATAGCAGAGGCAGACAGAAACTGTGGATTGCTTTCAGGCTGAAAACAGGTTGTCCAGGGCCAGTCACAGGCAGTATCTGATATTGGCCTGCACCACAGTTTCCCACAAGAGGCCCCAAACCAGCCTTAGACAAAATCAGAGCAGGATACAATTAGCTTCGCAAGTGGCATATCTAAAGGGACATCTTGGGAGGCACCAGACCCTGTTGAGGTGAAATTTGTTTTGTGTATTTAGCACCTGCACAGTAGCTCTTACACTGTGAAACTTAGTGAGGACTTTAACAAAGAGATAGCAAGCATACAAAAGGACATAGAGCCTGGCTAGTGTGGCTCAGTGGATTGAGCATTGCCCCATGGACTGAGAGGTCTCAGCTCAATTCCCAGTCAGGCCACATGCCCAGGTTGTGGGTTCAATTCCCGGCATAAAGTATGCACAAGATAGCTGATCTATATTTTTCTCTTACATCGATGTTTCTATCTCTCTCTCCCTTCCTCTCTAACAGAAGCAATTAAAAAAAACATATTTTTAAAAAGGATATAGAGATCATAAAAAAGAACAGTCATATAAAGAATACAATATCTGAAATGAAGACCACACTAAACAGAATAAACAGTAGATTGGATGAAGCAGAGAATTTCAAGAGTGATTTGGAAGACAAGGTAACAGGAAAAAAACACAATCACAACAGCAAAAAGAGGAAAAGAGTATTTGTAAAACAAAGATTAAGGCACCTTTGGGACAATATGAAGCATAATAACATTCATATTACAGGGGTTCTAGAAGGAGGAGAAAGAGAGCAAGGGATCAAGAACATATTTCAAGAAATAATGACTGAAAAATTTCCTAACCTGTTGAAGGAAAAAGTCACACAAGTAGAGGAAGCACAGAGATTCCCAAACAACATGAATCCAAAGAGGCCCACACCAAGACACATCATAATTAAAATGGTAAATGTTAAAGACAAAGAGAATTTTAAAAGCAGCAAGAGAAAGGCAGTTAATTACCTAAAAGAGAGCTCCCATAAGACTGTCAGCTTATTTCCAACAGAAACATTTCAGGGCAGAAGGGATTGACATGAAATATTCAAAAAATAAAAAGCAAGGGCCTACAACCAAGACTACTTTACCAAGCAAGGCTATCATTTAAAATTGAAGAAGAAATAAAATGTTTCTTAGACCCTCCCAAAAAAATAATAATAAGCTAAAGGAGTTTGTTACAACCAAACCAGTATAATAAGAAATGTTAAAAGTTCTTTAAGATAAAGAAAGAAGGGGAAAAAAAAGAAACACAGGGGAACATAGTTAAATTTTAAAATGGTGATAAATATGTACCTATCAATAATCATTTTAAAAGTAAATGGCTTAAATATTCCAATAAATAGACAAAGGTTAACTGAATGGATATAAAAAACAGACTCTAACATTTATGTTCTCTATAGAAGGACAACCTAAAAAATGAAAGATACACACAAACTAAAAAAAAAGGGGGATAGAAAAAGTAATTTTATTTAAATAAAAATGAAAAAAAAAAGCTGGGGTAACAAAACTTATATCTGACAAAATAGACTTTAAAACAAAGGGTATCTTAAGAGACAAAAAATACAACATAATGATAAAGGAAGCAATTTAAAAATATATATATAACCCTTGTAAACATTTATGCACATACATAGGAGAACCTAAATATATAAAGCAAACCATAATGAACATATAGGTAAAGATGGACAGTAGTAAAGTTATAGTTGGGTATTTTAACATTCCATAGACATCAATGAAGAGAACTTCCAGAATATCAGCAAGGGAACAGTTGCTTTAAATGACTCACTAAATCACATGGATTTAATTGATATTTTCAAAGCTTTCAACCCAAAGTAGTAGAAATATACGTGGAACATTTTTTGGGATAGACCACATGTTAGGACACAAAACAACTCTCAATAAATTTAAGAAGACTGTAATCATATCAAACATCTTTTCAGACCATAAGTGTATGAAACTAGAAATCAATCACAAAAAAAAACAAAACAAACAAACAAAAAAACCCTGAAAAATAACACAAAGACATGGAGGTTAAATAACATGTTACTAAACAACACATGGGATTAGATCACAGAAGAAAACAAAAGATACCTTGAAACAAATAAAAATAAAAACACAGCAACCCCAAATCTATGGAATACAGAGCAAGCAGTGTTGAGGGGAAATTTCAGAGCATTGAAGGCCTACTTCAGAAACAAGAAAAATCTCAAATAAACAAACTTTGCATTTATTTATTTATTTATTTATTTATTTATTTATTTATTGTTACAGATGTTTTTTTTTTTCCTTTTTTCTCCCATTGACACTCTCTTTCCAATCCTGCCTCCCACCCCCCAGCATTATTGTCTATGCCCTTTTTTACTCATACATGCCTATTGAGTCCTGTGGTTTATCCCTTCCCTCCCCCCACATCCACCTCTTCTGAGGTTTGTCAGTCTGCACCCCACTTCCATGTCTCTGAGTCTATTTTGTTCCTCGGCTTGTTTTGTTCATTATATTCCACAAATAAGTGAGAACATGTGACACTTGCCTTTCTCTGACTGGCTTATTTTGCTTAGCATAATACTCTCCAGGTCCCTCCATGTGGTCTGAATGGATAAGAGATCTTTCTAACTTTGCATTTAAAGGAACTACAAAAGAACAACAACAACAAGAAAAAAGAAAAAAAAACCTAAAGTGAATACAAAAAAGCAAATAATAAAGATCACAGCAGAAATAAACAAAACAGAGTATTAAAAAAAAAATACAAACCATCAGTAAAACCAAGAGTTGATTCTTAGAAAAGATAAACAAGATTGAGAAACCTTTAACAAAACTCATCAAGAAAATAAGAGATAGAACCCACATAAATAAAATCAGATATGAAAGAGCCAAGAAATTGAAAAGAATTATAAGAAAACATTATGAACAACTATATGCCAACAAATTAATCTGAAAGTAATGGAAAAATTCCTGGAAACATACAATCTTCCAAAACTGAGTCAGGAAGAATCATAAAATCTGAATAGATGAATATAACTAATAAAATTGAAGCATAAAAATAAATCAACTTCAAAATAATAATTCTTGTACCAGATGTCTTTCCAAGTGAATTATACCAAACATTCGAACAAGAACTAACACCAGTGCATCTCAAATTATTCCAAAAAAATTCAAGGGAAGGGAAGACTCCCAAGCTCATTTTACATATCCAGAATCATCCTAATTCTAATACCAGATAAAGACACTACAAAGAAAAAAAATCTATAAACCAATTTCTCTGATGAACATAATGCTGAACTCCTGAACAAAATATTAGCAAACTGAATTCAGAAATGCATTAAAAAGATCGTACAACATGATCAAGTAGGATTTATTCAGGGGATGCAAGGTTTTTATAATATCCACAAATCAATAAACATCATGCCCCACATAAACAAAGTGAATGAAAAAAACAAACAAAACACATGATCATATCAATAGATGCAGGAAAATCATTTGATAGCATCCATCACCTATTTATGATAAAAACTATCAGCAAAGTGGGAATACAGGGAACATACTTCAAAAGAGTAAAGACTATATATGACAAACGCACAGCCAACATCATACTCAATGAACAAAACCACAACTTTTTCTCCTTATGATCAGGAACAAAACAGGGATATCAGCTTTCAATACACTTATTCAACATAGTACTAGAAGTCCTAGCTACAGCAAGCAGACCAGAAGAAAAAGTGAAAGGGATACAAATAAAAATAAAAGAAGTAAAGCTGTCATTGTAGATAACATGATATTGTACATAGAGAACCCTAAAGATTTCACCAAAAACCTATAAGAACTGACAAATAAATTAAGTAAAGTAACAGGATACAAAATGACTATCCAGAAATCAGTTGCATTTTTATACACCAATTATAAACTATCAGAAAGGGAAACTAAGAAATAATCCCATTTACAATTGCAACAACAACAACAAAAACCCACCTAGGGATAAATTTAACTAAGGAGGTAAAAGACCTATAAGAGAAAAATGATCAGATACTAAAGAAAAAAAATGAAGAAGATACAAATAAGTGTAAGCATATACTGTGTTCATGGATAGAAACAATGAACATCATTAAAATGTTCATACTAGCCCTGGCTGGTTACACTCAGCAGTTAAGAGTGTTGGCCCATGAACCAAAGACTCATGGGTTTGATTCCTGGTTAAGGGCACATACCTTGGTTGTAGCTTTGATCCCTGGCCCCAGTTGGGCTCATGTGGGAGGCAATCAACGTGTCTCTCTCACATTGATGTTTTTCTCTCTCTATCCTTCCCTCCAACTCTATCTAAAAAATAATAATAATACATGAAAAAATATCTATGAGTGAAGATTTTAAAAATAAAAATGTTCATACCCTCCAAACCAATTAATAAATGCAAGGCAATGCCTATCAAGATACCAATGATTGCCCTGGCTGATTTGTCTCAGCTGTTAGAGAGTTGGCCTAAAGGCCCAAGGGTCTTAAGTTCAATTCCCAGTCAAGGGCATGTACCTGGGTTGCAGGTTCGATACCTGGTCCCCATTGGGCTTGTGTGGGAGGCAACCAATTAATATGTCTCTCACATCAATGTTTCTCTCTTTCTCTCTCTCACCCCCTCCCTCTCTTTCTCTCTATGTAAACAAATTAGTGGAAAAATATCCTCAGGTGAGGATTAACCAAAAATAAACAATTAAAAAATAAATGAATAAAATATACCAGTGGTTTATTGCACAGAACTAGAAGAAATATTCCAAAAACGTACATAGATCCATAAAAGACCCAGAATAGCCATACCAATATTGAGAAAAAGAACAAAGCTGGAAAAAACACATGACCTGATATCAAACTATACTACAAGGCCATAGTAATCAAAATAGTATGGTAGTGGCATAAAAACAGACATATAGATCAATGAAACAGAATAGAGATCCCAAAAATAAACTTACACCTTTACGATCAATTAATATTTGACAAAGGAGGTAAAAACACACAATGAGTTAAAGTTAGTCTATTCAGTAAATGGTGTTTGGAATATTGGATACATACATGAAAAAAAATGAAACTAAACCACCTTCTTATGCCAAACACAGGAATAAATTCAAAGTGGATTAAATAATTAAATGATAGAATCAAAACCACAAAAATCCTAGAAGAAAACATATGCAGTAAAATCTCAGACATTTGCCCTGGACAGTTTGGTTCAGCAGTTAGAGTGTCAGCGTGGCCTGCAGACCAGAGAGTCCCGGGTTTGATTCCCGCTGAGGGCATGTAACTTGGTTGTGGTTTATCCCAGGCCCCAGTTGGGGTTGTTCAGGTGGCAACCAATTGACGTGTCTCACATCGATGTTTCTCTCTCTCTCTCTTTCTCCCTCTCTCCCTCCCATTCTATCTGAAGGTAAATGCAAAAATGTCCTCGGGTGAAGATAAAAAAAAAAATCGCAGACATTTACCTTAGCAATATGTTTCCTGATATATATCTTCAAGCAGGAGAAACAAAAGACTAAATGAATAAATGGGACTACAACAAACTAAAATGTTTTTGCACAGGAAAGAAAACAATCAACAAAAATAAAAAACAACACACTGAATGGGAGAACATACTTGCCAATGACACATGTGATAATGGGTTAATATCCTAAATTTATTAAGTACTCAAACAACTCAACACCAAAACACAAATCATCCAATTAAAATTGGGCAAAGGACCTCCAGATTGGATATACAGGTGGCCAATAGACATATTCAAAAATGTCCAGTATCACTGATTATCAGAGAAATGCAAATTAAAACTACTATGAAATAACAACCTCACACCTGTCAGAATGGCTACTATCAGTAAACCAACAAACAACAAGTATTGGGAGCATGTGGAGAAAAGGGAACCCTTGTGCACTGTTGGTGGAAATGCAGATTAGTACATCCACTGTGGAAGGCAGGATCAAGTTACTTCAAAAAATTAAAAATGGAACTGCCTTATGACCCAGTGATTCCACTTCTGGAAATATATCTGAAAAAGTAAAAAATAAAAAAAAAAAATACAACAGTGATACTAAAGAATATGCGCACCCCTATGTTCATTGCAGCATTATACAATAGCCAAGATTTGAAAGCAGTCCACGTGGTTTTCAGTAGATGGGAGGGTTAAAAAAGCTGTGGTACATTTACACAATTTAATACTACTTGGCCATTGAAAAGGAAATCTTACCATTTGCCAGAACATGGATGGACCTGGAGAGAATTATGGTTAAGTAAATAAGCAAATTAGAGAAAGACAAGTACCTTATGATTTAACTTATATGTAGAATGTAATGAACAAAATAAACTAACATAAAATAGAAACATCCTTATAGATACAGAGAAGAAACTAACAGCTGTCAGAGGGAGGGGGGCTGGGAGGCTGGGTAGAAAAGGTGAAGCAATTAGGAAATGAAAAAAAAAAAAAACAAAAAAAAAAAACCTCTCATAGACAGGGACAACAGTATGGTGATTACCAGAAGGAAAGGGGGGTGAAGGGAATTAGAAGAGGGTAAAAGGGGAATAAATGGTGGGCGAAGGATACTCAACTTGGGGTGTTAAACACACAATACAATAAACAGATAATGTATTATAGAATTGTACACCTGAAATTTATATACTTTTATTAACTAATATCACCGCAATAATTTTTTTAAAAGACATAAGTACATATATTAACCTAGGCCTACACAGGGTTAGGAACATCAATATCATTAGCTTTTACCTCCGCATCATATTCTACTGGAAGATCTGGGATAATAACACACATGGAGATGTCATCTCTAATAACAATGCCTCTGGAAAACCTACTTAAGGACATGCCTGAGGATTTTTTTGAGGAGGTGTTAGTCTTTTCATAAATATGTCCAGGTAGAATAATTGGCTTGTTTCTCTTTTTCATCATAGATTTGCTTGTAAGCAGATAATGAACCATGAACATTCCTCTCTATTAATGAAAATCTTTTGGTGTTGCAGTTCATGTTTTCAAAAATTTAAGGGGTTTACTGAGGTCTGCAAAAGATCCTGCTAAACCCTTCACTGTAAATTTTCTTGGGGGTTATTTTACTTCTCCTGCAGTTTGTTGTCTCTTGTCTCTTCTTCATCTCTATGTTGCTGTTCCAGTTCTAACAAATCCTCATTAGTCAGCTCCTCAGGAACCACTTCTAGGGGCTCCTCAATGTCATTTTTATCCACACTCAGATTAAAGTTATTTGCCATATAAACCATAACCTTGTTGGTTTTTGCAACTTCCTCATCCTTGGCAATTTCTTTAAAGTCATGGATGAACCTTTTGAGTGTTGTCTTCCAGAGGCCATTCATACCCTCCTTGGTAACATCACCCCAACTCGAATCAGTGTTCTTCATGCAGTCATAAATGTTGTAATCCTTCCAGAATAGTATCAGTGTCTTCCTCAGTAGCAGCAATAGCATGGATAAAGTTCTTCCTCAGGTAGTAGACCTTAAAATAAATTAATTAATGAAATAAACAAACAAACTGCTACAACTCCTTTGTCCATTGGTTGGATCAAAAAGGTGATGTTTGGAGGAAGAAATACTTTGATATTGGGATAAAAAATCACCAATAAAAAGAATAATGTCTAGGAATATTAACAACAATGAGCAAAATCTTGAAAGGTATGTTATTCTCCAAAAAGTACTTCCGGTTGTACTTGCCTTTGCAGGTGATTGGGATCAAATTTTGCTGGGATAGCAACTCAGGAGGGTATCTTGAAAGTAAAATTGGGTCATCCATGACTTCTTATTGCTTCTGTGGTATACTGTAAATGTGTTAGTTATTGATATGCTTGAAGGCCCTGGGATTCTCACTGTGCCAGATCATCAAGGGTGTCAATTGTATCCTGTAACATTGCTCTGGAACAGGACTGTTATTTTGTCCTTAAAAGTCTTGAAACCTTGCATGGACTTGGCTTCTTATTAATGAAAATCCGTTTAGGCATCCATTTCCAGAATAGTGTTTTCATCCATATTGAATATTTGCTCTGGAAAGTAATTTTCCTTCACAATCAGCTTATCTAGAGTTTCTAAAACTTCTTCAGCTGCCTTCACATCAGCATTCTCAGACTCAACATTCCCTTTCACATTATGTAAAAAATAACAATTCTTGAGTCATTTAAACCACCCAGATCTAGCAGTAAATTCAACATGATAGTCAGGTCTAGACTTTTCTTTTAACATTGCAAACAAATTTTTGTTTTGGCTGTGATCATCATAATGCTGAGAGGGACATGTTTCTGTGCCTCATCTTCAATTCGGGCTATTAGAAGTTTTTCCATGTCTCACATAGATATTTCTCTCTTTTTTTTTTACTCTCATTATCTTTAATGAAACAGATCTTTTAACAGCTTTTGTCACTTTATTCTTGGTCTTCAAGATGGTAGCTATGGTGGAATGGGACATGCCTGACGGATGAGCAATAACCATCACTGATTTTCTATGATCATAGTCCTTGGGCACTTTTAATTTCCTTTCCAGACTGATTATTCCATGAAGGCTCTTACTGGTAATATTAGCAGTGTATTTTGTATGCTTAGAGCCATGATGAACAAAACAACATGGGGTTAAATCAAGTACAAAAAGAAACATGCAATCAAGAGGTGTGGTAAACATGAGGCTGCTGCCAGCATAATAAGGCATACTGTTTTACAGCAAACTTTTTTATAAGAAGAAAGAGTACAATCTAAAATAATATTTCAAAGCATAGTACAGTAAATAACATAAACCAGAATCAGTCATTTATTTTCATTATCAAATATTATGTACTGTACATAATGTGTACTATACTTTTATATGACTGTCAATGGAGTAGGTTTGTTTACACCAACATCACTGCAAACATGTGAGCAATGCATTGTGCTATGACCTTAGGAATAATACTGTTGTAATGAACCCAGTTATTAATTAACCAGAAAGGAACAAAGGGAAGACCAAATTGTATAGACATATGCCCAGTAAAGTCTGGATGACCTAGGGAAAGTACTTGCCTGTCAGTCACACCTGGAAACAGGTCATTGGCCAGAGTAGGCATGGATACCGCAAGCACAGGAAGATTTGAGATACTTTAGCTCCTAAACAGAAGTTATTTCTGTTTGTTTACGTGGGACTCTTGTGACTCTTGTTGCGGGACACCCTCTCTTGGCTCCCCTGAATTTGCTCACATGGCCCACAGCCATGTGGATCCCACACAATGGACTGATGGATTGTAATTAGTCTAATGCTGTACCAGCCACAGCTCTACCATGGAACACTGGACATTGCCTTTGCTTCTAATTCTGCTGAATTCCCAGGTGTGCTTCTTCCAGGACTGAACTAAGAAAACTGTGACTTTGCAAACTCAGGAATGTAATTCCATGGAAATAAAAATCACTCATCCTCTCATGTGAGTCTCAGAAAATTATTTTTCTTGAGTTATCATAAGGCCCCAACCCCAATCACCCAGTGGGGAAAGGGATCCCCTACTTCCACTAGTGGATATTTCACTTTCACTGATAAAACCACTACTAAGAACTCACTAGGTGATGGGAATTTTCCATCTCCATTACAATCTTATAGGACACAGTCATATATGCAGTCCTTTGTTGACCCAAAATGCCATTATGTGATGCATGAGTTTAGACTCACTAGTAAGAAGTTAAAACTGGCATTATCACAGGTCATTTGGGGAGTTTAAATAACAAAAGGCAGTTTTCCACTGGTACTTGCCTGAAGTAAGAAAAATGAAATTGAATGAGTAGTGGGATTTACTTTTATAACCCTCTACCATTCTTTCTAAATGTTTCTTTTTACAAAACCAGTTTGTTAAAGCATACTTACTTCATTATTAATCAGCATGGATTGATAGTTGTTTAAAATGAGATGCTGAGAGAGGTAGCATAAAACAGTGGAAACAGCAGAAGCCTAAAGTCAAGCTGAATTAAACTGAATTTTGTCTCCTGTGTGCCTTAAGCAAGTTACTTTACCAGTTTTCTCTCAGTTTCTTCCCTTGTTAAATGGAAGAATTCTTGCCAAATTTATTGCATACAAAATATCTAGCACGGCATCCCACATAATATGTGCTCAATAAATTATAGTTATTATCATTACCTTTATTTTGTGTAGTTTTTCTTAAAGTTAAAACAGAGACATTTAGATAGTTACTAACTTTAAATCATTCCAACAAATGGCAATTACTCTTGAAATTGCTATCATCTCTTTCCTCAATCACTTCAACCACCAAAATAATATACAACTATATTTCTCAAATATCTTCCACAAATAAAATATTGTGCAAAGAATTCTAAAACTGGGAGAGTACTATAGGTAAAGAATGTTATAGTGTATCCCTTTAAGTCTAAACTGTCTTTCCTCTTTTGCTACTGAGAGTCTAGGCTTCCTTTCTGATTTTGAAAACCTATATAGACTGCAATCACAAGCAGTTTATTCATTTCAATATTCATTTATAGCAACATACTGGGAATATTGACTTTGGATTTTATTTTTATATACTATATATATATATATATATATATACACACACACACACATATATATACATACATATACATATATATTATATATATATACATCAATTGAGCTAAAATGAATTCCTGTCACTAGGAAGAAATGTGAACAGTGTGGTCATAACTAAGCAAAATCATGAATTATTTTTTGGAGTAAAATAAGGCTCTATCTCAAATATATCAACATGTACAGGGTGGGGCAAAGTAGGTTACAGCTGCTCATATAAAAAATAATACAATAATTAATAAATAATACAAAAGTAACTGTTTCACATACTCACAACTGTAAACCTACTTTTGTCCAATCCTGTATATTGACCATTTAAGTTTATACCCCTTAACTTTAACATGTGAGCCATCCTACATTAGAATCTGCCATATATTCATGATAAAACAAAAATGTTAGTGAGCTTTTCTAGAGATTAATACATTCTATACCTGCACTATAAAAAAACACAAGGCAAGAATAAAGTATGATTTAATAAAGTATTTCTTTGGATGATTAGAAGATCCACGTTTTTGAACGTGTACAATTATTTTCTAAAATTTCTAATGTGAAAATAAAAAACATTATTTTCAAAAGGCACATATAGTACCTCAAAGGTATTAATCATCTTAAATTTGCAAAAATTAAGAACACAGTTAGATGCCAAGTTGCTATCAAGTGCTTCAAGTTGCTGTCATACTGCTAACCAAAGAACCATTTTTTTAATGATGTGCACTTTTTTTTTGTTTGTTTCTTTCAGCAAAGTTGTACTATTCAACAAAGGAAAATAATCTAATAACCTGTTCTAAACTTTTACAGTTATTATAGAAGAAGTGTGAAAAAGCAAGCTCATTCTTAATATCTGCATATTTAAAAGAATTAAATATATCTGGTAGATGTCTTGCCTTACTGTTTCAGTTTTTGTTTTTCCTTGTGGAGGTTATAGAAACTTGTTTGCCTACTATTTGTTACAACTTGCAGCTCTCTAGCTAACTGAATTATAATATTTTATACAGTAATAATAACAATTTATAAAAGCCCATTCACTGTAAAAACTTGTAAACCATTAAGTATCAGGTGAAAGTTTAAAAGTATCCTATTGCTTGTTCTCTGCTCTGTTTTAAATTTAATATATTTATTTTAATTTATTATAGTAAATATATTATTATTTACAATTATTCTTACTCTTAGCTTTTAGTCCTATGTTATTATTCTTGATTTTCAATCTCATTTTGAAAATTTGCTCAGTTTATCCCAATTCTTTATTATATTTTATATTTTTTTCCAATTTTTATTAATTCAATTTTTTATAGATGTTTCTCCTTTTTTCCTCCTTTTCTTGTTGGTGTCTGACATATATCATTTATCTGATACTTTATTGTTTTATTATTGTATATGTTTCAGCTTTTGTCTTCACTAGGTTTTAAAGTTTATTTTTTAAATATTATTTTTAATTTATAATTTCTCATTTTATTATTTTATATTAAATAATATATTTTATTTTAATAATATCTCCTTTTACTTTTATTTTACTTCATTAATTTATCCCCATTGTGGTTGGATTTTATATTAAATAGAAAGTGGGAAATAGAGGTAGGATTCATGGGGATAGCCAACAACATAAAGAGGAAAGATTTTTCTTCCTCTAAACTAAGTTGACAATTATTTCCCTGGCTTCCAGAGGAATAGTCTAATTTTTAAAAGATTATTTATAACAAACTTAACAGGGTGACTACAGAGGCCAATAAGTTAATCTTCTCCAGGACAATTACTATCCTTTCTGTGAATATAGCAATGAAATATTACTATTTCTTAAAATCTCAGACCATCCAGGCTTTACATGAGTAATATCTTGCTACTAGATTCATTGTCACTACTTTGTTTATTTCTTGAATGCATGTGATCTGAGACCTAAACTTTAAAAGAAAATGTATGGTATTAAATGCCAAACAGATCATTATGGAACAGAGTAATATATAACATTGGCCTGTTTCTAATATATTTCCAGTTTGGTTAGCCTCACTTCTCATCAGGGTCAGAGCAAATGTAATATTCAAAATATTTTAGAAGTAGTATAGCACAGGACTCAATATATCAGGCTTGGGTACTGGTATATCAGAAGAGCTGCCAGATTAAACCATTAGTATACCATTGCTAGTATGTAATGGCTCCCCTGGGCCCTGTATCCAGGATGAAGTAAAAACTGGCTTAGAAATTTGAGGTGAGGATGGAATGTACCTGCATCTCTGCTGAAAGCTCTATTAATTTACAAAGACCATTACTAGATACCTGAGTTCATTTAGAAGGTCAAGACTAAGAAAAAAAGACTTGTTTCCACAATCATGAAATTTTGAGGGTAACCTCAGGGAAATGTGTAAGGTGATATAAGATAAATGAAGCCAGTCTTTTTAATAATCTAGGTATTTAAGGAAGAATAAGATACTATTCCAGCATGGTTGGAGTCCATGCAGAGTCATACTTACAGTGTCTTAAGATGTTATCAAAATTTTTGAAGGCTCCAATTCAACCACACTGAAATTATACCTCATATTCAGCCTCACAAAACACCATCATTCATAGTCTTCTTATGAGGTACACATATCTATTTATATTATGTGATGATCTTTGAGACTCTTCCTTGTCTCAACTTCCTCCAGAAAGCCCAACACACTGCCTTATTTCTAGAACTTACGTATTCTAGTGAGTTCCCAAACTTTTTGGTTTTATCCTGTAGCACATGTAATTTTTGTATGTCTCTTTAAATTAATTTTGGGAATATGATGGGACATAAATAGTAAAGTATTTAAACCACTCTTCTACAATGTAATATAATAAAAATTTACAAGCATAGTCATCCTTAATTTAACCTTGATTTATAGCTAAACACAAAAAGTCCCTACTTTTCCCTCGTAACAATAGAATCACCATTTTACCTATTTCAATACATCATGGGGCTCACCTCTACTAGATAACATTTTAGCATGGGTTTAGCAATATTTACGTTAAGGTGTAGTTCAACGGAACTGTTTGAGAAGGAACTAGAGAAGCCTATCCTCTGAATTTACCTGAAAATAATTGAGAGTTGCTTTTGATTGTTAAGGATTTATAAATAATTTATGTAAGATTAATATCATATTAAAGAGTAAATGATGCAAATTAAAACAAGAATGAGGTATCACCTCACACCTGTCAGAATGACCGCCATCAACAAATCATCAAACAAGTGTTGGCAAGGGTGTGGAGAAAAGGGGACTCTAGTGCACTGCTGGTGAGAATGCAGACTGGTGCAGCCACTATGGAAAACACTATGGTGTTACCTGAAAAAATTAAAAATTGAACTTCCATTTGACCCAGTGATCCCACTTCTAGGAATATACCCTAAGAAGCCTACAACACCAATCAGAAAGAATATATGTACCCCCATGTTCATAGAAGCACTATTTACAATAGCTAAGATCTGGAAACAGCCCAAGTGTCCATCAGTAGATGAATGGATAAAAAAGCAGTGGTACATATACACAATGGAGTACTACGCAGCTGTAAGAAAGATAGATCTCTTATCTTTTAAGACTACATGGAAGGACCTGGAAAGTATTATCCTAAGAGAAATCAGCCAAACAGAGAAAGAGAAGTATCATATGATCTCACTTATTTGTGTTATATAATGAACATAACAGTGTATTTAGTTATCGCATTTTGTATTTACCTAAATTATTAGCTGCTCATTTATTGATTTACATTTAAAGAGAATAATTATGATTTATTCTGCAGGGAGTTCTGCTGCTATGAATTAAACCCTAAGTGTTCTCTATTGGGCCATTGATTTGTCAAATTCTCTTGTATTTTTTCAAAACTCAAAAATTTGTATAACTAAAGCAAGAAGTTATAGCATGTACTATATTGTCCCTCAGGCTTCATATTATCTAGTTATTAGAATGAAGAGGAGAGTCTGAAAGTTCCTATTAAATGATAACATTTGAAGTTAATTTATTTTTATTCAAGAGAACTTTTCTCCAAGCCAATAAAAGATGCAAAAATGATATTCATATATACATATACACCCTACAGACTTCAAGTTTACCTTTAATCATTTTGTAGGTTTTTTTTTAAATAAGAGCAGTCCAAGTCTGTGTGTGTTGTTGTTGTTTTTCTGTGTGTGCATGTGTTTGCAGACAGACTTATTCAAGAAACTATATATATATAATCTGGTAAGTTTACAAGTTATCTAGTGTCTTTTCTACTTCTATATATGTAGTTCCATTGTCTTGTATAAATAAGATCATTGTTGTTAAAAGCAATAATAACCTACCTCTGAGCCCTTACACAATTCCAAAATACTGTAGTTGTTTGACTTGAACATACAGAATTAAATTAATATTTCAACTATTTTTCAACAAGGGTTAAAAAAATTGGTTAGTCCTGGCTGGTTTGGCTCAGTGGTTGGAGCATTGGTCTGCGGACCAGAGAGTCCTGGGTTTGGTTCCCGCTAGGGGCATGTACCAAAAAAAAAAAAAAAAAAAAGAATTGGTTAACACCCTCTTTAAAGGTGTTTACTCAAAACCCAAATTTCCTTATCACACTGGCCAACTTCAGACAATATATCCTCTTATAGTTTCTAGTGTCAGGGACATTTCTTTGTAATAAAGGAATATATTCTCACATAATGTTATATGTGCACACAAGCAATACATTGATCTGTAGTATATCTGAATATATGGTATAATGTAATGCCTTAAAACAAAACTTAAGTAAGCCCCTCAAAATAAAATAGTTATTATAATTGACATTTGTGATTTGATTACTTTATGGAGTGAAAATTTTAATAATGTGTTTATCTGCCACAAGCCCTACTTCAGAACAGCCTATATTTCAGGACTAAGAAACAAAACAATATAAAACAGATCCCATGATAAAAGGACAGGGAGTACTTGAAATAATTGAACCATGCTAAACCCAGTGATATTCATCTACAACAGAAATGTTAATAGCTAATGGTTGTGATATGAACTTATCATTGATTTTTTTGCATAAATTGCCCACATGTTATTAGCAGCAGGCAAACCTTGTTGCTACAGTACTCTTCTCTAAAGCCTATAAATTATAAGCCTTAAATCAAAAAGTGCTACAGTGGCACTTGAAGGTTACACTGTTCTAGTTGTGTTGATGAACTGAACTTTCTAAGACCATAAAGCATCTTAAAGTTAAATCAGTGAGAAAAATGAACACAATGTATAAAAAATTATTATCTAATCATGCTTTGTGTACTCATAAATGTTTAATGATAACATCAGTACTGAAACTATGAAATGACTCTACTAGATAGTGGAATCTTAATTTAAAAAATTCATTTTCTCCAATGATGCTGCTAAAAGAGATATAGAAGGCATCCGAAGCACTCTCAAAGTGTTTATTATACTTTGATCCATTCGGTTGGTTGTATGGTTTTCTAAATGCATAAAAAATTTGTAATGGTAAACGCCTTAAGCTTTGAACTGAAGTAGACATTATAGTTGAGCACATTTTCATAGTAAACAAGAACTCTTCCAGAATAGAAAATGCTTTTCAGTTAATGGAGATGAAATTGAATTCATTATAAGATTTTCTTGACCATCTCGTGGGTTAAAGGCTAGAATGAGTTAGTAGGATGATTTTAATAGGACAATACCAAGGAATTCAAGAAGAGAATAAACAATACTAGGTTATGCAAATCTTAAATAATAATTTACCTTAAAGCAAAGGGACATATTGGATTGTTTCTGAGAACATTTGTAGGTCTAATTCAAGTGTCATGTGATTTTTGAGACAAAGGGTGGTAATCAACTTCCATGATAACACCATCTTCTGATATTCTTTCTCTCTTACTGCCATGAGGTTTTGGATCTCAGCTATATTGTAAGCCACAATCTAGGAGGTCCACAAGTTGAGAAATTAATTAATGAATACTTTTGGCTAATTTTTACCAAAGAATAGACACCTGCCAGCAACCATGTGGTGAGCTTGAAGTAGATACTGAAGCCTTGAGATGACTATAGCCCACAGACAACTGTCTGACTATACTCTCATGAAAGACTCTGAGCCAGAACCACCCCACTAAGCTACTCCCAGATTCCTGACCCTCAGAATGTATATAAGATTACATAAATTTGCTTTACTATACTGCATAGTTTGGGAGTAATCTGTTACACAGCAATGGATAACTATAAACTCTACATATCACCTTTCCCCCCCGCCAAGGATATTTCTTAATATCATTAATTTATTTATATTTGTTACAGATGCTTCTTATTTTTCTCCCACTGATTCCCACCTCGCCCACACTCCCCGCCCTAAACCCAGCCTTGTTGTCCATGTCCATTGTTCATGCATACATGCATATAAGTTCTGTGGTTTTTCTCTCCCCCACCACCCCCTCTTTTGAGAATTGTCAGACTATACCCCACTTCCATGTCTCTGGGACTACCCCATTCCTCAGACTGTATGTACATTATATTCAACAAATAAGTGAGATCATATGATACTTGTCTTTCTCTGTTTGGCTTGTTTTGCTTAGGATAATACTTTCCAGGTCCCTCCATGTTGTCTTAAAGAATAAGAGATCTTTCTTTCTTACAGCGGTACAGTACTCCATTGTGTATATGTGTTGTAGCTCACTGTCCTTAGAATCCAACTTGTCTTTAAGCTGCCCTAATTAACAACCTCAGAGACAGCAAGATGAACAATGGGGAATGTTATAGAGGGCTTCAGCCCCATAAAAATTAACTAGAGTTTGACCTTCACTGGGAATTTGAAAAGCAACATCCTTCAAGAAAAGGGAGGACAGAAACGGCCCCAAGGCCAGAGTGTCCTGCATGCTCTCTAAAGAAACTGATAGGGAGAAACTGAAACTCCCTTTACCCCATAAAACTGTAACTGTTCAACATGTGTGTATTGCACCTGACTGACCGCTGATATCTGTCTCGAATTTGTTAGTTTTTAAAACTTGGATAATGGAATGAATAACAGGACAGATGTATGCTGACCCAGTTCACCCAGTTCCCTTTCGACTCAGCTCCCTCCTCCCTCCGTTCCCTCCTGCTTATCGCTAACTGCCTCGGCTTCTGTACACGCAGCTTGCTTGCTCTGCTAAACTCTTGAATGACCCCTGCCCTATATAAGCAACCCTCCCCCTGAGCTCGGGGCTGCAGTTCTCCTCTGTGTAGGTTGGCTGCAGTCCCTGCGCAGGTAATAAAACATCCCCAAAAACTGAAAAATGGAGTCTGAGTGTGGTCAATCTCCTGGGTTACAACAATATGTACCACTGCTTTTTTATCCATTCATCTACTGATGGACATTTGGGCTGTTTCCAGATCTTAGCTATTGTAAATAGTGCTGCTACAAACATGGAGGTACATACATTCTTTCTAATTGGTGTTTCAAGCTTCTTAGGGTATATTCCTAGAAGTGGGATCACTGGGTCAAATGGAAGTTCGATTTTTAATTTTTTTGAGGTAACACCATATTGTTTTTCATAGTGGCAGCACCTGTCTGCATTCCCACCTGCAGTGTACTAGAGTCCCCTTTTCCCCACCCCCTCGCCAACACTTGTTGTTTGATGATTTGTTGATGGCGGCCATTCTGACAGGTGTAAGGTGATACCTCCTTGTTGTTTTAATGTGCATCTCTCTGATGATTAGTGATGTTGAGCATTTCTTCATGTCTCTTAGCCATTTGTATGTCCTGTTTGGAGAGGTGTCTATTTAGTTCCTTTGCCCATTTTTTAACTGAATTCTTTGTCTTCTTTTAGTTGAGTTGTATGAGCACTCTATATATATTGGAAATTAACCCCTTATGTGATATATCACTTGCAATTATGCTCTCCCATACAGTGGGTTGCCTTTCCATTTTGATGATTGTATCTTTTGCTGTGCAGAAGCTTTTGAGTTTGATGTAGTCCCTTGTGTTCATTTTCTCCTTCGTTTCTGTTGTCTTAGGTGATGTATCAGTGAAAATTCTGATACGTATGATGTCTGAAATTTTGTTGCCTACAGTTTTATCTAGGATTTTTATGGATTCATGAGTCACATTTAAGTCTTTTATCCATTTTGAGTTTATTCTTGTGTAGGGTGTAAGTTGATGGTCTAGTTTCATTTTTTTTGGATGTACCTGTCTAATTTTCCAGACACCATTTATTAAATAGGCTGTCTGTACTCCACTGTATGCTTTTGCCACCTTTGTCAAATATTAATTGAGCATATAGCCTTGGGTCCATTTCTGGGTTCTCTGTTCTGTTCCACTGGTCTATATGCCTGCTCTTGTGCCAGTACTAGGCTGTTTTTATTACAGTGGCTTTGTAGTAAAACCTGAAATCTGGTAATTTGATCCCTCCTAACTTATTCTTCTTTTTCAAGACTGCTGTTGCTATTCGAGGTCTTTTTTGTTCCATATGAACTTTTGAAGCATTTGTACTAGTTGTGTGAAGTGTGTCGTTGGTATTTTGATGGGGACTGCATTGAATCTATAGATCGTTTTGGGTAGTATGGACAATTTAATGATGTTATTTCTTCCTATCCATGAACAAGGTATGTGCTTCCACTTTTTTATATCTTTCTCTATTTCTTTTTTCAATATCCTGTAGTGTTCTGCGTATAGGTCCCTTATTTCTTCGGTTACGTTTATTCCCAGGTACGTTAATTTTTTTGCTAAAATGGTAAATGGGATTGTTTTCTTCGTTTCTCTTTTTGGGAGTTCATCATTGGTATATAAGAATGCCATCAATTTCTTGAGGTTTATTTTGTATCCTGCTACTTTGCCAAATTCATTTATTAAGTCTAGTAAATTTTTGATGGAGTTTTGGGTTTTTCTAAGTATAGTATAATGTCATCTGTGAACAATGACAGTTTCACTTCCTCCTTTCCAAGTTGGATCCCTTTTATTTTTTCTTCATCACTGAGTGCTGTGGCTCAGACTTCCAGTACTATGTTAAATAAAAGTGGCAAAAGTGGGCATCCTTGTCTTGTTCCTGCTAATAAGGGAAATGCTTTTAACTTTTGGCCATTGAGTATGATGTTGGCTGTAGGTCTTTCATATATGGCCTTTATTATCTCTAGATACGATCCCTTTATTCCCACATTGCTGAGCGTTTTTAACAGAAACGGATGCTGGATGTTGTCGAAGGCTTTATCGGCATTTATTGATATGATCATGTGTTTTTTATTCTTCATGTTATGTATGTGGTGTATCACATTTATTGATTTGCAAATATTGTACCAGCCTTGCATCCCTGGGATGAATCCCACTGGTCAATGTGAATAATTTTTTTGATATATTGCTGGATCCGATTTGCTAGTATTGTGTTCAGGATTTTCGTGTCTATGTTCATCAGGGATATTGGCCTGTAGATTTTGTTCTTTGTAATGTATTTTTCTGATTTTGGAATTAGAATTGTGCTGGCTTAATAAAATAGGTTTGGAAGTCTTCCTTATTCTTGAATTTTTTGAAATAGTTTGAGGAGAATGGGTGTTAGTACTTCTTTGAATGTTCGGTAAAACTCCCCCGTGAAGCCATCCGGGCCGGGGCTTTTGTTTGCTGGAAGAGTCTTGATTATGTCTTCAATTTCCTTAGTTGTTATTGGTTGTTCAAGTTTTCTATCTCTTCCCGGTCCAGTTTTGAGAGACTATGTATTTCTAGAAATTTATCCATTTTGCTTAGATTGTCACATTTGTTGCCATATAATTGTTCATAGTAGTTGTTAACGATCTTTTGTATGTCTGTGGTGTCAGTTGTTACTTCTCCTCTTTCATTTCTGATTTTGTGCATTTGGGTGTTCTCTCTTTGTTTCTTTGTGAGTCTAGCTAAGAGTCCATCAATGTTGTTTATCTTTTTGAAAAACCAGCTCTTTGTTTCATTGATCCTTTGAATTGTTTTTTTTTTGTTTTTTTTTTTTTTTTTGGACTCTATGTCCTTTCTTTCTGCTCTGATCTTTACTATTTCCTTCCTTCTACTTGCTCTGGGGTTTTCTTTCTGTTTGCTTTCTAGTTCTTTAAGTTGTGAGGTTAGATAGTCAGAGATATTTCCTGTTTCTTGAGGTAGGACTGTAGTTCTATGAACTTTCCTCTCAGAACTGCTTTTGCTGTATCCCATAGATTTTGTGGTGTTGTGTCTTCATTTTCATTGGTTTCCAGGAAGCACTAGACCAAATGGATTTAATAGATATCTACAGAAAATTACACCCCAAGACTACAGAATTCACATTTTCTCAAGTGCACATGGGGCATTCTCAAAAATAGACCACATGTTAGGACACAAACTAAGTCTCTACAAGTTCAGGAAGATTGATATCATATCAAGCATCTTCTCAGATCACAATGGCATGAAAGTAGAAATCAACTGCAAAAAAAAACATGGAAAATCATTTGAACACATGGAAGCTAAATAACATGTTATTGAACAATGAATGGGTTACCGAGGAGTTCAATAAAATAATTATTAGCTCAGTTTTATAAGTCTTGCTAGAAGCTTAATTTCATAATTTTTCTTCTGTAAAGAATAAATTAAAATAACATCATTTTACAGTCAATATCAGTCACTTGATATGTTTTTTAACATAATGCAATCAATGATAAGGTTTAGGAAAATAAAAATGATATTTGAAAAAATTAAAGGTTATTATCAAATTATTTAAGCTATGAAAATATTTAACTTATAAATCAATTCCCAAATAGAGTTTAAAAATAGAAGCCTTATATGTCATTCAGGTCAAAGTATTGAATGGGCAATTCAAATCTTCAGTAGATAACAGAAATTACCTTCTTGTTGCATTACTCCCAAAGCATTGCCAAAGAACCTGAAGAAAGGTGGAAAGCTGCTGGTTAGAAATGTACATGTATGCTTAGAACTATATGTTTACATTGTGAAGTTTAGTTTTTATGAGGTGAAATAACATTAAGTAGTTGGGCTACACTTATAAGAACATATTTTTAAGCTCACTTGTTTAACACTGGTATTTTTCATTTTCAAAATATATTTTTATTTTTCAGAGTTAGGTACCATATGCAAAAAGGTAAATGAGGTACAGTTACATGCTAATACAGCAGGCAATTTTGAAACCACTCTTCTGTTATTATTTTGGCTTTAAAAATAGTTTAATAGGAACAGATAATACTTATATGATGCTTACTATTTATCAAGCTGTTTTCTAAGCACTTGTAATACTCACAACCCTATGAGGTTGAGTTTGGGACTATTATAGTCTCCTTTTTTTTTTTTTTTTGATGGGGAAGTGAGGGGGAGGAACTTGCCCTGAGTTATACAGTTAATAAGTGGTAGAGCTGAATCCAAACAATCTGGAGTCAGAGTCAGTGTGCTTATGTCCTAGGCTGCATTCCCTCAGGAACAGTTAATCCATAGTTCCAGGTTAGCCTCATCACATTATAGAATTTAGATAGTTCAGATTCAGTTCAGGTGTTTTCTTCCACTCAAAAGTCTTCCCTTGTCTCCCTCAAATAACTCTTTTTGTTCTTCTACTATAAAATGAGTGTATCCCTGCCACTGCATGTATCCTCTGTGTTAGAATTGCCTGTTAATGTGTCTGTATTATTATAGACAGTGAGATCTTTGAAGAAAAATAATGTCTTATTTATCTTTGTATTATCATATTTTTTCTTACCTCAGGGTCTGATGTTCTGTATGTGCTTAATGTTCCATGGATTGAGCTCAACTGAACACTAGTGCATGTCATGAAAAATTACTGTTAGTCCAACTAGTATGTAAAATAATGATCTATTAAGTGCTTATGATATACAAGACATCATATTATACATTTAATACATATATTATTCCATTTTAGTCTTACAATACCTGTGAGGGAATATTACTATCATCATTTTACTCATAAAGAGAGTGAGACTCAAAAGGGTTAAGTGACTCACTTGCCCTAGGTTGCAGCTGTTAAGTGATAGACTCAGGCCTCTAAACCCTAATCTATCATATTTATAAAGCCTATACTCTTTTCTTTTCTTTACCTATTACACTGCCTCCAAGAGGCAATTTTGAAAAACATTCTTCTCTGATTCCAAAGCTATACCCAAACTTCTAGATATTATATATCACCTTAACAACAAAAAATTGAGACTAGTCAGGGGATCAGGTAACTTTAGGTGGTGGAGTAGGTCCAGATAGGGACATTTTGCAGTCATTATGACAGTGTACATACGGACCTTCATAACTGAAATACACATATTGGTGAAGTGTATAGTGTATTTTCTTTTTTATTATTATTAATTTGTTTTTGTTGCAAATATTTCTCCTTTTCCCCTATTGACACTCTCCTCTCCATCTCCCCAACCCATCCCCAGCTTTGTTGTCTATGTCCATTGGTCATGCATACATGCATATAAGTTCTGTGGCTTATCTCTTTCCCCCCAAACCCCCCTCCTCTGGGGCTTGTCAGTCTGTAACCTACCTCTATGTCTTTGGGTCAATTTTGTTCATCAGCTTGTTTAGTTCATTATATTCCACAAATAAGTGAGATAATGTGATATTTGTCTTTCTCTGCTTGGCTTGTTTTGCTTAGCATAATACTCTCCAGGTCCTTCCATGTCATCTCAAAAGATGAGAGATCTTTCTTTCTTACAGCTGCATAGGATAAAAAAGCTGTGGTGAAGTGTATTTTCTATCAATCTCTTGTACCTTTATAATCACTAGAATTATAAGTAAACTGTATTCATTAATGTTAAGAATGGGAAAAGTTGTATTCATCCACATTAAATCAATGGGAGGCAGTCATTTATGCAAGATGTGGTTTGACTTAGAAGGGACAAACCTTTATTATGTTGAACATTCAGTGGGAAACGTAACTGTAATGAAAGATTTGAACTACTCTCTTTTCAAACTAGAGCTAAGGAAAAGGTTTTATTTAGAATCTTAAAAAAATATTTGTAATAATTATGTGTGCATGTTTTACACAGATCATATATATATACAAGCAATACCATATAGACAAGCATTATTATGGGAGTTAACAATAATGTTAATCTCCTAAAAGTAAACCTATACAACTGCAACTCCATTGATTAAAGGTTGGCAAATACTTATACTTTTAATTGAATTTTACATCACACAGAATGAAATAAGAAAAGAAAATTCAAAATTTTAGTAAGACTTCAATAAAGTTTCTCTAAATACAACAGATTTCCAATGATAAATGAGGGACATTTTCAGAGCAAAGTTAAAGATCTGCAAAGTGTGGTGTTTAAGGCAAAATATGAACATGTATATATCCATTATAGGTTCACCAGGACAAGCACTTATATTTGAATTAGCTAAGCGCTAGTAGTTTAAGGAAGAAAATGTTCAGGTGAAATTTTATGGCAAGAAATCCTTGTTGGCTTGTCATGACTTCATCTACATCAAAAGAAATAGAGAGCTTTATATTCTACAGGGGAATTCTTTACAAGCAATGAAACAGGGCAGTCCTTCACTTTGATGACATTTCTCACAGTCATTTTGACCCTCTGTTTTTGGATAAAACTACATACTACATACTAGTTTTCTACATAAAACTTTTTACAAGATGTTGAACTTTTGATGAAGGAATGGTGATTGTATTCTATTCTTAGTTCTTCCCTAAGTTCATGATTGACAAGAGGCCAAATTAAAATAGACTGTGGTGAATCTGTACAATGCATTTATCTCTTAATTATACAACTGTATAAATTACTTTAAAAATAAAGTCACAGTCAGGCCGGTGTTGCTTAGTGGTTGAGCATTGACCCATGCATCAAGAGGTTGCTGGTTGATTCCTGGTCAGGATGCATGCCTAGGTTGTGGGCCTGATCCCAGTGGGGGACATGTAGGAGGTGGCCAATCAACGTTATCACACATTGATGCTTCTATCTCTCTCTCGCTCTCATTTCCTCTCTCTGTAAAATCAATAAAGTGGAAAAAAATAAAGTCCCAAAGTAATAGAAGAATAATTTTCTAATTTTATTATTCAGCTTACTCTGAATACTTATGCTAATTAAATATCAAGCATTGTACTCTTTTGGAATTTATCTCAGCTGTGGTCAAGTTTGCAAAGACAATAAAAAAAAAAAAAAAAAAAAAAAAAAAAACCTAAAAAAGGTATGTGAAGACATGGTTGGTTGTGAGTTGGCTTGGAAGGTTCTGCTGTAACATGCTTCTTATGGCAGTTTCTTCACTCTTCAAGAACACAGGGAAGATATTTTATGACCAATGCTACTAGTTCCAGTAAATGTATTTTCCCTATCTGAATATTACTAGGCAGAGATGAGGGGGAGGGACCCATCTATATTAGTCTAGATATCTGACACCCAGTAGATATTCCCTAAATATTTGTCAAATAAATCAAATAAAAATAATTTCAGAAGTAAAGATAATATTTATTTCCCTAAACTTTTTGCATCTTCTGGAGTTCAATAAGAAAACCAAGCTAGATGTTCTTGTAGAATAGTAAAGTATCATGTATTAGAGATACATCATTTTTTAAACTGAATGTTGATAGTTTCTTTAGGAATTCCAAATTTAGAGATAACTTTGTATATCATACATTTGGGAGCTTCCCAAATACATCTGGAAACTGGCTCTATGATAGATGCTTATAAAAAATGCAAATTCTAGGCCCCTAGTCCCAAAGATTCTGATTAAGTAGGTCTAGAATGAGGCCCAGGAATTTCTGAGCTTAATTATTTTATTTTTTATTATTTACCTTATTTATCATGTTGGTAAAATTATAAAACAGAAATAAAAATAATGTAGCAGAAAACTTTTATGGCTTTGGATTGAACAAGAACGTTTAACAAGTCTTAAAAAGTATAAATAACCAGATACAAAAATCAATGAATTGGTCTATAAGAAACAAGAATTTTGTTCAAAAATGAATTATCAGTTTGATAGAAAGAAAACTTATGCAACGTCTAAAATTGATAGAGATTAAAGTGTGGAATATATAATTTCTACAAATTGAGAAAAAAGAGAAAATATGGTAGCAAAATGAATCAGAATAGATAATTGATGGAAAGAGAAGCCTAATTGGTTTCTAGTATATACAGAAATGCTTACGCTATTTATAATTAGATAAATATAAAGTAAAGCAATAAAATGACACCAATTTATGATCAGCAAAATAATGTGTCAGTTGTATATAACCAACTATTGTCTAAAATGTGGGGAATTGTTATACTTAATGCACTTCTTGTGAAAGTGTAAAAAAGTAGTTCTAGAAAAAAATTGGTTAAAACAGTGAAATTAAGAATATGCATACCACATGACCCACTCTTTGATGTACGTCTTAGAAAAAGTTTAAAATATTTGAAGCATTATTAGTGGAATTGGGTCTTTGGAGGCAACTCTGGGTAATCACAAAATAAATGTATAATTAAATATGTTAAATACATATCATGGGCTACTAAACAGTATTTATAGCAATGAACCAGATAATAGGTTAAGAAATGTGATTAGAATTTAAAAAGCATGTATCAAAATATTGTTGGATTTCTACTTCTAGCATAATTAAATGAGGTACTGCTAGAACCTGCTTGCCCATAAATAATACCCCCTAATTATTAATAAATTTTAAATGAAAAGGAAAATTAATAAACAACAATGACAACAACATTAAGAAAAACTAACAAGATTAATATATTAAAAAGTTGCAAAAGTAAGCAGATTCTGAAATTTTAAGAACTGACATTTGAAAAAAGTATAAAGCAGAGGTATCTCATTTTTATAGCTTTTATCTTTAGGCTAGGCTAAAATCTCCATCATGTGAGATGTTCACAAATGGTTACCATTGCCAATTTACACTGGCTAATGATGATTAATTTTGGGTACCACTTCCCAACCAAATGTTTAGTGAAACACATAGTTTGATATTGGCTATGGTGGGTATTTTTATAACTTGGAAATCAGAAAATGCTAAAATCAGGATTTTATTTATATTATTTTCAGATGTGTAGTAATTAAATATTTATAAGTACACACTGAGTAGTTAAAATTGGCCTAAAAAGCCCATGGGCTTTCTGGCTTAAAAACCCAGTAGACAGAGTTTGGGGC
This sequence comes from Molossus molossus, assembly GCF_014108415.1. NCBI lineage: Eukaryota > Metazoa > Chordata > Mammalia > Chiroptera > Molossidae > Molossus > Molossus molossus. Next base: position 58,000,239 of record NW_023425355.1, on the reverse strand, counting down.
AACTACAATCAGTAGAAAAATATGTTGAAAATTAATAATGGAGAGAAACATAGAAGGAGAACCCTACATTCTGTGTATAAGCTCTATCAAATCTCTGCTAGTCCCAGAATTACGCATGTCCACAGCAGACAGCAGACAAATAACAGAATGTAGCCATGATAAAGATAAAAAATAAACCTAAATTTCAACTCCTGCTCAAGAGACAGAGTTTGTCATTTGCATCCAACTAAGTTAATAGCTTGATGAAACAAAAACAACTATTTCTAGTTATAAATCAGAGTACAGAGGTTCCTCAGAAAAACAATTCTAAATAATCCATGAGTCAAAATGAAATATAATATAGGTAATTTAAAAATATTTTCAACTGAAAAATAATAAAAAAATGTAACAATATATATTTGTAGATTGCAGAGAATGGTAAAATCAGAGGATACCGAACTCAATTCCTCCACAGACAGTAAATCTATAGCTATACATGGAGCATTTCCCTCTGAAAGAAATTGAGAATTTAACTGGCACAAGAACAGGCATATAGATCAGTGGAAGTGAACAAAGAACCCAGAAATTGACCCAAGACATTATGCTCAATTGATATTTGACAAAGGTGGCAAGAGCATACAATGGAGTAAAGAAAGCCACTTTAATAAATGGTGTTGGGAAAATTTGACAGCTACTTGCAAAAAATGAAGCTAGAACACCAACTTACACCATATATAAGAATAAACTCAAAATGAGTAGAAGACTTAAATGTGACTCATGAATCCATAAAAAATCCTAGAAGAAAATACAGGCAAACAATTTTCAGACATCATATGCAGCAGAATTTTCATAGATGCAATGCTTAAAGCAAGAGAAAAGAAAAAAGAAAAAAATATATAAATGGGACTACATCAAACTAAAAAGCTCCGTACAGCAAAAGAAACAAGCATCAAAATAGAATGGGAACCCACTATATGGGAGAACATAATTGCCACCAATACATCAGATAAGGGGTTAATTTCCAAAGTATATAGAGCACTCATACAACTCAACAAAATGAAGACAAAGGACCAGTTAAAAAATGGGCAGAAGATCTAAACAGATACTTCTCCAAACAGGACATACAAATTGCCAAGAAACATATGAAAAAAGGATCAACATCACTACTCATCAAAGAGAGACAAATTAAAACTACTATGAGGTATCACCTCTCACCTGCCAGAATGGCTGCCATCAACAAATCATCAAATAACAAGTGTTGGTGAGGGTGTGGAGAAAAGGGGACTCTAGTACACTGCTTGTGGGAATGCAGACTGGTGCAGCAACTATAGAAAACAATATGGTGTTTCCTCAAAACTTTAAAAATTGAACTTCCATTTGACCCAGTGATCCTACTCCTAGGAATATGTCCTAAGAATCCTGAAACACCAATCAGAAAGAATATATGTACCCCCATGTTCACAACAGCACTGTTTTCAATTGAAAACCTCTGGACCCAGCCCATGTGTCCATCAATAGTGAGTGGATAAAAAAGCTGTAGTACACATCCACAATGGAATACTATGCAGCTGTAAGATAGAAAGATCTCTTATCATTTGAGATGACATAGAGAGACCTAGAGTGCATTATGCTAGGCAAAATAAGCCAGTCAGAGAAAGACAAGTATCACATGATCTTACTTATTTGTGGAATATAATGAACAAAACAAACTGATGAACAGAATGGACCCAGAGACATGGATGTGGGGTACAGACTGACAAACCTCAGAAGAGGGGGATGGTGGGGAGAGAGGAGATGGATTACAGAATTTACATGCATATATGCATAACCAATGGACATAGACAACAATGCTGGAGAGAGGGTAAGATCAGGAGGAGGGTGTCAATGGGAGAAAAAAAGAGAGACATCTCTAACACAAGTGAATTAATGAAAAAAAAAGAAAGAATGAAAGGAAGGAAGGAAGGAAGGAAGGAAGGAGGGAGGGAAAGAGAAAGAAAGAAAGAAAGAAGAAAGAAAGAAAGAAAGAAAGAAAGAAAGAAAGAAAGAAAGAAAGAAGAAAGAAGAAAGAAAGAAAGAAAGGAAGGAAGGAAGGAAGGAAGGAAGGAAGGAAGGAAGGAAGGAAGGAAGGAAGGAAGGAAGGAAGGAAGGAAGGAAAGGAAGGAAAGAAAGAAAAGAAAGAAAGAAAGAAAGAAAGAAAGAAAGAAAGAAAGAAAGAAAGAAAGAAAGAAAAAAAGAAAGAAAGGGGTAGAGGGAAGGAGGGAGGGAGGGGGAGAGAGAGAGAGAGAGAGAGAGAGAGAGAGAGAGAGAGAGAGAGAGATTGAGAACCTAGCTGAGTGACTCCTAAGAAGGGAATGGCATGATCTATTCAGTATTGGAAATAAAACTGCCAACCAAGAATACTTTACTTGGAAAACCCATCCATAATTGAAGGAGTTTTCCAAACAAGCAAAAGCTGTAGGAGTTCATCACCACTGGACAAGCCTTACAAGAAATGTTAAGGGACTTCTTGTAGTTGAAATGAAAGAGTGCTAATTAGTGCTCACTTCAGCAGCACATATACTAAAACTGAAATGTACAGAATAGATTAGCATGGCCCCTGCCCAAGGATGACATGCAGATTCGTAAAGTGTTCCATATTTTTATCAAGCATCTTCTCAGATCACAATGGCATAAAACTAGAAATCAATTCTAACAAGAACATGCAAAGACATTTGAAAAAATGAAAGCTAAATAGCATGTTATTGAACAGTGAATGGATTACCATGGAGGTCAAGGAAGAAATTAAAAACTTCCTGGAAACCAATGAAAATGAACATACAACAACACAAAGTCTATGGGATACAGCAAAAGCAGTTTTGAGAAAGAAGTTCATAACACTACAGGCCTACTTCAAGAAATAAACAAACAAAAAAATTCTAGTAAATTATCTAACCTCACAACTTAAATAACTAGAATGCAAAAAACAACAACAACAACAACAACAACAACAACAACAAAACAGAGCAAGTACATGGAAGGAAATAGTAAAGATCAGAGCAGAAATAAATGACATGGAGACCAAAATAACAATTCAAAGGATCAATGAAACAAAGACCTGGTTCTCTGAAAAGATAAACAAGATTGATGGACCCTTAGCTAGACTCACCAAGAAACAAAGAGAGAGAACACAAATGCACAAAATGAGAAATGAAAGAGGAGAAGTAATAACTAACACAACTGAAATACTGAAAATTGTTAACAAATATTATGGACAATTATATGGCAACAAATTTGAAAATCTAAGTGAAATGGACAAATTTCTAGAAATACATAGTCTTCCAAAATTGGACGAGGAAAAGACAGAAAACTTGGACAAACCAATTACAGCAAAAGAAATTGAAGAGGCAATCAAGACTCTCCAGGCAAACAAAAGCCCAAGCCCAGACGGCTTCACAGGGGAATTTTACCAAAAATTCAAAAAAGAACTAATACCCATTCTCCTCAAACTATTTCAAAAAATTCAAGAAGGAAGACTTCCAGACTCGTTTAATGAGGCCAGCATACTTCTAATTCCAAAGCCAGAAAACGACACTAAAAAGAAAAAAAAAAAAAACTACAGACCAATATTCCTAATAAACATAGACACCAAAATCCTGAACAAAATACTAGCAAATCGAATCCAGCAATACATCAAAAAAATTATTCACCATGACCAAGTGGGAATCATACCAGGCATGCAAGGCTAATAGAATATCCATAAATCAAAAAAAAAAAAATGTGATACACCACATAAACAAAATGAAAGATAAAAATCATATAATCATATCAATAGAGGTGAAAAACCATTCAACAAAATCCAGCACCCATTTCTGATAAAAACCCTCAGATATCTGGGAAGAGAGGGATCATATCTTGACATAATAAAGGCCATATATGAAAGACCTACAGCCAACATCATCCTCAATGGGCAAAAATTTAAAGCATTTCCCTTAAGAACAGGAAAACCACAAGGATGCTCTCTTTGACCACTCTTATTTAACATAGTACTAGAAGACTTAGACACAGCAATAAGACAGGAAAAATAAATAAATAAACCGGATCCAAATTGGAATGGAGGAAGTAAAACTGTCATTATTTGCAGATGACATGATACTATACTTAGAAAACCCCAAAGACTCCATCAAAAATTTACTAGACTTAATAAATGAATTTGGCATAGTAGCAGGATACAAAATTAAGGTCAAAAAATTGACAGTATACTTATACACCAAGGATGAATTTACAGAAAGAGAAACTAAAAAAACTAACCCATTTACCATCATGGCAAAAACATTAAGATACCTAGGAGTAAACTTAACCAAAGAAATAAACAGAATAGAGAACTCATAAATGAACCCAAGGAAATATGCCCAATTAGTATTTGACAAAGGTGGCCAGAGCATACAGTAGAGTAAAGACAGCCTTTTTCATGAATGGTGTTGGAAAATTGGACAGCTACATGCAAAGAAATGAAACTAGACCATCAAACTACACCATACACAAGAATAAACTGAAAATGGATAAAAGACTTAAATGTGATTCATGAATCCATAAAAATCCCAGAATAAAATGTAGGCAATAAAATTTCAGACGTCATACACAGCAGAATTTTCACTGATATATCACCTTAGGCAACAAAAACAAAGGAGAAAATGAACACATGGGACTACATCAAACTCAAAAGCTTCTGCACAGCAAAAGATACAATCATCAAAATGGAAGGGCAACCCATTGTATGGGAGAGCATCATTGACAATGATATATCATTTAAGGGGTTAATGTCCAATACATGTAGAGTGCTCATACAACTCAACAAAAGAAGACAAAGAACCCAATCAAAAACTGGGCAGAGGACCTAAATAGACACCTCTCCAAACAGGACATACAAATGGCTAAGAGACATATGAAAAAATGCTCAACATCACTAACATCAGAGAGATGCAAATTAAAACAACAAGGAGCTATCACCTCACACCTATCAGAATGATCGCCATCAACAAATCATGAAGCAACAAGTGTTGGCGAGGGTGTGGAGAAAAGGGGACCTTAGTACACTGCTGGTGGGAATGCAGACTGGTGCAGCCACTATGGAAAACAATATGGTGTTACCTCAAAAAATGAACTGGCATTTGACCCAGTGATCCCACTTCTAGGAATAAACCTTACGAAGCCTGAAACACCAATCAGAAAGAATATTTGTACCCCCATGTTCGTAGTAGCACTATTTAGCTAAGATCTGAAAATGGCCCAAATGTCCATCAGTAGACAAATGGATGGAAAAGAGGTGGTACATATACACTATGGAGTACTACACAGCTGTAAGAAAGAAAAATCTCTTATCCTTTGAGATGACATGGAGGAACCTGGAGAGTATTATCCTAAGTGAAACAAGCCAATCAGAGAAAGACAAATACCACATGATCTCACTTATTTGTGGAATGTAATGAACATAACAGTCTGAGGAATGGGGTAGTCCCAGAGAGGTGGAAGTGGTGTACAGACTGACAATCCCCAGAAGAGGGGGTGGTGGGGGATAGATAAACCACAGAACTTATATGCATTTATGCATGAACAATGGACATGGACAACAAAGCTGGGGACAGGGTGGGGAGGGGCGGAAGGGGGAATTAGTAGGGGAAAAAGGAGAAACATCTGTAACCAAAATAATTAATTAATTAAAACAAAAATGAAAAAAAAAAAACATAATGTCATGTGAAAATAGGTAAATAAAATTATTGGTCTTAAAAAAGTGTGCTAATTAGCAATCAAAAAACATATAAAAGTATAAATTTCACTAGTAAAGATACATATATAGTTAAATTCAGAATGCTTTAGAGTTATAATGGTGATGGGTAAATCAGTGATAAATCTATTATAAATATTAGAAGGGAAAGTATTAAAAATAACTATAACTACATCAATTTCTTCATGAATACACAGGTAAAATATGCAAATTATGACATAAAAAACATTAAATGTGAGGTTGGTGAGTAAAAATGTAGAGTTATAATATGTGTGTGAAGTCAAGTTGTTATCAGTTTAAAATAGACTTATAAATATAAGATTTTTATGTAAGCCTTATGTTAACCACAAAGCAAAAACCAATAGTAGATACATAAAAGACAAGGAGAAATATATCTGAGCATACAGCTGTAGAATATTCATGGATTGCAGCTAAAGCAGTGCTCAGTAGAAAATATTTAGCTGCAAATTATATATATATATATATATATATATATATATATATATATATATATTAGAAAGAAAATGAAATTCTAAAATCAGTGACCTAAGATTCCATCACAGGAAGGTATAAAAACAGTGAAGAAAATTAAGAACAAAGGAAATAATAAAGTCAGGAGCAACCCTGGTCAGTTTGGCTCAGTGGTAAAGCATCAGCCTGTGGACCAATGACTCGCAAGTTTGATTCCTGCTGAGGGTATGTACCTAGGTTAAGGTTCATCTCTGGCCCAGGTTGGGGTCATGCAGGAGGCAACCAGTGGATGTGTCCCTGTCACCTTAATGTTCGTCTCTCTCCCTTTCACTCCCTCTCTCACACACCCACTCTATCTGAAAATAAACAGAAAAATATTCTTGATATCTTTGGGTGAGGATTAAAAAATAATAAAATAAAGCAGACATGAAGGAAATAGAAATTTAAAACAATAGAGAACAGCAAAGTCAAGAATTGTTTCTTTGAAAATAGCAAGAAAATATCTCCCATTAATTCCTTTCCTAGGTAATTATCAACAATAATGAAAGTATATGTCTACAAAAATAGATGTACAAATATTTTTCATAACAATTTTATTCATAATAGCCCTAACCTCTAAAGTACCCAGTTCCTCATCAATAAGAGAATGGATGAACAAATGGTGGTTTGTTTATACTATAGAATACTACTCAGTGATGAAAAAAAGACACAAAGTTCTGAGTGAGATAAGCCTCATGTAAATCCCCAGAAGAAGGGGTGGCAGGGGGAGATAAACCACAGAACTTATATGCATGTATGCATGAACAATGGACATGGACAACAAGATGGAGTGGGGAGGGGGAGAAGGGGGTATCAATGGGGGAAAAAGGAGAAACATCTGTAACAAAAATAAATTAATTAATAAAAAAGACTATGTATTATGTTATTTTATTTATATGAAGTTCTAAAATAGGCAAAATTAATTTGTGAAAAAGGAAAGAATAATAGAGGTTAGGAGTAAATATATGAGGATAGGGCATGAGGAAAATTTCTGGTAGTGTTAACATTCTATATCTTCATTGGAGTTTGTATTATGATGGTGTATGAATCTGTCATACAAACATATATTTAAGATTTGTGTGTTTCATTTCTGTAAATTTTAAATAGAAGACACTACTGATAAATATTGAACTCTAGCTGCTGGTAGACATTCTAAAGTTTTCAGGGTAAAGTATACATAGAGCTATAATTTATTTTGTAATGTTTCTAAAGTAAAATGGATCAACTGGTAATGTTTGAAAATATGGATAGATATGTGATAAACCATGTACAGTAAAATGTTACTGATAAAATCTAGGTGGAGAATATGTGAATGTTCACTCTATTCATTCAACTTCACTGTATGCTTGAAAGTTCTAAATGCATTTTAATTATTATAATAAATTAATATTATGTTGAAAATAATTTCAAAATAATAATAAAAATGTTCAAAAATAAAATAGAATACTGTTTTCTACAAAACTAGAAATCCTCATCCATGTCATTGCAAAAGGCAAGATTTTTGTTTTTTTTTTCACTTGACAAGCATGTTTTTTTTTTGTTATTTTATTTTTCAATTACAGTTTACATTCAGTACTATTTTGTATTGGTTTGAGGCATACAACATAGTCGTTAGAAAATCATATACTTTACAAAGTGTTCCCTATGATATTTTCAGTATCCACTTGGTGCCAAATATAGTTACTACAATATCACTGACTATATTCCTTATGCTGTACTTTATGTTTCATAACTATTTTGTAACTACCAATTTGTACTTCTTAATCCCTTTATTTTTATCACACAGTCCTCCATTCCCCTCCTCTCTGGCAACTATCAGTCTTTTTAAGATCTGGTTCCTTTTAGTTTTTTTTTTTTTCTTTCTTATTTTTTAAAATTTTTATTGAATTTATTGAGGTGGCATTGCCTAATAAAATTACATAGGTTTCAAGTGTACAGTTCTATAATGCATCATCTGTATATTGTATTCTGTACTCACTCACCTTAGAAGTCAGGTCTACTTCTAAGGATCTTCTTTTAAAAAACAGAATAATATTCCACTGTTTATATATATCACAATTTCTTTATCTATGCATTTGTCAGCAAACACTTAGGTTGTTTCCATGTCTTGGCTGTTGTGAATAATGCTGCATGTAGTGAACATGGAAGCATAAATACCTCTTTGAGATTGTGATTTATTTCTTTTGGGTATATACCCAGGAGACAAATTACTGGATCATTTGATAGTTTTAGTTTTAGTTTTTTGACAAACCTCCATACTGTTTTCCATAGTGGATGCATCAATTTACATTCTCACCAAAAGTGCCCAAGGGTTCGCTTCTCTCTACATACTTGCCAACACTTATCTCTAGTCTTTTTGATAATTGCAATCCGAATGTATGTGAGGTGATTTCTCATTGTGGTGTGGATTTGCATTTACCTGATGATTTGTGTTCAGTACCTTTTTGTACACATGTTCTTAGAGGACATACATTTGGCCCTCATTTATCGTGGTTAATCAGTTCCAGACTCTACTGGAATAAATAAATTTCCGCAAAGTAGGATTCTTTATTTATATACAGTTGTCCCTCACCATTTCTTGCTTCGAGATTCGTTGCTTCACTCTATTGTGTTTTTTTCATATACTATGTGGTGAGGGATGACTGTAATTCTAAGTGAAATACGTCAGATACAAAAATAAAAGGAAATTGCATGATATTACTTACATGTGGAATCTTAAAAAAAAATCAAATACATTGAAGCAGAAAGTAGAATGGTAGTTACCAGGTGCAGTGAGGTGGGAGAAATGTGGAAATGTGGGTCAAAGGGTACAAAGCTGCAGTTCTGTAGGATGAATATTCTACAAATCTAATGTACAGCTTGATGACTATAGTTAATAACAACGTATTGAGTACTAGAAATTTAAGAGGGTAGATTTCGGGTATTCTCATCACGTACAAAAAAAAATCATAACTATGTGAGGAGATAAATTTTGATTAGCTTGACTGTGGTAATCACTTCATTATATGTATGTATATCAAATTATCATGTTGTATTAGTTAAATATATATAATTTTTATTTTTAAACTTTTTAAAAATTAGAAAGGGGGTTGAATTAAAAAATTAAATGAGCTCTGTAACACACCACTATTTAGTATACTAAATATATACACACAACAGTGCTTAGAATAGCAAACATATTAAAGGAAATATATTAAATATATTAGAGTGGGATCCTATGGGGGAATGGAAATGGAAATCGGGGGTGAATAGAGGAAATATATAGGAGAGTTGCCTTGTATAGATTGATGATGAGAGTTTGCCATGAATACCTCAACTCTCTGCACCTAAAGTTCCAGGGAAAAAAAGGAAATAAATAAAATCTAATGGGGAAGTAATTTTCTGTTCTTTAACAACAGTTGTGGACATGTTTTATACCTAATGCAAGGTTTGAAAACAGTTTGAGTGTCCAAGTTGAGAAATGTGTAGTCAAATATTAATGTTTCAGTTCTAGCCATGTTGTGGCTTATATCTTTTATATTACCTTTAAATCATATTTCAATTCAAATTCATTCATGATTTTAAATATTAAATAATATGACCCTAACTTTAATTACAATATCTAAAATATAGGAATAATTTATGTTACTAATCTGCCAAAAGAAAAGAAAAAAAAAAAAAAAAAGAAGTAGGAGAAGCATCCAAGACATGGATTAAAACAAAAACACTGTTTTTTCTTTGTTTTCAGATTAAGAAAATTAGGGCCAGGTTATTTATTTTTACATTATCTTATGTAAAATGTATATGAAGTCAAAATATTCTGTTCCTGCTTTTTCAACATATTTTCTTATTTGTATAGACCATTAGCTAAATAATTTAGTGTTTGATTAATATAATAAAAAGAGTAGTCTCCTTTTGTTTATAAAACCTTGTAACTATAATGTTAGTTTTTCTGACCTACAGTCTGTGATGAAGATAATGTATAAATAGATGTCTTTAAAGATCTGAGTAGTCACTGGCAGTAGGCAATCATCTCCTCTCAATAAAATTATGTATTGCTTTAAAATAGAGATAGTATAATCAAAACCTCTCAATTGTGCTATGTTCTGTAGAAATTATAAAAGAAATAAGAATCATAACTCAACCCTTGTGGAGGTGTTAATCTAATAGGGAGATTAGGTAAACACAAATAAACACAGTTAATGGAAACACAATTAGCCATAGTTATCTAAGCATGTCCGGGAGAAACACCTCATAATTATATTTAGCAACAAGATTCCAGCAGTGTAATAACTCTGCCCTTTGACTCCTGATATTGAGGACAGAGCCCTAGCTTAAGAATCAGAAAACATAAATTTTACTTTTAACTCTAGTCAAGTGGCTTTAAACAAATTAGTATCTGAGCCGCAGTTTCCTCAAAAATATACTTTGGGCATCAGTCCCTTCTTTGTTGACCTCAACATTTATTATGAGGATCAAGTGATTAAATAGGTGTGAAAGTGCTTTTAAACTGAAAAGCTACATGCATGTTTGAGGAAATGTTTTCTTTAAGATTATTTGTTCATAAAGTCAATTTTCCTAGATAGCCCACACCTTCCATTTTACCAGCTTAAGTGTCAACTCACTTCACCTTCCATCTTCTCAGTGAAACAGGCATAAAGGTCTTTCTACCCTCTGAGCTCTTATAGCCTTTCACTGTTTTCTTTCTTCAAACTGCTTGGCATTATTAACTTTTTGTATGCATTGTCTTTACTGCTTTGTCAGACTACAAGCAGTTTGAGGTCACTGATTTGTCTTATAATCTTAGTTTTTCCATAGTGCCTAACAGTTTTACTCAATATGGAGTGACTCAATACAATTGATTGACTAGAGGTTGGTTCATTTATTCATTTGGAAAATATAATGAGTACTTACTCTTTATCAGGTATTGTACTATCCCAGAAACTGAGGATATTGCCCTTACCCTCATGGAACTTACAAAAATAAAGTTGTATGTTTACAAAAAGAATCACTGCATATGGATTTGATTTACAATTAGAGAAAATCTAATGGGGTACACGCTTCTGCTTTGAAACATGTTTCATTCACATCTGTTTATCACTTGCTCCTTCATCTATGTTTCGGCTCAAATGTTTTCTTCTCAGAGAAGACATTCTTGATCACATAGCCTAAAAGAGCATCCTACCCACTGCAAGCAACCATCGTACTAAATTCCCTTCACTTATTTCATTTTCTTGAAGTACTAAAACTGCCTACTATGAACCTAGTATGAGACATTTTACATTCTCTTTTTCATACTAAGTCTTTGAAACCTGGCGTGTAGTTCACACTGACCGCATATATTAATTTGGACTAGCTACATCTCATGTGCCCAATACTCATATGTGTCTAGTCCTTATCATATAAAACAGCACATTTCTACATAGAAATTATCTATTTACTCCTAGGATTTTAATCCACTGCCCACAACTATAACTTCTCTGCTATTTTTGGTTACCTACTAAATTCTCCAAAATACTCCATTTTATAGGCAGTTATTGGGCATTCATTTAGCCATGATAATGTTAGCACTTTCTGTACCAAAATCAAATTTTTAACCAAGAAATATCTCATGTGGTCTTCTTCAAAATGAAAAATTAAACTAAAAACAAAACTGGCAAAGCACACCACCACCCAGGAAGAAAACAAAGAAAACAAAACAAAACAAAAAAACCTTAGTGAGCATTTATCATTTTATGCATAAATTGTGACATAATTTGATTTTTGCAGCAATACCTCATAAACCATTTTTAAAGATTTATTACTTCACATATGTTCACTATCTAAGAAAATGTGCTTTTCCAAAAGTAATTAAAGACACAGAGTTTGTGCAGTTTACACTTTTATGGTTGTCATTGTTTTTGATCAATCAATCACAGGGAGAAGATCTGACCATAAAGAGAGTATGTGGAATAGTGATGATCTGAGCAGTCAAGAAAGCTGCAAGTCAACTGAGACTAGTTTGATAAAATCATTTTGAAGAACATTGTTTTTAAATTATTTCAAGTTCCTTGATAGTGTAAAGTTAAAACTTATGGAGAACATGGATATCATTCATGCTGTGATTAGGATTATAACTATATAATCCTAAAGAATTATAACTTAGAGTGAAATTGACACAAATAAAAGTAGCCATATATCTCTGAGAGTTTTTACAAGAGTAGAAGAATATTATGTTTATTTCAAGAAAAGATTCCTTAATAATTCTAAGAATGTCTTCACCTTCAAGTGTTGCATATTTTTGCTGATACTAATGACTCATAATCAGTGCTCACAGAGAGCTATTCATAAACTTTGGTTTCCTAGTTTCCTTCATGGCTACCTTTTAAAAATATGTTTTTATTGATATTTTAGAGAGAGAGGAAGGGAGAGAGGGAGATAGAAACATTGATGTGAGAGAGAAACATCGATCGGCTGCCTCCTGCATGGCCCTCACTGGGGATCAAGCCCTAAACCCCAGCATGTGCCTTGACCTGGAATCAAACCAGTACCTCTCAGTCCATAGGATGATGCTCAACCGACTGAGCCATACCAGCTAGGTTTCTTCATGGTTACCTTTAAGATAACTCACTTAGAGGAAATGTGACCAAGAAACAAAGTATATTTGACACAGTTAACTGGTCTATTTGATTATTGAATCCCAAATACTTGTCTTCATTAGCATTTTGTTCTATTAGTTGATCATATAAATTCTACACTATATTGCCAGCCTATGTCCTTCATTATATATTGTTCATCCAAAACAGTTTTGGACGTAAAGAGAGTACTTCTGCTATTTATGTATCATGGAAAGTATGTCATGAACAGTGCAAGATGACAGGACAGAAATTATGTGATCTTTTCCTTAAATATAATTATTAAATAACATTTAGATCACTTAATTTTTAGATATAATCCATTTTAATCAAGGAAATATTACAATTTGATTTAACTTTAACTATGATTTGCTTGCTAAATTAAATAAATTACCTAAGAAAAATAGAAAATCAGTTGATTGGAGAGTTGTCGCCTACTCCAAACCGGTTGTGGGTTTGATTCCCAGTAAATGTACATACCCAGGTTGTGGTTTTGATGCCCTAGCTGGGGTGCGTCAGGAGGCAACTGATCAATGTTTCTCTCTCACATTGATCGCTCTCTCTCTTTTTCTCTATCTGTCTATTTCTAGCTTGTTCTCCATAAAATAAAAATAAAGATAGAAAACTTAATTTTAGTAAAATCATCATCATACATGCAAAAAACTAGTTTGTTGTTAGTACATTTGTATTTTCTTTGCATTGAAACAAAGAATTTGTGGATTTCTTTGAAAACCAATATTTATTGTTTATAAATGGCAAACTACAGCAACCACATTCTCTTAAGCATTTATTGAAATACTATTTTATACAAACTCATCATACCAGCCAGTCCATGCTCACAGGGCTCATAATTTATCTGTGGAAATGCATATGCAATTAAAAGGATCTCTAAGTTATGAACAAATTGTACAAAGTATTCATAAGTGACAAGAAACACAGAAAGGAAATACATGTACACTGACTTTTATGAAAGTTTTCTGAAAAAAAAAAAAAAAAGAAATAATGGACTTGGTTTGGCTATATAAAAGATGATATGATGAAAATGAAAAACCACCAAGTGTAAATGAAAAATGACAAAGTAGAAATAAAGAACACATTGTAAGGAATAACCAACAGATTAGAGGAAGCTGGGGGTTTTATCAGGGTAGAAAAAGTTACCCAACCAGAGAACCAAAAAGAAAAATAATAATAAAAAACAGGAGAACAGTTTAAGAGAGCTGTGGGACAATATGAAACATAAAAATATCTGTATCATAAGAGTTCCAGAAAAAGAAGAAAATGAGCACGGGATAGAGAATCTATTTGAAGAAATAGTGGCAAAAAACTTCCCTAAATTGGTGAAGAAAAAAGGCACACAAATTCAGGAAGCACAGAAAGCCCCAAGTAAGAACAAATCAAAGAGGCCCACATAAAGACACATCCTAATTAAAATGCCCATAATTAAGTACAAAGAGAGAATCTTAAAGGCAATAAAAGGAAAGCTGCAAGTAACATATAAAGGAGCTCCCATAAGGCTATCAGATAATTTCTCAACAGAAAATCTACAGGCCAGAAGGCAATGTCATGAAATATTCAAGGTAATAAAAAAATGAGGAAAATGAGGATCTGAATCCAAGACTACTCTACCCAGAAAAGCTATCATTTAAAATAGAAGAAATAAATAGCTTCACAGACCAAAAAGAAAAAGGCTAAGGGAATATATTAGCCCCAAAACAGCACTATAAGAAATGTTAAAAGGATAGGTGTAATAATAAGAAGAAATAGAGAGAGAACTATGGCCATAATAAGTTAAAATGGCAATAAATTGGTACATATCAATAATAACCTTAAATGTAAATGGATTAAATGCACCACTGAAAAGATTCAGAATAGCTGAATAAATAAGAAAACAGGACTCAAATATATGCTGTTTTATGCTGTTTACAACAGACCCAACTCACAACAAAAGACTCACATAGCTTGACAGCAAAAGGATGAAAACAAGTTTTCAAGCAAATGGACAGAAAAAAAAAAAATAAAAAAGCTGGGGTAGCAATACTCATACCTGATGAAATAGACTTCAAATTGAAGGTCGTAACTAGAGACAAAGAAGGCTACTACATAATATTGGAATGATCTATCCAACAGAAAGATTTAACCTTGGTAAACATATATGCACCCAATATAGGAACATCAAAAATACATTTTAAAAAATTCTGGGGGATGTCAAAGAAGAAATCAACAGCAACACAATCGTAGCAGGAGACTTCAACGCCCTAATGACATCACTGAATAGATCCTCTAGACAAAAAAATTAACAAGAAAACAGACGATCTAAATGATGCACTAGATGAAATAGTTTCAATAGATATTTACAGAGAATAACACCCCAAAACTGCAGAATTCACATTCTTCTCAAGTGCACATGGGACATGCTCAAAGACAGACCACATGTTAGGGCACAAAATAAGTCTCTACGAGTTCAATAAGATTGAATTCATATCAGGAATCTTCTCAGATCACAATGGCATAAAACTAGAAATCAAGACTTCCAGTCAAGATCACGTCCTCCCACAACCACATCAAAGTTACAACTAAACTACAGAAGAACCGTCATTCAAAACTGCCTGAAATCAAGCTGAATGGAAGTCCTACAACTATAGAATTAATGCAGCAGCCACATCCAGACTGGTAGGAGGGGTGGAGGCGCAATGTGCTGGTCCCACACCTATGTGTGGTGGATAAAAATCAGGAGGATACCTTGGCTGGGAAGGTTTTTCCTGAGGACTGAGGGGTCCCCATCCCACACCAGGTGCCCCACTCAGGGTTCCAGTGCCAGGAAAAACAGTCCCCATAACTTCTGGCTGGAAAAACCAGTGAGAACTGATGCTCAGGGAAGCTGGCGCTGCTGGAGCCCAGGCAGCTCCTTAAATGGCCCGCACCTGAACTTATCAGACTCGCTCCCTCTAAGCTCAGAGGGGAGGTAGCTCAAGGGGCACCAGAGACATACAGGGAAGAACTGAGCTATTTGGCACTGGAGCGAGGGCTGGAGAGGGGGCTTTCTAACAGGACAAACATGCTGTCAGAGGCCTTTGTTCCTTTGGTGAGCCCTTCCCTGGGGTGGCTGATAGCCTCCCTATCTGGGACTCCAGCAACCTGGCTCACACTGGTAGCCCTGCCCTGAGGCCCTACCCCACCCAACTTTCAGGCCCACCCAAGCTGGTGCCACTTGCTTAACCTTAGGATTGGCCTGTCTTGGATCCTGCTTCACGTTTTTCCTAAATTATTTCAGACAAGCAGCATCTGGTGTCAGCTTGCCCCATACTGCTCATTAAGTAATACACAGAAGCAAACACAGGGAGGCAGCCAAAATGAGGAGACAAAGAAACAGGTCCCAAATGAAAGAACAGAATAAAACCCCAAGAAAAGAACTAAGTGAAGTGGAGATAAGCAACCTAACAGATGCTGAGTTCAAAATACTACTTATAAGGATGCTCAATGAACTTAGTGAGAACCTCAGTGAACTTAGTGAGGGCCTCAAGAACATAAAAAAAGACCAATCAGAAATGATGGATGCACAGTCAGAAATGAAGGAGGCATTAACTGAAATAAAGAATAATTTATACAGATTTAATAGTAAAGTACGTAAATCCAAGAAGCAAACCATCGATTTGGAATATAAGGAAGCAAAAAACACCCAATCAGAACAGCAAAAAGAAAAAAGATCCCCAAAAAACGAGGATAGTGTAAGGAGCCTCTGGGATAAGTTCAAGCGTACCAACATTTGCATCTTGGGGGTGCCAGAAGGAGAAGAGAGAGAACAAGAAATTGAAAACCTGTTTGAAACAATAATGGCAGAAAACTTTTCTAACTTGGTGAAGGAAACAGACATACAAGTCCAGGAAGCACAGAGAGTCCCAAGTAAGATGAACCCCAAGAGGCCCACACCAAGACACATCATCATCAAAATGCAAAAGGTTCAAGACAAAGAGAGAATCTTAAAAGCAGCAAGAGAAATGCAGCTAGTTACCTACAAGGGAGTTCCCATAAGGCTGTCAGCTCATTTCTCAAAAGAAACCCTGTAGGCCAGAAGGGAGTGGCAAGAAATATTCAGAGTGATGAAAAGCAAGAACCTACAACAAAGATTACTCTATCCTGCAAAGCTGTCATTTAGAGTTGATGGCCATATAAGGAGTTTCCCAGACAAGAAAAAGTTAAAGGAGTTCATCACCACCAAACCATTATTATATGATATGATGAAGGATCTTTTTGAAGAAAATATAAAATATATGAACAAACAAAATGGCAATGAATACATATCTACCAACAATGGAATCTACAAACAAAATGAACAGGTAGAACAGAAACATTCTCATAGATACACAGAGCATTTTCTTGGTTGCCAGATAGGAGGGGGGTTGGGGGAATGGGTGAAAAAGGTGAAGGGATTAAGAAGTACAAATTCATTGCTAGACTGACGAATCTCAAAGGGAAAGGGCTTATGGGGTGGAAAGAAGTAAACCAAAGAACTTATATGCATAACCAATGGACATAGACAATATTTTAGGAAAAGGTGGGAGGGGTGCAGGAGTGGGGAAGAGGGCATCAATAGGGGAAAAATGAGGAACATTTGTAATACATTCTACATTCAACAATAAAGATTAAAAAAAAAAAACCTAAAAAAAAAAACTAGAAATCAATTACAACAAAGACATTTGAGTACATGGAGGCTAAATAGCATGTTATTAAATAATGAATGGGTTATCAAAGAGATCCAGAAAGAAATAAAAACTTCCTGAAAATCAGTGAAAATGAATACACAACAACACAAAATCTATGGGATGCAGTGAAAGCAGTCCTCAAACGGAAGTTCATAGCACAACAGATCTACATCAAGAAACAAGGAAAATTTCACAAGGCTGAAGTGGCTCACTGGAAAGAGCATTGTCTCATGGACTGAGAGGTCCAGGTTTGATTCCCAGTAAGGACACACATCAAGATTTTGGGTTTGATGTCCAGTGGGGCGTGCAGGAAGCAGTGATTTGATGTATCCCTTTCACATATCTATCCCTCTCTCCCTTCCACTTTCCTTAAAATAAATCAATTAAAACATTTTGCAAAGAGAAATAAGAAAAAAATTTAATAGACTATCTAATCCTACAACTTAAAGAACTAGTAAGTAAAGAAAAAGAAAGACCCAGAGCAAGAAGAAGAAAAAAAAAAAAATAGTAAAGGTCAGAGTGGAAATAAATTACATGCGACAAAAAAATAAAATAAAAATTTTAAAAAATCAATGAAATGAGCTGGTTTGTTGAAAAGATAAACAAGATTGATAAACTATTAGCCAGACTCACCAAAAACTAAGAGAGAGGCTCAAATTAAACAATCAGAAACAAAAGGGGAGAAGTAACAACTGACACCACAGAAATACAAAGAATTGTAAAAAAAAAAAAAAAAAAAATTACTATGAGCAATTATACACCAAAAAATTGGACTATCTGGGCAAAATAGACACATTTTCAAAATAACACAGTCACCCAAAACTGAACTGAGAAGAGACAAAACACTTGAACAGACCAGTAACAACTCCGAAAATTGAAGATGTGATTAATAAACTCCCAGCAAACAAAAACTTGGCCTGGAGGGCTTCACAGGGGAGTTTTATCAAACATTCAAAGAAGAACTAACACACATTCTCCTCAACCTCTTTCCAAAAATTCAAGAAGGAAGACTTCCAAACTCTTTTTATGAAGCCAACATAATCCTAATTCCAAAACAAGATAAAGACACTACAAAGAAAGAAAATGACAGGCCAATATCCTTGATGAACAGAGATGCCAAAATCCTCAGGAAAATATTAGCAAACCAGATCCAGCAATACATTGAAAAAATTATTCACCATGATCACGTGGGATCCATCCCAGGGATACAAGTCTTGTAGAATATTTTCAAATCAATAAATGTGATACACCACATAAACAAAATGAAAGATAAAGTTTATATGATCATATCAATAGATACTACAAAAAGCATTTGACAAAATCCATTACCCATTTCTGATGAAAAATCTGAACGAAGTGGGAATAAAGGGATCACAACTCAAAATAATAAAGGCCATAATGAAAACCTATGGCCAACATCATACTCAATGGGCAGAAATTAAAAGCACTTCCATTAAGAACAGGAAGAAGACAGGGATGTCCACCTTCACGACTATTATTTAATATAGTACTGGAAGTCTTAGCCACTACAATTAAAAAAGAGGAAAAATAAAAGGGATCCAAATTGGAAAAGAGGAAGTGAAACTGTCACTATTTGCAGATGACATGATATTGTACATAGAATACTATAAAGACTCCATCAAAAATCTACTAGATTTAATAAATGAATTTGGCAAAGTACCAGGATATAAAATTAACACCAGAAATTGATGGCATTCTTATACACCAATAATGAATACTCAGAAAGGGAAACTGAAAAATCAATTCCATTTACTATTGCAGCAACAACAACAAGAACAAAAATAAGATACTTAGAAATAAATTTAAAAGAGGAGGTAAAAGACCTGTTCTCAGAAAACTACAGGACATGGAGAAAAGAAATAGAGGAAGGTATAAAAAAGTGGAAAGATGTCAATGAATTAGAAAAATTAACATAATGAAAATGTCAGTAATAACCAAAGCAATGTCTGCAATCTCTATTAAAGTACCAATGGCATATTTCACTGATCTAGAACAAATACTCCAAAAGTTTATATGGGGAAAAAAAGATGACCGTGGGCAGGACCAGAGGAAGGGTGAGTGTGTGAGTGAACTAGTGTGTGAGAGAGTATGAGTGGATGTGAAAGTACAAGAACAAACTCATGCAGTACAGAAACTAGAAGCAGAAGGTTCCTGTGCTGTACTCTGGAGCAGCCAGCTACCTTTGTAAGTGGTTCTTCAGGGTGCTTCACCCTGCGCCTCCAGGAGGTTCCACCATATTGGAAGATCCCCAGTCTTCACTGGGAGGAGGCAGTGGAAGCGGCAAGGGACCAGCAACTCGAGCCAGCAGCCCACTTGGCACCACTGGATATGCTGTGTCAACACAGACCAGTGCACAGTAGTTGAGCTCCCAAAATGCCAGTCACAGAAGTCATGGACAGCAAGGAGCTCAGCACCATCCCCCAATGTAGCAGCACAATCAGAGTCAAGGCATACCTCTAAAAACAGAGGCTGAGGAACAAACATCTGTCCCCAGGCAACAGAAGCACAGACCAGCAGCTGAAACCCATTCCCAAAAACTACAGCAAAAGCTGAGCAAGAGTTGAAACCCACGGGGCAGCAGCACTCCCCAGCCACCAGTGGCAGGACCTGGGGCTCCACAGAGGCCTGTGTGGTCCAGCAAAACACAAGATCTGTGGGAAGCCTGAGCCCTAGAGTGATTGGTGCAATTCAGCTGCCCGCCCTCAGGACCTGGAGGGTGCAGGGGCACCAGAGAGGCCTGTACAACCCAGCTGCTCACAAGATAGTCTTAAAGGATGTGAAAATGGAAGCAGAGAGAATGGAAGCTACACAAAAGATCTCCCAGAACCAAATGGGAACTATAACTAAAATGAAGACAAATCCTTGAAAAAAAGCAACAGAAAAGCAGCAGAACAGGATCATATAACCAGGGATACTGGTAGGATCTGTGGAGGCACCAGATGGTGGTGGGCTGAGAGCCCAGGAACAGCAGCAGTCTTAGCGGTGAGGTGAGCAGTGCCCTTGGGGAATAATGACCAAGCTCTGTCCACAGCACAGAGAGCTCAAACAGAGCTTTAAAATAGTCACAGTCACTCACCTGGGGGCTACAGCAGATGGAGGGCAGACTGGGCTGCAACTATGTGGGAACAACCAGGATTTGTAGGGCACTCTGAGTTCTTGCTGAGTTGTGGCCACAAAGGAAGGTGGCTAGTATGCTCCTTCCCAGAGCTGTGGGGAAAAGAAGCAGCCCCCCACCCCTCAGAGATTTAGCCTTTCCCCAGGGAGGCAAAGAAATGCAAATTGTGGTTCCTAAACAACCAGCAACTATCCCACCCTCTGGAAATCCTCCTATGGAGAACACCAGGGCTACATTCCAAAGCACTGAGTAACTGAGACTACTAGCCTCCAGGAAAAAGCTAGAGGAAAACTGTAAGCTTCCTGGGCTTGCAAATCTACCCAGGACAGTAAGACTTGATAGTGGTGTTTAACATGGATGCACCTAGGCCCATCCAAACCCAATAAAGGGATCCACAAACAACATGACATCAACACCCACAGAAAAAATTTGGCAGGCTTCAAAACTCAGTGAGAGAGCCAAAATAGTAAAACAAGGAAACAAATCCCAAATGAAAGAACAAGAGAACTCTACTGAATATGAGATCAAGTAAATGCAGCTATGCAAATTATCAGAGGTAGAGTTCAGAGCCATAATTGTGAGGAAGCTCAACAGCATCAGTAAGGACACCAGCATCATGAGTAAAGATAGAGAAACATTTAAAACCAACCATGTGGAAATAAAGAATGATATAGCAGAAATAAAGAACACCTTGGGCCCTGGCCGGTTTGGCTCAGCGGTTAGAGCGTCGGCCTGCGGTCTGGAGAGACCCGGGTTCGGTTCCCGCTAAGGGCATGTGCCTCGGTTGCCGTTTGTCCCCGGCCCTGGTTGGGTTGTGTGGGTGGCAACCACTCGATGTGTCCCTTTCACGTCGATGTTTCTCTCTCTCTCTCTCTCCCCCTCCCACTCTATCTGAACAAAATATCAAAAAATGTCCTCGGGTGAGGATTAAAAAAAAAAGAACACCTTGGAAGGCCTAATCAGGAGAATAGAGAAAACTGAGGACTGGATCAGTGAATTAGAAGACAGGGTAGGAAAAAATCAACCAATCAGAAAACCAAAAAAAAATAAAATAAAATAAAATAAAATAAAATAAAATAAAATAAAATAAAACAAAACAATTAAAAAACCAGGAAGACAACTTAAGAGAACTGTGGGACAACTGGAAATGTAAAACTATTCCCATCCAAGGAATCCCCAAAGAGGAAGAAAATGGGCAAAGATTAGAGAATATATTTGAAGAAATAGTGACAGAAAACTTCCCTAACTTGGTGAAGGAAGAAGGCATTCAAGTTCAAGAATCACAGGGAACCCCAAGTAAGAAGAACCCAAACAGGCCCACACAAAGACACACTGTAATTAAAATGAAAAAAAAAAATTAAGGCAAAGAGAGAATCCTAAAGGCAGCAAGATATAAGCAACAGGTTACCTACAAAGGAAACCTGACAAGGCTCTCAGCAGAATTTTCAACAGAGACACTACAGGCCAGAAGAGAGTGGCATGAGGTAATCAAGGTTATGAAAAACAAGGATCTGAATCCAAGACTACTCTATCCAGCAAGGTATCATTTAAAATAGAAGGTCAAATAAAGAGCTTTCCAGATGAAAAAGGCTAAGGGAACATATAATCACCAAACCAGCACTGCAAGATGTGGTAAAAGGACTGCTGTAATAAGCAGAAGAACTAGGAAGAAAAATATAACCACACTAAACGAAAATGGCAATACATAAGTACATATCGATTATCACCTTAAATGTGAATGGTTTGAATGCCCCGATAAAAAGACACAGAGTAGCTGACTGTATAAAAAAGCATGACTCACATATATGTTGTTTACAAGAAACCCACCTCACAACAAAAGACTCATGTAGGTTAAAAGTAAGGGATGGAAAAAAATCTTTCACGCAAACAGAATGAAAAAAAAAAAGGTGGGGTACGAATACTCATGTCTGATAAAGTAGATTTCAAAATTAAGACCATAACTAGAGATAAAGGAAGCTACTACATAATATTGAAAGGATCTATCAAACCAGAAGATATAACCTTGATAAACATATATGCACACAACATAGGAGCATCAACATATATTTAAAATCTTCTGGAGGACTTCAAAGGAGACATCAACAGCAATGCAATCATAGCAGAAGACTTCAACACCCCGCTGACATCATTGGATAGATCTTCTAGACAAAAACTCAACAAGGAAAAACAGACTGTAAATGAAGTGCTAGATCAAATTTATTTCATAGATATCTACATAGAATTAAACCCCAAAACTGCAGAATTCATATTCCTCTCAAGTGCATATGGGACATTCTCAAAGATAGACCACATGTTAGGGCATAAACTAAGTCTGTACAAGTTCAAGAAGATTGAAATCATATCAAGCATCTATTCAGACCACAATGGCGTAAAACTAGAAATCAATTGCAACAAGAACATGCAAAGATTTTTAAAACATGGAGGCCAAATAGCATGTTATTGATCAATAAATGGGTTACCATGGAGATCAAGGAAGAAATTAACAACTTCCTGAAAACCAATGAATATGAACACACAACAACACAAAATCTATAGAATGCAGTAAAAGCAATTCAGAGAAGGAAGTTCAAAGCACTACAGGCCTACCTCAAAAAACAAGAAAAATTTCTAATAGACTAACCTCACAATTTAAAGAACTAGAAAGCGAAAAAAAATAAAAAAATAAAAATGAAAAAATAATGAAAGAAAACCCCAGAGCAAGTAGAAGGAAGGAAATAGTAAGGATCAGAGCAGAAATAAATGACATGGAGAGCGAAAAAAAAAAAATTAAAAGTATCAATGAAACAAACAGCTAGGTCTTTGAAAAGATAAACAAAATTGATGGACCCTTATCTAGACTCACCAAGAAACAGAGAGAACCCAAATACACAAAATCATAAATGAAAAAGGAGAAGTAATAACTGACACAACTGAAATACAAAGGATTGTTAACAGATATTATGAACAATAATTCGGCAACAAATTTGACAATCTAAGCAAAATCGACATATTTCTAGAAACACATAGTCTCCCAAAACTGAACCAGGAACAGATAGAAAACTTGAACAGACCAATAACAACAGAAGAAAATGAAGATATAATCAAGACTTTCCCAGCAAACAAAAGTCCAGGCCTGGACAGCTTCACGAGGCATTTTACAGAACATTCAAAGAAGAAATAACACCCATTCTCCTCAAACAATTTCAAAAAATTCAAGAAGAAGGAAGACTTCCAAACTTTTTTGTGAGTTAAGCATAATTCTAATTCCAAAACCAGAAAATGACACTATAAAGAAAGAAAACTACAGACCAATATTCCTGATGAACATAGATGTAAAATACTGAACACAATACTAGCATATTGAATCCCGCAACACATCAAAAAATTATTCACCGTGACCAAATGGGATTCATCCCTCGGATGCAAGGCTGGTACAATATTCCCAAATCAATAATGTAACACCCCACATAAAAAAATGAAAGATAAAAATCATATGATCATATCAATGGATGCTTCAAAACCAATCCACAATATCCCACACCCATTTCTGATAAAAATTCTTAGCAATCTGGGAAAATAGGAATCATATCTCAACATAATAAAGGCCATATATGAAAGACCTACACCCAACATCATACTCAATGGGCATAAACGAAAGCATTTCCCTTAAGAACAGGAACAAGACAGGATGCCCACTCTCACCACTCTTATTTAACATAGTACTGGAAGTCTTAGCCACAGCAATCAAGCATGAAGAAAACATAAAAGGAATCCAAAATAGAAAGGAGGAAGTAAAACTGTCATTAGTCGCACATAACATGATATTATATGTAGAAAACCCAAAACACTCCATCAAAAATTTACTACACTTAATAAATAAATTCAGCATAGTAGCAGGATACAAAATTAATATCAAGAAATTGATATTATTCTTATACACCAAGGATGTACTCACAGAAAGAGAAACTAAGAAAACAATCCCATTTATCATTGTGGCAAAAAATTAAGATAACCTAAGAATAAACTTAACCAAAGAAATATAGGACCTACTCACAGAAAATGACAGGTCATTAAAAAAGAAATAGAGGAAGATATAAAAAAGTGGAAGCACATGCCTTGTTCATGGATTGGAAGAATTAACATCATTAAAATGTCCATACTACCGAAAGCAATCTATAGATTCAATGCAATCCCCATCAAAATACCAATGGCATACTTCACAGAACTAGAACAAATACTTCAAAAGTTCATATGGAACCAAAAAAGACCTGGAATAACCACAGCAATCTTGACAAAGAAGAACAAAGTTGGAGGGATCAGATTACCAGATTTCAGGTTATACTACAAAGCCACTGAAATCAAAACAGCCTGATACTGGCACAATAACAGGCACATACACCAGTGGAACAGAACAGAGAACCCGAAAATGGACCCAAGGAAATAGGTTCGATTAATATTTGACAATGGGTGCAAGAGCATACAGTGAGTAAAGACAGCAACTGCCATTTGACCCAGTGATCCCACTTCTAGGAATATACCCTAAGAAGCCTGAAACACCAGTCAGAAAGAATATATGTACCTCCATGTTTGTAGCAGCACTATTCACAATAGCTAAGATCTGGAAACAGCCCAGATGTCCATCAGTAGACGAATGGATAAAAAAGTAGTGGACATAAACACCATGGAGTATTATGTAGCTCTAAGAAAGAAAGCTCTCTTATCCTTCTATACAACATGGAGGGACCTGCAAAGTATCCTCCTAAGGGAAACAAACCAAACAGAGACAGACAAGTACCATATGATCTCACTTATTTGTGGAATATAATGACCATACAGTCTGAGGAATGGGGTAATACCAGAGATGTGGAAGTAGGGTACAGACTGACAATCCCCAGAAGAGGCGGTGGTGGGGGAGAGATAAACCACAGAACTTATATGCATGTGTCCATGAACAATGGACATGGACAATAAGGCTGGGGACAGGGTAGGGAGGTGTGAGGAGGGGGAAGCAGTGGGGGGAAAAGAAGATACATCTGTAACAAAAATAAAGAAATTATTTAAATTTTAAAAAGAAGAAGGAAAGAAAACAAATTGCTAAGAGATATATGAAGGGATTATCAACATCACTAATCATCAGAGATGCAAATTAAAACAACAATGAGTTATCATCTCACACCTGTTAGAATGGCCGCCATCAACAAATCATCAAACAATGAGTATTAGCGAGGATGTGGAGAAAAGGGAACTCTAGTACACTGCTGGTGGGAATGCAGTCTGGTGCAGCCACTATGGAAAGCAATATAGTGTTTCCTCAAAAAGTTGATAATGGAACTTCTAGGAATATATCCTAAGAAGCTTGGAAGACCAATCAGGTAGAATATAGGCACCCTTATGTTCATAGCAGAGCTATTTACAATAGCTAAGATCTGGAAATAGCCCAAGTTCCCATCAGTAGATGAGTGGATAAAAAACTGGTATATTTACATAATGAAATGCTATGTAGCTGTAAGAAACAGAGGTCTCTTAACTTTTGTGACAACATGGAGGCACCTGGAGAGTATTATGCTAAGTGAAATAAGAACATCAGAGAAAGGTAAGTACTACATGATCTCATTTATTTATGTAACATTATGAACAAACTAAGCTGTCGACCAAAAGAGATCCAGAATCATGGAAATAAGAAACAAACTGACAATCCTCAGAGGGATGGAGTGTGGCAGGGTGGGAAGAGATAAACCAAAGTACTTATATACATATATGCATAACCAATGGACAGAAACATTAGGCTGGGGAAAGCAGGAGGGGATTGCAGAGGGGAGAAGAGTGTGAATAGGATAAAAAAGGAAGGACATCTGTAATACTTTCAACAACAAAGATAAATTTAAATAAATAAATAAATAAATAAATAAATAAATAAATAAGAATATGTTTAAAATATAACTGTTTTTATATGCAGCCTTTGTTTGCACAAATTATATTGGGAAACTATCATAGCATGCCCCCCTCCCATTTTTTGCAACAGTTCTGTCAAAGGCCAACTCTGAGGTGGTTATTAATTAATTTTTATTGGTACCTCTGGCATACCCCCCCCCAACACACAAATACATAACTTGAAGTTTAGAATCAAATAGTGAAGGGAGTTGGAGGGTGTGTACATTAACCTGACATCTGACTTTATCCAAATGACTCTATTTTCTTCTTTCCAAAATCCCCTAGGGTATGATAACAGGAATTCTACTTTCTGTCTATCAGGTAGTTCTCTCTAGTATTTGGGTCAAAGGAAACAAACTTTACGTTTTGTACCTACTCATTCATAGTCATCATTATATATTGTTTTTTCTTAACTCAATTCATGACTACAATTTGATGGTAAGATGCGAAAGAAAAAGTGGGCTATCAATAAATAAACCTGTTAGGAGGTATTTCAAAAATCTTTGCACACTAACAGAAATATATCATCCTTTCTTAATTATAGTTCTCTAGAAAAAAATACAAAATTATTTTATTGTTATTGTTGTTTTTTCCTATACAAATATTTAACACAGTGAAGAGTATTATGATTGCCACTTGGATAATCTAGTAAATTGAAACCACATAAATTTACAAAGAGGCATGAGCTACTATGAAAAAACAATTTATGTTATGTCATTACCTCACAATAAACAGTATTTATTATAAAAGAAAAATAAATAAATAAATAGGCCCCAGATAGAAAGTATGAAAATACTGTGTCCCACATACAAATAAAAAAATAAATCTATGTGCTATATATTATATTAAATATTTTGCCTAGAAAGCATTTCCAATTTGTATATGCAGTTTAATAATTATAGGTAACATTTTTTTGAGTACTTACTATAGCCAGGCACAAAGCTAAGGGAGTCATATGCATTATATCATTGATATTCAAAATAATACCATAAGGAAGAAACTATTATTATTCTCATTTAATAGATAAGGAAAGTGGTTTAGAGAGTTTCCAAGTTCACACAATTTCAGTGGAAGATACAAAATTTAATGCATATTTATCAGACTCTGAGCTATTCTTTTTTCCAGTTTTATTGAGAATTGACATATCCCCTTGTATTAGTTTAAAGTGTACAACATAATTATATAGAGAGATAGAGGATAGATTCGATAGATAGATGATGATGATAGATGATAGATAGATAGATAGATAAATAGATAGATGATACAGATAGATAGATGATTCATAGATGATAAATAGATGATAGATTAATTAGATAGATGATAGATTAGATAGATGATAGATGATAGATAGATAAATAATAGATAGATAGATGATAGATAGATAATAGATAGATAGATAGCAAAACGATTACCACAATAAGTTTATTTAATATCCATCACCTCACATAGTAACCAAAGTTGTATTTTTCTTTTTTATTAATTAATTAATTAATTAATTAATTTTTGTTACAGATATTTCTCCTTTTTCGCCCACTGATTCCCATCTCCCCCTTCCCCCCTGCCCTCTCCCCAGCTTTGTTGTCCATGTCCATTGTTCATGCATACATGCATATAAGTTCTGGAGTTCATCTCTCCCCCCCCACCTCCTCTTCTGGGGATTGTCAGTCTGTACCCCACTTTCCTGTCTCTGGCACTACCCCATTCCTCAGACTGTTATGTTCATTATATTCCACAAATAAGTGAGATCATATGATACTTGTCTTTCTCTGTTTGGCTTATTTCGCTTAGGATAATACTTTCCAGGTCCCTCCATGTAGCCTCAAAGGATATAAGATCTTTTTTTCTTACAGCTGCGAAGTACTCCATTGTGTATATGTACCACTGCTTTTTAATTCATTCATCTTTTGATGGACACTTGGGCTGTTTCCAGGCCATTGCTATTGTAAATAGTGCTGCTACAAACATGGGGGTACATGTATTCTTTTTGATTGGTGTTTCAGACTTCTTAGGGTATATTTCTAGAAGTGGGATCACTGGGTCAAATGGAAGTTCAATTTTTAATTTTTTGAGGTAACACCATATTGCTTTCCATAGTGGCTGCACCAATCTGCATTCCCACCAGCAGTGCACTAGAGTCCCCTTTTCTCCACACCCTTGCCAAAACTTGTTTGATGATTTGTTCATGGTGGCCATTCTGACAGGTGTGAGGTGATACCTCATTGTGGTTTGAATTTGCATCTCTCTGATTATTAGTGATGTTGAGCATTTAGTCATGTCTCTTAGCCATTTGTATATCCTGTTTAGAGAGGTGTCAATTTAGTTCCTCTGCCCATTTTTTAATTGGGTTCCTTGGCTTCCTTTTTTGAGTTGTATGAACACTCTATATATAGTGGAAATTAACCCCTTATATGATATATCACTTGCAATGATGCTCTCCCATACAGTGTATAGCCGTTCTGTTTTGATGATTGTATCTTTTGCTGTGCAGAAGCTTTTGAGTTTGATGTAGTCCCATGTGTTCATTTTCTCCTTTGTTTCTATTGCCTTAGGTGATGTATCAGTGAAAATTCTGCTGCCTATGATGTCTGAAATTTTGTTGCCTACAGTGTCTTCTAGGATTTTTATGGATTCATGAGTCACATTTAAGTCTTTTATTCATTTTGAGTTTATTCTTTTGAAGGGTGTAAGTTGATGGTCTAGTTTCATTTTTCTGCATGTAGCTGTCCAATTTTCCCAGCACCATTTATTAAAGCGGCTGTCCTTACTCCACTGTATGCTCTTGCCACCTTTGTCAAATATTTATTGAGCATATTGCCTTGGGTCCATTTCTGGGTTCTCTGTTCTGTTCCACTGGTCTATCTGCCTGTGCTTGTGGCAGTACCAGGCTGTTTTGATTACAGTGGCTTTGTAGTATAACCTGAAATCTGGTAAAGTGATCCCTCCAACTTTGTTCTTCTTTTTCAAGATTGCTGTGGCTATTTGAGGTCTTTTTTAGTTCCATACAAACTTTTGAAGTACTTGTTCTAATTCTGTGAAGTATGCTGTTGGTATTTTGATGGGGATTGCATTGAATCTATAGATTGCTTTGGGTAGTATGGACATTTTAATGATGTTACTTCTTCCAATCCATGAACAGGGTATGTGCTTCCACTCTTTTATATCTTTCTCTATTTCTTTTTTCAATGACCTGTAGTTTTTTGCAAATAGGTCCTTTAATTCTTTGGTTAAGTTTATTCCTAAGTATCTTAATTTTGTTGTCACAATGGTAAATGGGACTGTTTTCTTAGTTTCTCTTTCTGTGAGTACATCATTGGTGTATAAGAATCATATTGATTTCTTGATGTTAATTTTGTATCCTGCTACTTTTCCAAATTCATTTATTAATCTAGTAAATTTGTGATGGAGTCTTTGGGGTTCTCTACGTATAGTATCATGTCATCTGTGAATAATGACAATTTCAATTTCTCCTTTCCAATTTGGATCCCTTTTATTTTCTCTTCATGACTGAGTGCTGTGGCTAAGACTTCCAGTACTATGTTAAGTAAGAGTGGCGAAACTGGGCATCGTTGCCTTGTTCCTGTTCTTAAGGGAAATGCTTTTAGTTTTTGCCCATTGAGTATGATGTTGGCTGTAGGTCTTTCACATATGGCCTTTATTATGTCAAGACATGATCCCTCTATTCCCACATTGCTGAGTGTTTTTATCAGAAATGGATGCTGGATTAGTTGACGGCTTTTTCGGCATCTATTGGTGTGATCATGTGGTTTTTATTCTTCATTTAATTCATGTGGTGTATCACGTTTATTGATTTGTGAATATTGTACCCGCCTTGCATCCCTGGGATGAATCCCACTTGGTCATGGTGAATAATTTTTTTGGTGTATTTCTGGATCCGATTTGCTAGTTCTTTGTTCAGGATTTTGGCATCTATGTTCATCAGGGATATTGGCCTGTAGTTTTCTTTCTTTGTAGTGTCTTTTTCTGGTTTTGGAATTAAAATTATTCTGGCTTCATAAAACAACTTTGGAAGTCTTCCTTCTTCTTGAATTTTTTGAAATCGTTTGAGGAGAATGGGTGTTAGTTCTTCTTCGAATGTTCGGTAAAACTAGCCCATGAAGCCATCTGGACCTGGGATTATGTTTGCTGGAAGAGTCTTGATTACATCTTCAATTTTTCTGTTGTTATTGATCTGTTCAAGTTTTCTATTTCTTCCTGGTCCATTTTTGGGAGACTATATGTTTCTAGAAATTTGTACATTTTGCTTAGATTGTCGGATTTGTTGCCATATCATTGTTCATAGTAGATGTTAACCGTCTTTTGTATTTCTGTGGTGTCAGTTGTTACTTCTCTTTCATTTCTGATTTTGTGTATTTGCGTTCTCTGTCTTTGTTTCTTGGTGAGTCTAACTAAGGGTCCATCAATCTTGTTTATCTTTTTGAAAAACCAGCTCTTTGTTTCGTTGACCCTTTGAATTGTTTTTTAGGACTCTATTTTGTTAATTCTGCTCTGATCTTTACTATTTCCTTTCTTCTACTTGCTCTGGGTTTTTCTTTTTGTTTTCTCTCTAGTTCTTTAAGTTGTAAAGTTAGATGGTCTATTAGAGATTTTTCTTGTATTTTGAGGTAAGCCTGTAGGGCTATGAACTTCACTCTCAGAACTGCATCCCATAGTTATTGTGTCTTCATTTTATTTGGTTTCCAAGAAGTTTTTTTGTTTTGTTTTGTTTTTTTGTTTTGTTTTTTTAAATTCCTTGATCTCCTTGATAACCCATTCATTGTTTAATAACATGCTATTTAGCTGCCATGTGTTCAAATGTCTTTGCATGTTCTTGTTGCAATTGATTTCTAGTTTCATGCCATTGTGATCTGAGAAGATGCTTGATATGATTTCAATCTTCTTGAACTTGTAGAGACTTAGTTTGTGTCTTAACATTTAATCTATCTTTAAGAATGTCCCTTGTGCACTTGAGAAGAATGTGAATTCTGTAGTTTTGGGGTATAATTCTCTGTAGATGTCTATTAAATCCATTTGGTCTAGTGCTTCATTTAGAGTTTCTTTTTCCTTGCTAATTTTTTCTCTAGAGGATCTATCCAGTGATGTCAGCAGGGTGTTGAAGTCCCCTGCTATGATTGTATTGCTGTCAATTTCTCCTTTCAAGTTTTCACAAAGATTTTTAATATATTTTAGTGCTCCTATATTGGGTGCATATATGTTTATCAAGGTTATATCTTCCTGTTGGAAAGATCATTTCAATATTATGTAGAGGCCTTCTTTGCCTCTAGTTATGGCCTTTATTTTGAAATCTATTTTATCAGAAATGAGTATTGCTACCCAAGATTTTTTTTTCCTTTCCTTTTGCTTGGAAGATTTTTTTTTCCATCCCTTCACTTTCAATCTATGTGTCTTTTGTTGTGAGGTGTGTTTCTTGTACACAACATATATGTGAGTCATGCTTTCTTATCCCATCAGCTACTCTGTGTCTTTTTATGGGAGCATTCAATCCATTTACATTTAAGGTGATTATTGATATGTACTTATTTATTGCCATTTTTGTTTAGTGTGGTTATATTTTTCTTCCTATTTCTCCAGCTAATTACAGCAGTCCTTTTGACATTTCTTGCAGTGCTGGTGTGGTCCTAATGTATTCTCTTAGCCTTTTTTTTTTTTTTTTTTCCTGAGAAGCTCTTTATTTGACCTTCTATTTTGAATGATAGCCTTACTGGGTAGAGTAGTCTTGGATTCAGATCCTTGTTTTTCATGACCTTGATTACCTCATGCCATTCCCTTCTGGCCTGTAGTGTTTCTGTTGAGAAGTCAGCTGAGAGCCTTATGGGGTTCCCTTTGTAGGTAACCTGTTGCTTATCTCTTGCTGCTTTTAGGATTCTCTCTTTGTCTTTAATTTTTGGCACTTTGATTACTATGTGTCTTGGTGAGGGCCTGTTTGGGTTCTTCTTACTTGGGGCTCTCTGTGCTTCTTGAACTTTGATGGCATCTTCCTTCACCAAATTAGAGAATTTTTCTGTCACTATTTCTTCAAATATATTGTCTAATCCTTGCTCATTTTCTTCTTCTTCAGGGACTCCTATGATGCAAATGTTATTATGTTTCCGGTTGTCCCACAGTTCTCTTAAGCTGTTTTCCTGTTTTTTAATTATTTTTTTCCTTTTGGTTTTCTGATTGGTTGATTTTTTCAACCCCATCTTCTAATTCACTGATCCAGTCCTCAGCTTCCTCTACTCTGCTATTTAGGCTTTCCAATGTGTTTTTTTTTTTTTTTTTTTTTTTTCTGATATGTCATTCTTCATTTCTTCTTGGTGGTTTTTAATTTCCAACTAGTTGATTTTCATCATTTCTATGTCTTTACTCAAAAAAGACTTCAAATAGCTATAGCAATCTTGAAAAAGAAGAACAAAGTTGGAGGGATCACATTACCAGATTTCAGGTTATACTACAAAGACACTGTAATCAAAACAGCCTGGTACTGGCACAAAAACAGGCATATAGGCCAGTGGAACTGAACAGAGAACCCAGAAATGAACCCAAGGCAATATGATCAATTAATATTTGACAAAAGTGGCAAGAGCATTCAGTGGAGTAAGGACAGCCTCTTTAATAAATGGTGCTCATAAAATTGGATAGCTACATGGAGAAAAATGAAACTGGACCATCAACTTACACCCTACACAAGAATAAACTAAAAATGGAGAAAGACTTAACAGTGACTCATGAATCCATAAAAATCCTAGAAGAAACTGTTGGCAACAACATTTCAGAGGTCATATGCAGCAGAATTTTCACTGATACATCAATTAGCATTTTAATGGCCACTGGGTGGGGTTGAATATCCGAGGTGGGGCCACCACCCCTACTTAGGGCCCTGGTAAGGAGTAAGATGACCTCAGTCCTGAGTGGCTGCACTCAGCAAAAGCTCTGAGCACCCTCCAAATCCCGAGTGTCCCCACACAGTTCCAGTCCAGTCTGCCCTCCGTCTGCCGGAGCCCAAGGTGAGTGGCTGCTGCCAAGTTAGCCTCTGTCTGGGCTGTGCACTGTGGAGCCTCCTGGGTCTTTTACCAGAGGGTGCTCCTCCTAGCTAAGGGCGGCCAAAGCCGCATGAGGCCTCCACATGTCCCAGCTGAGGCTGCCGCTTGTTCCAGCCGAAGCCACAGGTCCCAGCCAGGGCCTCAGGTACCAGCTGAGGGCACAGGCCTCACCCAAGGCCACAGGTCCCAGCCCAGGGCACTGCAGGTCCCAGCCCGGGCAGACCGTGGCCTCCCAGCCCCCTCTTGTGTCCTCACAAGCCTACCAGGATTGAGTCAGTGTCCCTGGTTATGTGGCCCTCCAAGCTGCTTTTTTGTTGCCTTTTCCTGACGATGTGTCTTTATTTTTGTTGTATTTCCAGTTTTGTCCTGGGAGATGGTCTGTGTAGCTTCCATTCACTCCGCCGCCATTTTTTTTTTTTTTCTCAAAGATGTGTTGTTTTGGTGGGGGGCTGGAGGGGTAGTTATGATGATAATTTGAAAGATACACTCCCTTAGAAACTTTTTTTTCAGCTTAAATATACTTGTGTTTATTTTCTCGGTAGTGAAAAAATTTGTTTCAACTTTGAAAAGAACTTTTTACCCTAACTAGACTTGAAAAAATGCAACTGAGGTACATGCCCTTAGCGGGAACCGAACCCGGGTCTCTCCAGACCACAGGCCAATGCTCCAACTGCTGAGCCAAACTGGCCAGGGCCCCTTAGAAACTTTTAATCATACAAAGCAATATTATTAACTATAATCACCATGCTGTACATTATAACAGGATATGTTTATCTTATCACTGGAAGTTTATACTTTATTACCTTCATCCATTTCCTTTGCCCCTTACTCCCTGACTCTGGCAACCACCAATATGTTCTCTGTTGATATGAATTTGTATTTTTTAGATTCCATACACAGGGTGAAGCAAAAATAGGTCTACAGTTTTTAGTATGGAAAATAACACAATAATAAATAATGATACAAGAATAAATTCTGTTTTGTGTACTCACAGTTGTAAATCTAATTTGCCTCAGCCTGTATATGTGAGATCATATATATTTGTCTTTGTTGAACTTATTTCACTTAGTATAATGACCGTAAGGTCCATTCATGTCGTCACAAATGGCAGGATTTTATTTCTTTTTATGCATGCATATTATTCCATATATATAACATTTTCTTCATCCATTCATCCATCTTTGGACATTTAGGTTGTTTCAATGTTAACTATTTTAAGTAATGCTTCAATGAACATGAACACACAGATATCTTCCTGAGTTCGTGTTTTCATTTCCTTGGGATAAATACCCGAAATTAGAACTGTGGAATAATATGGCAGTTCAAGTTTTAATTTTTGAGGAACTTACATACTGCACCAATTTAGTTTCCTACCAACAGTGTACAAGGATTCCCTGTCTCCACATCCTCACCAACCCTTGCTATTTCTTGTCTTTTTTTAATAGTAGCTATTCTAAGATGTGTGAGGTGATATTTTATTATGGTTTTGATTTATGTTTACCTAATGATTGGTAATGTTGAGCATTTTTTAATATACCTCCTGGTTATTTTTATGTCTTCTTTGGAAAATACTTATTTAGTTCCTCTGCCAGGTTTTTAATCAAATTGTTTGCTTTTTTTCTATTGAGTTATATGAGTTATTTATATATATTTATATTAACCCCTCATCATATAGACGGTTTGAAAATATTTTCTCCCATTCTGTAGGTTACTTTTTCATTTTGTTGATAGTTTCCTTTACTATGCAGAAGGTTTTTGCCAAAATTTTTGATGTATAGTCAAAACTCAACATTCCAGAAGGAAATATTAATCTAGGAAATTGTACCGTTTTCAAATGTTATATTTATAGGCAACTATTTTGTGGTTAAACTCATCGGGGTTTTTTCCTCTTGTCAAATATAAATATTCATGAAAAATTAATAATTTAAACCTTATCATTCTTTTATATGTCAGTTTAATTGGATTAATTGATTTATTTCTTGAGTATAGCTTTCCTGAGTCAAGTGAAGGATGAAGCCAGCATGAGGTAACTGAATCACAGGGATAATTTGATCTTGGGCTGGTATCAACAACTGGTGAGAAGTTAACAGATAATTTTTTACAATGTGGATGAATCTTGGAAGACAAGGCTCTACACTAACTTCAATAACCCAAATCCTAAGAGATTGACTGAATGTTTTTACCTGTTCTTCCAGCTTCTTAGCATAATAAAATAAAGGTGTGGTTTTCATTTTATTTTAGTGATTTATTTTGGGGGAAGCATAAAATAGCACTGTGAAATTACATTACTTTTACTCTTTGTCCCAATATTTTACATTCTGTCTTAATCCTCCTATTTCCATCATACTAGTTAGTAGGTCTAGTCGGTGTAATAAATTACCTCCCTGTGAATCAGCAAGTTTACTGCTTAGGTCCCGATCCCTGTCATGCTTCCACTGATCATGGAATTACCTCTTGTGTCCCAGGCAAGCCTGTAAAGCTGGTGTGACAAGTGTCTCAGCAAAGGTTGTTTTAATTTTGAACATGTTTAATTAAGGCTCTCGGTAGAGAAGTCCCACAGGACTGCCTAGAAACTTACTAATATGAAATGTAATTATAGGGATATCATGGGAATCAGAAGCAAGCAAATGGACAAATGTGTCTCTCATGAATTATAACATGCCATATAACTAGTGACTACCTGATAAGACTAAGTTAGAATATTAGTAAAGAAGAGTTACTATTTAACCTAAAGAATCTTG
The DNA here is from genome assembly GCF_014108415.1 of Molossus molossus. NCBI lineage: Eukaryota > Metazoa > Chordata > Mammalia > Chiroptera > Molossidae > Molossus > Molossus molossus. The sequence continues at coordinate 57,963,848 of NW_023425355.1, read as the reverse complement.
AAAACTAGAGGGAGAAAGTAGAGAGTGATTTCTAAAGGGACATGGTTTAGGAAAATGAATTCCAACATTATTTGGAAAAATTGCTAAAATATGTGAAATAGCTGTTCAATACATTAATGCTGGACCTCACTATTATAGGAAATATATTCAGGTAGGGACAAAGACACCCATAACAGGGTATATTTCTTTGATTTTTTTCGCAGGGAAGAGAGATGTAGTCTACCAAAGTTACGCATGGGAGAAAACTCTACTCTGATGATAATAATTGGATTAACTTTTATTTGTGCTGGGAGGAGGAAGAGTCTACTTTCCAATTTTCACATGAAGGACTTCCTTAGGCAAATTTGAAAATTTAGTCTCATGTCTAGAGAATAAAGGAAAAGACTAACTGGAGTTGAAGAATTTTAAATTGCTTTCTCCCCACTTAACTAGTACAGGCTTAGGTATTTGATGCCCTAATGTATGATAGTATATTTTTGCACCTGCCAAAATGAAACATAAAAGAGTGCACTCATTCTCCAAATAAAATGTTAAAAGACTAACTAGATTATCTGTATCAATTTTCATGTATTTATTTTTCATATCACTGCCCCATGAATCTTTTTTCTTTATCTTATTCCCTTTCTGTCAGTATTCTCCCTCTCATTACACATTCACTTCCTTGAAGCACAGCATTTGCAAAAGCTGCTTTCAGTATTTCTACAAAATCAGAAATAGCATTTCCTGTCTACCTTATGTAGTTTTTGACCTTGCTGCTTTTCTGAACATAAAAGTCTTATTCTCTGTAGAACTGCTGTAAGTATGAAAAGCTATCAGTCAATTTTACAGAATCTACAAACACTTCAGTTCACTACAAAGTTAAGACTATCATAGTAAATCTCACATTATGTGTTCTATTTTCAAATAATTGACTTAGGAGCAAGCATTATTTAGGCTCATCTTTTGCAATCATTGGTAAGAAGAACCCAGAGTAGCAATCTGGGATATTACTGACATCATAACAAGTGTAGTAGCCTGAATTTTTAAGGTCTTACTTAGGAAGTGTAAAATATTGTCATTTAGTACAGAGCTGATGTGTACCTTAGGGGAGACATAGGCATAGTAGGGGAAGTACTATTTGTCCTATCAGTGATATTCTCCCCCACTGTTTACATCAAAAAATATATTTACAATTTTAAATGCCTAACCCAAATCTTAGAGTTGTGTAAGAATATTAATTATTTTTACTGTTTCAAACATTATTAAAAATATTGAGTTTGCTAGTTAATTTTTAAGAATAAAGACTAGTGTGGATGGTTTTCTACTAAGTCCACACATAAAATAAAATTTATCAGTTTGTTCCAACAACATCTAAGATTGCCTTTTTTATTAACTTAAAAAGCAAACTACATGTGATTTTTTTTTTATCTGAGTGTATATTCAGTATACAGGAGAGAACTTGGTTGCTTCTGTGACACAGAACATATTAAATAGTCTCAAAGTATATATGTATCACCAACTCCTTAGCCATGAAGACTGAAAAATGCAGCATACATGTGGATGTTCATATACACATGTGCACGCACACACACACAAAACAAAATTTAAATATCTGCTTGTGCATCCTCCAAGGAAAATAGCCTCTCCCTTCAGCTTTCATACTATTATATTATATTGCCTCTCTGACATTCCTCTCCATTATTTGAATAGTTTATCCATTTTTATACCTATATTTTATGATCTCTACTTAAAATACCTTTAATATCACTTCAAACCTCATTATAAACTAGCAGATGTGTTTATTTTTAATGCACAGTTCATATAATTTTTCCTCTGAAGAACCTTCTCCACTCTCATCCACATTAAAAGAATCAATCCACTATACACCATGATCTATTTTACTGGACAGAGGGGAAGAGGAAGGCCTGCCTCTATTTTATCAGTTTCCACATGGTTATTATTTACTTTTGTATCTATTATCTCAACTAGAATGTGAATATCATGATTGTAGAGATGATTTTGTTCAGACCTTGGCTCAGATTAGGTACCTAATAAAAGTTGAATACATTAGTGAATTGGAGATTGAATGCTACATTCCTCCTATGAGAAAAATTAATAGTCTCTTAATCAAATCATGATTTATAAGGAAAAATTTATTAAATAAAAAAGCCATGTCTATTTCAAAGGCATATCCAAGTAACGGTGCCATTTCCTTTACTTTTAGTGTTATTTGGGTCCTTGTGATTATTAATGCAGCATATAGTATAGCAAACAGAGAAAGTTTTCTTGCTAACTGTGACTAGAAATAGCTGGTACATGAATAGTCAGTAATTTTGAATAATTTGGACTTAGCAATAATATTGTGAATTAATTTTTGTCAAGGGAAGTTTTCTTTCAACAGGTATTATTTCCATACACACTGTGTACCAACCAGTACTACTTAGGCATCTTTAATATATGTTGAAATAAACTGACTAATTTCTCCATTAAGAAATTTTAAACTCGCTCAGCCAGTGTGACTCAGTGGTTGAGCATCAACCCATGTACCAAGAGGTGCCAGTTCGATTCCTGGTCAGGGCAGATGCCAAGGTTGTGGGCTAAATGCCTAGTGGAGGGCATGCGGGAGGTGGCCAATCAATGTTCTCTTTCATCAATGTTTCTATCTCTCTCTCTCCCTTCACCTCTCTCTAAAATCAATAAGGAAAAAAAAATGTTTAAATAAAATAAAAAGTAGAAATGAGAAGCAATAAACAAGATCCTAAAAGAAAAGGGTATTCCTGAAATTTTGGGGGTGAGAGTTGACATAGGAGAAAATTTCTAAATTAAAATCTGTTGTCTGGTGGTGACCTGTGAATAGACAAAAGAATAACAGCACACTGTCCAGCAGGTTCTTATCAAGCAGCCTGGGAGGGCATCAGTTGATTCCAAAACACTGGCAAGTCCTCTATTTTGAGAAGAGTGGCTAGTTCTCTATTTCCAAAAGCACGTGGGTGGGGAATGGGGGGTGGAATGGCATGAATAGTTAACATTTAAATAAATATTTACATATTTATTTTTGTACATGCCTCTAGTAGGAACCGAACCTGGAACTCCCTGGTCCACAGGCCGACAACCCAAACGCTGAGCCAAACCAGCCAAGGCTAAATAAATATTTCTGGATTGTAATTCAGAATAAAAGAGAATTTGTTCAAAATCAATTTATTATGTTTTTTTCAGAAATTTATATGCTTTTATTATTTTTAATTCATTTATTGATTTTTGTTACAGGTGTTTCTCCTTTTTCCCACATTGATTCCCACCTACCCCTCTGCCCTGTCCCAAGCTTTGTTGTCCATGTCCATTGTTCATGCATACATGCATATAAGTTCTGTGGTTTATCTCTCCCCTACCACCCCCTCCTCTGGGGATTGTCACTCAGTACCACACTTCCACGTCTCTGGGACTACCCCATTCCTCAGACTGTTAGGTTCATTATATTCCACAAATAAGTGAGATCATGAAATATTTGTCTTTCTCTCCTTGGCTTCTTTTGCTTAAGATAATACTTTCCAGGACCCTCCATGTCGTCTCAAAGGATAAGAGATCTTTCTTTCTTACAGCTGCATAGTACTCCATTGTGTATATGTACCACAGCTTTTTTATCCTTTTGTCCACTGATGGACATTTGGGCTGTTTCCAGATCTTAGGTATTGTAAACAGTGGTGCTACAAATATGAGGGTACATATATTCTTCTTGATTGGTGTTTCAGGCTTCTTAGGGTATATTCCTAGAAGTGGGATCACTGGGTCAAATATCAGATCAATTTTGAATTTTTTAGGTAACACCATATTGTTTTCTACAGTGGCTGCAACAGGCTGTATTCCCACCAGCAGTATACTAGAGTCCCCTTTTGTCCACAATCTTTACCAAGACTTGTTGTTTGATGATTTGTTGATGGTGGCCATTCTGACAGGTGTGAGGTGATACCTCATTGTTGTTTTAATTTGCATCTCTCTGATGATTAGTGATGTTGAGCATTTTTTCATATGTCTCTTAGCCATTCATATGTCTTGTTTGGACAGGTGTCTATGTAGTTCCTCTGCCCATTTTTTAATTGGGTTCTTTGTCTTCCTTTTGTGGAGTTGTATGAGCACTCTCTATATATTGGAAATGAACCCCTTATCTGATATATCATTGGCAATTATGCTCTCCCATACAGTGGGTTGCCTTTCTATTTTGATGATTGTATCTTTTGCTGTGCAGAAGCTTTTGAGATTGATGTAGTCTCATGTGTTCATTTTCTCCTTTGTTTCTGTTGCCTTAGGTGATGTATCAGTGAAAATTCTGCTCTGTAAGATGTCTACAATTTTGTTGCCTAAATTTCTTCTAGGACTTTTATGTATTCATGAGTCACATTTAAGTCTTATCCATTTTGAGTTTATTCTTGTGTATGGTATAATTTGGTGGTCTAGTTTCAATATTTTACATGTAGCTGTCCAATTTTCTCAACACCATTTATTAAAAAGGCTGTCTTTACTACTCTGTATGCTCTTGCCTTCTTAGTCAAAAATTGTTTGAGCACATTGCGTTGGGTCCATTTCCAGGTTCTCTGTTCTGTTCCACTGGTTTCCATCCCTTCACTTTCAACCTATGTGAGGCTTTTGTTGTGAGGTGGGTCTCTTGTAAACAACATATGTGTGAGTCATGCATTCTTATCCAATCAGCTACTGTGTTCCTTTTTTCAGAGCATTCAAACCATTCACATTTAATGATAATTGATATGAACTTATTTTTTGCCATTTTTGTTTACTATGGTTCTATTTTTCTTCCTATTTCTTCTAGTAATTACAGCGATCCTTTTAACATTTCTTGCAGTGTTTGTTTGGTGTTCATATATTTCCTTAGGTTGTTTTTTGTTTTGTTTTGTTTTGTTTTTTTTGTTTTGTCCCCCCCCCCCCCCGGGAAGCTTTTTATTTCACCATCTATTTTGAATGATATCCTTGATGGATAGAGTACTTTTGGATTCAGATCCTTGTTTTTCATGATCTTGATTGCTTTATGCCACTCCCTTCTGGCCTGTAGTGTTTCTTTTGAGAAGTCATCTGAGAGCTTTATGGGGTTTTCTTTGTAAGCAATCTGTTACTTATCTCTTGCCGCCTTTAGTATTCTCTCATTGTTTTTAATTTTTGGCATTTAAATTACTGTGTGTCTTGGTGTGGGCCTCGTTGGGTTATTCTTACTTGCAGCTCTCTGTGCTTCTTGAACTTGAATGCCTTTTTCCTTCACCAAGTTAGGAAAGTTTTCTGTCAGTATTTCTTCAAATATATTCTCCAACACTTGCCCATTTTTTTCTTCTTTGGGGACTCCTATGATGCAAATGTTATTATGTTTCCAGTGGTCCCAAAGTTCTCTTAAGCTATCTTCATGTTTTCTAAGTGTTTTATTTTTTTTTTCTTTTGGTTTTCTGATTGGTTGATTTTTTCTACCCTGTCTTCTCATTCACTGATCCGGTCCTCAGCTTCCTATACTCTGCTGGTTAGTCCTTCCAAATGTGTCTTAATTTATGCTTTGTCATTCTTCATTTCCAATTTGCTGGTTTTCAATGTTTTTATATCTTTATTCATGGTGCTGATGTTCTAACTCATGCTGTTGAGCTTCCTCACGATCATGGCTCTGAACTCTACCTCTGATAATTTGATTAGCTTCATTTCATTTATCTCATCTTTGATAGAGTTCTCTTCTTTCATTTGAGATTTGTTTCTTTGTTTCACCACTTTGGCGATCTCAGTGGGTTTTGGAGTCTGCCAAATTTTTTCTCTGTGTGTTGGTGTTCTGTTCTTTGTGGCTCCCTCTACTAGGTTTGGATAAGCCAGGGTGGGACCACGTTAAAAACCACTGTCAAGTCTTACTTTCCTGGGTAAATTTGCAAGCCCAGGAAACTTTCATTTATCCTCCAGCTTTTTCCTGGTGACTAGTGGTCTCAGTTACTCAGTGCCTTGGAATGTAGCCCAGGTGTTCTGAATAATAGGATTTCCAGAGGGTGGGATAGATGCTAGTTATTAATGAGCCTCAATTTGTATTTCTTTGCCTCACCTAGGAAAGGCTGAATTTTCAAGTTGCAGGAATGCACCTTTTCCTCACAACTTGGGGAAGGAACACATTGGCCAACATCTATTTTGTCTGCAACTCATCGAAAACTCTGAGTGCCCTCCAAATTTCGGGTGTCCCCACAGAGTTCCAACCCATTCTGCCCTCTCTCTGCCGTAGACCCCAGGTGAGTGGCTATGGCTATTTTAGTGCTCTATCCTGGCTCTCAGTGCTGTGGAGCAGGTTTGGTCTTTATTCTCCAAGGGCACTGCTCAGAGCTAAGACTGCTGCTCCATGTGCTCCCCACCTGCCACCCTCTCGCACCTCCGCAGATCCTACTAGTGTTCCTGGTTATATGGTCCTGTTCTGCTGCTTTTCTGTTGCTTTTTTTCAAGGATTTGTCTTTATTTTCTTTGTAATTCCTGTTTGGTCCTGGGAGGTCCTTTGAGTAGCTTCTATTCACTGGCCTCCATGTTCACATCTTCTAAGACTATCTTGTGTGCAGCTGGGTGGCACAAGCCTTTCTGGTGCCCTTGCACCCTGCAGATCCTGTGGGTACCTGAATCACACAGTCCATTTGGGGGCCTGGCTCTATGCCTATGTTATGGGCTGCTGGATCACACAGGCCTCTCTGTTGCTTCATTACTCCGCAGGTACAGTGGGTAACTGGATGGTTCAGTCTCTGCTGGGTCACACAGGCCTCTCTGGGTCTTCAGCACCCCACAGGCCCCATGGGTAAATAGATCACACAGTTCCTGCTGGGTGACACTGTCCTCTCTGGTGCTTCAGCACCCTTCAGGTCACGTGGGTAATTGGATGGCACAGTCCCTGCTGGGTTGCACAGGCCTCTCTGGTGTTTCAGCACCCTGCAATTTTTAAGGGTAACCAGGTCACACAGTCTCTGCTGAGTCGCACAGTCCTCTCTGGTGCTTCAACACCCTGTAGGTCCTGCAGGTAACTGGATTGCACAGTCCCTTTTGGGTAGCACAAGCCTCTCTGCTGCTCCCCAACCTGCAGTTCCCATGGGTGGGCAGCTGGATCAAAGTAGTCTCTCTAGGGCTCTGGCTTCCCACTGCTCTTGTGGACTACTGGACTGCACAGGCCTCTGTGGAGCCCCAGGTCCCACTGCTGGTGGATGGGGAGTGCTGCTGCCCTGTGGGACTCAACTCCTGCTCAGCTTTTGCTTTAGTTTTTAGGGAGGTGTCTCAGCTTCTGGTCTGTGCTTCTGTTGCCTGGGGATGGATGTCTGCTCCCCAGCCTCTATTGCTGGGGTTATATCTCAACTCTGATCAGGCTGCTACTGTGGGGATTGGTGCTGGGCTTTGGGCTGTCTGTGGCTTCCGCAACAAGCACCTTGGGAGCTCCACTACTGTGCACAGGTCTGTGTTGACACAGAGTGTCCTCGGATCAAATGGTGCCTGGTGTGCTAGTGGGCTCAGGTTGCTGGGCCCTAGCCGCTCCCACTGCCTTCTCCCTGGGAAGACCTGGGATCTTCTAAAATGTTGGGATGTCCCCAAGGCACAGGGAGAAGCTCCCTGAAGAGCTGCTTACTGTGGTAGCTGGCTGCTCCAGTGCACAGCGAAGGAACTTTCTGCTCCATGGCTCTGCACTGCTCAGGTTTGTTCATCCACCTTCAAGTCCATTCACACTCTCTCACACACTCGCTATCTCTCTCACACATTTACTTTTCTCTAGTCCTGCCCGCTGCCATCATCAATTTATTATTTTTAAAAATTAATCCTCAAGTGCTGCAACTGTCAGGATCTTGCTTGAACAGTCTGCTTTGGGGCTGCTGCAGTGTTTTTATCCATTTTTTTTTAAATTAAAACAATAATTAAAAGGTATTTTTGTCTGAGTACCTCTCTTTTTGGTCATGGCAGTGCTGTTTCTTCTTTCTTGTTTGTTCTTAAAGAAAGAAAGAAAGAAAGAAAGAAAGAAAGAAAGAAAGAAAGAAAGAAAGAAAGAAAGAAAGAGAAAGAAAGAAAGAAATTTTCTTATAGCAATTTTTCAATTCCTAGTGCACAACAAAGTGTTAAACAAAAGTTATTTTTGTGTAGGTTAAATAGGAGAGTCATATACTTCTTGGCATATAGTTAGTAATTTCTGAATAGCCCCAGAAAGAGATTCATCTCTAGATGTGTGCATAGAATTACACAGAAATCCTAATGGGAAACTTAAAATGCTAGCAGGTGAACCTCACTCATGTTGAATGTGATTCACTAACACCTTCCTACACTATTACCTGCTCCCCCCCCTCCTAAAAAAAAAAGCACACACCCTTAACTATGTTCCTGGGCAGAGAGAGTCTAAAGATTAGTTGTATCCTCTTTTACAACTTCAAACTTCAAAAAAGTCAATTTCAACAAGCAAAAGGTGTGAAGAGAATAAGAATAAATAATATCTGGTTGTTTTGACACTGCTGACATCCTGCTGTTCTCTTTGTTTTGACATGAAATAGTAGATCATATGTGTAGTGTTCATTACCCCAATTAAGCGTAGATAATCTTGGGAAGAAATTGGTTTTTTTGTGTTTATTTTATTTTTATTTTTGTATTACACAAAATACTTAGTATTAAGACCCAATATCTATGTAGGCATAAATAAATGTAAATATCTTTGCTTGAAATTAGTATCATTCAAATCATAAGACCTATCTTTTTTCACCTTTACACTACAGAAATTTCAAATATCAGGTATGAAAGTAGAAATGTTCCTTTATCCTGTACTGCTACTTAACTATCCCTTCAGCACATTTTACTTAAGTCTAAACTTTATGCTTTTTCATGTTCCAGTACCACTTGAATTTCTTTCACACTTCAACTCTACCAATCTGTGTATCTTCTTCCCTCAAAAATCTGCCTCGATTCTCTAGTTATCTTTTCTTACATCTTCCATGTGTATCCTCTCAATCTGTGTATTCTATACATTACTCTTTTGAACTTAAAATAGTAGATGGCTTAATACATATTCAATCATAATTAATTAATCATTACCAACTAAATAGGAAACCCTTTAAAAGGAATAATCAGTATTTTCTGCATGACACCACTTTTGTTTTACACCTGGTAGCACTTGTCTCCAGGTGTAATTCACACCCATATAAAACATTAGATTTTATTTTTTCCTTTTCTTTCTTCCCTAGTATCTCCCCTTTCTTCATGTATTGCCTTTTTTCTAGTTTCTTTTTTCTTTTCCTCTACTCATGTCTTACCTTTCCTCCTCATAACATGAATGTTTTAAAACATGTCAAAATGTTTTTAAAAGGTACTTCAAAAATGAAATTATATATTTTTTCCAGTAAAGATGTAGTACATGTTCATTATGTAAATATGGAAAGCACATGAAAAATAAACATTACTGACAGTTTTACTGCTGGCAATATCTTGGATTATTTCTGCCAAATATATATTTTTTATTATAAATTTTTTATTTGATTTTTGTTACAGATATTTTACCTTTTTTACCCCATTGGCACCCCACCCCCGCCCCATCCCCGGCTTAGTTGTCCATGTCCATTGGTCATGCATACATGCATATAAGTTCTGTGGTTTATCTCTTCCCTCCCCCCCAAATCCTCTTCTGAGGGATGTCAGTGTGTGCCCTACTTCCATGTTTCTGGGTCTACTGTATTGCTCAGACTGTTATGTTCATTATATTCCGTATATAAGTGAGATCATGTGGTATTTGTCTTTTTCTGACTGGCTTTTTCGCTTAGGATAATACTTTCTAGGTCCCTCCATGTCGTCACAAAGGATAAGAGATCTTTCTTTCTTACCACTGCATAGTACTCCATTGTGTATATGTACCACAGCTTTTTGACCATTCGTCTACTGATGGACACTTGGGCTGTTTCCAGATCTTAGCTATTGTAAATAGTGCTGCTATGAACATGGGGGTACATATATTCTTCCTGATTGGTGTTTCAGGCTTCTTAGGGTGTATTCCTAGCAGTGGGATCACTGGGTCAAGTGGAAGTTCAATTTTTAATTTTTTGAGGTAACACCATATTGTTTTCCACAGCGGCTGCACCAGTCTGCATTCCCACCAGCTGTGTATTAAAGTCCCCTTTTCTCCACACCCTCGCCAACACTTGTTGTTTGATGATTTGTTGATGGCGGCCATTCTGATAGGTGTGAGGTGATATCTCATTGTTGTTTTAATTTGTATCTCTCTGATGATTAGTGATGTTGAGCATTTCTTCATATGTCTTGTGGCCATTTCTATGTCCTGTTTGGAGAGGTGTCTATTCAGCTCCTCTGCCCATTTTTTAATTGGGTTCTTTATCTTCCTTTTGTTGAGTTGTATGAGCACTCTATATATATTGGAAATTAATCCCTTAATTGATACATCATTGGCAATGATGTTCTCCCATACAGTGGGTTGCCTTTCCATTTTGATGATTGTTTCTTTTGCTGTGCAGAAGATTTAGAGTTTGATGTCGTCCCATGTGTTCATTTTTTCCTTTGTTTCTGTTGCCCTAGGTGATGTATCAGTGAAAATTCTGCTTCGTATGATGTCCGAACTTTTGTTGCCTACATTTTTTTCTAAAATTTTTATGGATTCATGGGTCACATTTAAGTCTTTTATCCATTTTGAGTTTATTTTTGTGTATGGTGTAAGTTGATGATGTAGTTTCATTTTTTTTGCATGTAACTGTCCAATTTTCCCAACACCATTTATTTATTTTTTTATTTTTTATCCTCACCAGAGGACATTTTTCCATTTTTTGTTCAGGTAGAGTGGGAGGGAGAGGGAGGAACAGAGAGAGAGAGAGAGAAACATCGATGTGAAAGGAACACATCGAGTGGCTGCCACCCGCACAACCGACCAGGGCCAGGGTCAAACTGCAACCGAGGTACATGCCCTTAGCGGGAACCGAATCCGGGTCTCTCAGAACCGCCGGCTGATGCTCCAACCGCTGAGCCAAACTGGCCAGGGCCCCAACACCATTTATTAAAGAGGCTGTCTTTACTCCACTATATGCTCTTGCAAACTTTGTCAAATATTAATTGAGCGTATTGCCTTGGGTCCATTTCTGGGTTTTCAGTTCTGTTCCACTGGTCTATATGCCTGTTCTTGAGCCAGTACCAGGCTGTTTTGGTTACAGTCGCTTTGTAATATAACCTGATATCTGGTATTGTGATCCTACCTACTTTGTTCTTCTTTTTCAAGATTGCTGTGGCTATTTGGGGTCTTTTTTGGTTCCATATGAACTTTTGAAGTATTTGTTCTAGTTCTATGAAATATGTCGTTGGTATTTTGATGGGGATTGCATTGAATCTATAGATTGCTTTGGGTAGTATGGACATTTTAATGATGTTAATTCTTCCAATCCATGAACAGGGTATATGCTTCGACTTTTTTATATCTTCCTCTATTTCTTCTTTCAATGACCTGTAGTTTTCTGCAAATAGGTCCTTTACTTCTTTGGTTAAGTTTATTCCTAGGTATCTTAATTTTTTTGGTGCGATGGTAAATGGTATTGCTTTTTCAGTTTCTCTTTCTGTGAGTTCAGCATTGGTGTACAAGAAAGCCATCGGTTTCTTGACGTTAATTTTGTATCCTGCTACTTTGCCAAATTCATTTATTAAGTCTAGTAGATTTTTGATGGAGTCTTTAGTGTTTTCTATGTATAATATCATGTCATCTGCAAATAATGACAGTTTAACTTCCTCCGTTCCAATTTGGATCCCTTTTATTTTTTCTTCATGTCTGATTGCTGTGGCTAAGACATCCAGTACAATGTTAAATAACAGTGGTGAAAGTGGACATCCCTGTCTCATTCCTGTTCTTAATGCAAATGTTTTTCATTTCTGTCCATTGAGTATTATGTTGGCTGTAGGTCTTTCATATATGGCCTTTATTATGTCTAGATAGGATCCCTCTATTCCTACATTGATGAGCATTTGTATCAGAAATGGATGCTGGATTTTGTGGATGCTTTTTCAGCATCTATTGATATGATCATGTGGTTTTTATTCTTCATTTTATTTATGTGGTGTATCACGTTTATTGATTTACAAATATTGTACCAGCCTTGCATCCCTGGAATGAATCTCACTTGGTCATGGTGAATAAATTTTTTGATGTATTTCTGGATCCGATTTGCTAATATTTTGTTCAGGATTTTGGCGTCTATGTTCATCAGGGATATTGGCCTGTAGTTTTCTTTCTTCGTAGTGTCCTTTTCTGGTTTTGGAATTAGAATTATGCTGACCTCATAGAACGTGTTTGGAAGCCTTCCTTTTTCTTAAACTTTTTGAAATATTTTGAGGAGAATGGGTGTTAGTTCTTTTTTGGATATTCGATAAAACTCCCCCGTGAAGCCATCTGGGCCTAGGCTTTTGTTTGCTGGGAGAGTCTTGATTACCTCTTCAATTTCCTTAGTTGTTATTGGTCTGTTCAAGTTTTCTATCTCTTCCGGTAATAGTTTTGGGAGACTGTGTGTTTCTAGAAATTTGTCCATTTCGCTTAGATTGTCGAATTTGTTGCCATATAGTAGTTGCTAATGATCTTTTGTATTTCCGTGGTGTTGGTTGTTACTTCTCCTCCTTCATTTCGGATTTTGAGTATTTGGGTTCTCTCCCTTTGTTTCTTGGTGAGTCTAGCTAAGGGTCCATCAATCTTGTTTATCTTTTCGAAAAACCAGCTCTTTGTTTCATTGATCCTTGAATTGATTTTTGGTCTCTATGTCATTTATTTGTGCTCTGATCTTTACTATTTCCTTCCTTCTACTTGCTCTGGGGTTTTCTTTTTGTTTGCTTTCTAATTCTTTAAGTTGTGAGGTTAGACAGTCAATTAGAAATGTTTCTTGTTTCTTGAGGTAGGCCTGTAGTGCTATAAACTCCCCTCTCAGAACTGCTTTGGCTGCATCCCATAGATTTTGTGTTGTTGTGTGTTTATTTTCATTGGATTCCAGGAAGTTTTTAATTTCTTTCTTGATCTCCTCAGTGACCCATTCATTGTTTAATAACATGCTATTTAGCCTCCATGTGTTGAAATGTCTTTGCATGTTCTTGTTGCAATTGATTTCTAGTTTCATTTCTGAGAAGATGCTTGATATGATTTCCATCTTCTTGAACTTGTAGAGATTTAGTTTGTGTCCTATCATGTGGTCTATCTTTGAGAATGTTCCATGTGCACTTGAGAAGAATGTGTATTCTGTAGTTTTGGGGTGTAATTCTCCGTAGATATCTATTAAATCCATTTGGTCTAGTGCTTCATTTAGACTCTTTGTTTCCTTGCTAATTTTTTGCCTAGAGGATCTATCCAGTGCTGTCAACGGGGTGTTGAAGTCCTCTGCTATGATTGTATTGTTGTCGATTTCTCCTTGGAAGTCCTCAAGAAGATTTTTAATATATTTTGGTGCTCCTATATTGGGTGCATATATGTTTATCAAGGTTATATCTTCCTGTTGGATAGATTCTTTCAATATTATGTAGTGGCCTTCTTTGTTTCCAGTTATGGCCTTCATTTTGAAGTCTATTTTATCAGATATGAGTATTGCTACCCCAGCTTTTTTTTGCTTTCCATTTGCTTGGAAAATTATTTTCCATCCCTTCACTTTCAACCTATGTGAGTCTTTTGTTGAGAGCTGGGTCTCTTGTAAACAACATATAGATGAGTCATGCTTTGTTATCCAATCAGCTACTCTGTTTCTTTTTATGGGAGCATTCAATCCATTTACATTTAAGGTGATTATTGATATGTACTTATTTATTGCCATTTTTGTTTAGTGTGGTTCTATTTTTCTTCCCATTTCTACTGCTAATTACAGCAGTCCTTTTAACATTTCTTGCAGTGCTGGTTTGGTGCTAATGTATTCCCTTATACTTTTTTTTGTCTGGGAAGCTCTTTATTTGATCTTCTATTTTGAATGATAGCCTTGCTGGGTAGAGTAGTCTTGGATTCAGATTCTTGTTTTTCATGACTTTGATTACTTCATGCCATTCTCTTCTGGCCTGTAGTGTTTCTTGTGAGAAGTCAGCTGAGAGCCTTATGGGGATTCCTTTGCAGGTAACCTGTTGCTTATCTCTTGCTGCTTTTAGGATTCTCTCTTTGTCTTTAATTTGTGGCATTTTAATTACTATGTGCCTTGGTGTGGGCCTGTTTGGGTTCTTCTTACTTGGGACTCTCTGTGCTTCTTGAACTTGAATGCCTTCTTCCTTCACCAAATTAGGGAAGTTTTCTGTCACAATTTTTTTGAATATATTCTCTGTCCCTTGCTCATTTTCTTCTTTTTCGGGGACTCCTATGATGCTAATATTATTATGTTTCCAGCTGTCCCATAGTTCTCTTAAGCTGTCTTCCTGTTTTTTAATAGTTTTTTCCTTTTGTTTTTCTGATTGGTTGATTTTTTCTACCCTGTCTTCTAATTCACTGAACCTGTCCTCAGCTTCCTCTGCTCTGCTTTTTAAACCTTCCAATGTGTTTTTCATTTGTGAAATGTCATTTTTTATCTCTTCTTGATGGTTTTTAATTTCCAATTGGCTTATTTTCAGGGTCTCTATGTCCTTACTCATGCTGTTGAGCTTCCTCAAGATCATGGCTCTGAATTCTAGCTCTGTTAACATGCCTAATTGCTCCACATTGATCTCATCTTCGGTGGAGGTCTCTTGCTCTTTCATTTGGCTTCTGTTTATGTGTTTCACCATTTTAGATTTCACTGTGGGCTTTGGAGCCTGTCAAGTTTTCCCTGTGGGTGTTGGTGTTCTGCTGTTTGTGGCTCCCTCTCCTGTGTTTAGATGAGCGAGGGTGGACCCACGTTTAACACCACTGTCAAGTCTTACTTTCCTGGTTAAAGTTGCCAGCCCAGGAAAGGTACTGTTATCCTCTAGCTTTTTGCCTGGAGGCTAGCAGTCGAGGTTACTTGATGAGTTTTCGGTTGTCAGTTGATTGAAAAGCTCCCTTAAGTGCTCAGCACAAGGGGATTTCCCGAGGGTGGGGCAGATGCTGGTTGTTAATGAGCTTCAATTAGCACTTGAATGGCCCACAGGGTGGGGTTGGATCTCTTAGGGAGGGGCTGCTGCCTCTCTCAGAGCCCTGGGAAGGAGCAATATGCCTACCGTCCTGCGTGGCTGCACTCAGCAAAAGCTCTGAGTGCCCTCCAAATCCTGAGTGTCTCCACACAGTTCCAGTCCAGTCTGTCCTCCCTCTGCCAGAGCCCAAGGTGAGTGGCTGTGGCTGTTAGCCTCTGTCCTGGCTCTGTGCTGTGGAGCCGCTTGGGAGTGTAACCCACGGGCGCTGCTCCCAGCTAAGGCCGCTGCCGAGCTGCCGACTGTGGGCTCCTAGCCCCCGTCTCGCGCCTTCGCAATCCTACCTGGATGAATTCAGTGTCCCTCTTTGTATGGTCCTCACAAGCTGCTTTTCTGTTGGTTTTTCCCGTCGTTTTGTCTGTGTTATAGTTGTAATTCCAGTTTGGTTCTGGGAGACGGTCTGTGTAGCTTCCATTCACTTCGCCGCAATTTTTCCTCTCCTCTGCCAAATATTTGATATAATGTTAAAAACAAATAAAAACCGTTGAAGTAATATTCTGTCTTTATAAATTTTTCCTGGGAATGTGAAGGTTCTTTTTAATTAAAAATTGCCATTATTTCTTTCTAACACCTTAAAGTTTGAATGTCCAAAGTCATTTTATTTACAGTAGCTTAAAACATAAACTGGAGGTTGGTCTTTTTTAATAAAATAATAAAATGTTTTCATAAATAATAAAAACTTAAAGTACCAATAAAATTCCCTAATTTTTTTCTTAAATTCTATAGACTATTTAATCAAAATTTAAGTATTGTGGTTATATAGCATTGGGAAGGTAAGCCTGTCACTTACATAATGCAGATTGTTGATAATGAATCATTCCTTGTAGCTTCCAAACTTATTTACATTTTATGCTAATGTCAGGCTCTCATGTTTTGAGTTTTGTTTTTAGAATTCATGGATCTTTTTAAATAAAATAAATAGTAACATATTCTAATTGTTTATCTCACAGAGACAGACTTTTTCTGCGTGAGGCAGTCTTTTGATGTACAGGTAATTTTTTTGAAAATCAAGGTATATATAGAGAGAATTCAATACTAGCTGTATTGGGTGTTTAGAGTGTGGTTATTCACTGAGGTGTGACAAAGAAGGCTACTGTAAAGTAAGTTTGAGATATTATTATATTTCACT
This sequence comes from Molossus molossus, assembly GCF_014108415.1. Classification (NCBI taxonomy): domain Eukaryota; kingdom Metazoa; phylum Chordata; class Mammalia; order Chiroptera; family Molossidae; genus Molossus; species Molossus molossus. The sequence goes on along the minus strand of NW_023425355.1, from coordinate 57,947,638 downwards.
TTGTACAGCTGACCTACAAGACTTTTAAAAGCAGAGTATGTGTACCTACATCAGTGGTTAGGTGATTTATTAGAGAAAAACTTACTCCTCATCTCAGTTTAATGTCATTTTCTGGAGTATTGACCCTTATTTGACCCCCATATCAGAACTCTTCTTCCATCCAAAAACCTAAATAGGGTTTAAAACACAATGATGGACTCTTTATTTCAGCGACTGGTTACCATGTCTCTGTTTTTAGACCTTAGTCCTATTTCTTAGCTTCTATATATTTGGCTCAATGAGTTATTGAGCTTCATGCTCCCTTGATTATATCCTGTTGCATATTTTTTCTTTTCCTGAACAAAACAATAATAAAAATAATTTTGGAATTTTTTCCCAGACATTCCTTCCAACTTCCACCTAAATCAGAAAACATCTTTACCTTTGCTGTATCTTGTGCCTTATATTTCTCTGAAATTAGATAGAGCTTTGAATGTCTGCAGGACACTTAAATCTTACTTTTAGGCTAAGGATATTTGAAAGGCAGATAATCTTATACTGCATTTGAATAAAATTGTTGCTATAGACTGAAGATCACTAGAGGAACAGGTTGTCTGAATGCTTAACAAACTAATAGCCAGGGGGCAACTTGTTTTATAACTTCCACTAGAACCCCAGGAACAAGTGAAGTTTTAGACTGAAATTTTTTGAATTTTTTTATAAGAGTTTCTTCAAATAAAGAAAAATTGATCTTTCAAATAAGTATTTTACACTCCACAATGAATGACTTTAAAACAAGGCCTTATCTCACATCATTAGTAACCTAATAATTCAATTTCTTCTTGCTTTACAGGAAATCTTATTTCAGCAAACTGTCACATGATCTTCCATATAGATATAAAATAATAAAAATAATCATAAAATAATAAAAATTGATAGCTACCAATAACATCCCCTAAAAATATTTAGAGTCCATCACTATCTATCATATTGATTATAATCATTGGGAAACCTGGAGGAAATTCTCTCATTTGAACTACAGAGTATTGGTCATGCTCCACTTTATGGGCAGGGAACATTCCATTGAAAACCTCCCTAACTGGTGAATTACTCAGTAACTAGTTCCATTTCTATTTTGCAGTTATTGTCTATTTATAATGGCAATGAATTTTTAGTTCCATTTTTTTCAAAAAATGATAACACTTTAAAATTTTAATAATGACTAATATAATGTCCTGACATTACACAGATTGTATCATATTACATTTACAAATATATTTCAGAAAGACCATAGATGGCATTGGAGGAGGTGATGTTACATTCACCTCTTCTCAGGACCAAACTGGAATTACAACTAAAATATAGAACAATCAACCTGAATAACTAACAGAAGACTAGCTGAAGAGAAGTCTTATAACCAAGGATTTGCAGAAGAAGCTACATCGAGACTGGTGGGAAGGGCAGAGACACAAAAATGGGAGAAGCGCCAACACTACAGCTGGGAAGAGGTGCCCACATAACATTTGGCTGTGAAAATTAGCAAGGATTATGTCTGCCAGGGAGAAACCTGAGTCTGCTAGAAACACAGGCACCTTCTTAAAAAGACATTGCACAAAATCTCATTCCTTGCTACTCACCCTGAGCTCCACTGGAGGGAGAGCACAGCAGACTAGAGCCATGTTAGGAGAGACTGGGGTCTGGGACTCTGTAAAGAGAGCTGAAGGGACAGCCACTAGGACCCTGGTGCTGAGTCCCTCTCTTAGAATGCAGACACCATCATTTTTGGGTGGAGCACAGCCCTTCATAGGGCATCAGCCTGGGGGAATGCAACAGCTCCACATTCTGGAATCCCTGTAGCTCCAACCATCAGAGTTCACTCCCTGCTGAGGAGTCAGCTACCTGGGCTGGGGTGTAGACATTCAAACAGAATCAGGAGGTGTCAGTGACTGAGTGGTGTGGCTTTGAGGCAGAGTCTATTCCCTTCACTTCCCCATGAACCTTGCTGGCCTCCACCTCATGGGAGATATGCTAGCTTTACCCTCCATTCTCTCAGTGGACCCACCCTCCTGACTCCTGGTGGCCCCACCTTGCCAAGTTCTAGGCTCAATCTGTGACAAACTGACTTGTGTGGCTCTGAAGCTGGAATCACTTCTCCACCTACCCCCACACCTGACCATCACCACCCCTATAAAAGTGATCCACTGATTCCATTCTCCCCATACCAGGTGTCCCAACCCTACATAGCTCAGACTCCCAGCAGAATCTGGGACAGAGTGAGTTGCATGACTCCAGGATGGAGGCCATTGTTCCCATGCACACCCAACTGATGCAGAGCCCTCTCTTTACATGGCCAAATATTGGTCTGTTTGGGTCCAATAAACTCTTCTGGCCTTACCCTGATGACATTCTGAGACCTTGCCAAACCACAAAGGTCTATGGGCACATGGCAAGTAGCAGCTATACTTCATGTACCTTGGTTTATTTTTTTGAGTGACCTCATAACCTGTACTAGCATTGAATTTGAACCTGTATCAATCTGGTGAACACTGCTCTCCACTACCTGGTGAATCACCTACTTCATGCAAGTCAAGGATCACAAAAGGCTCTTTCAGTAACTGAGCATTACAGGAAGCCAGCAGACAGAGACAGGCAGAAGTAGATCTCAGGGTATCTTGGGACTTTTGCTAACCTGCTCCAAGGCTCAGTGCTGGTAAAATCTGGCCTTGGTGTGCAGGTTAGTCCTTCCCACACACACCCAGGCCCAGCAGTGGAACCACAAACTGTAGATCATGTTGTATCTCCAAACAGGTTTTCCAGGGCCAGTCATAGGAAGCGTCTAAAATTGTCCTGCACCAGTTCCTCCCAAGAGGCCTCAGAACCAACCCATCCAGTGGCCAGTTTCACATATCAGAGCAGGATCCAATTAGCTTCACTGTTGTTATATCCTAAGTGAGATCTCACAGACACCATATCCTGGTGAGACAAATTCTACTTTATGTGGTTAGCACCTATACCTCACCTTGACACTGTGGTATGGGTCAATTCTCACAGTCAGCCATCAGAAGGGTCAATCCCAAACATTAATGGGTCAAGAGCCATCAATACTCAATTGCAATAGGAGGGCCCACATAACCCATACAAGGGACATTCCTGGAGCACCCAGCTCAAATGATCGGGGAGAGTGTGCCATTAGTTCCCACAGAACACCTACTACATAAGGCTACCCCACCAAGACTGAGAGTCATAGAAGATCTACTTAATACATAGAAATAAACATAAGGGGACAGCCAGAATGGGTACACAAAGAAACATGCCGAGAGAGAGAGAGAGAGAGAGATCTCCAGAAAAATATTTAAATCAAATGCAAGCAAGCAGTTTATCAGATATAGAATTTCAAAAAAATGGTTATAAGGATGCTCAAGATACTTAGTGAGAACTTCAAAAAGAGATAACTACTAGTCAGAAATAAACAATGCAATACCTGAAATGAAGAATACATTAGAAGGAAGAAATGGTAGGTTGGATAAAGCAGTGGATAAAATCAACAATTTGGAAGGCAAGGTAGCAGAAAACACCTAATCAAAGCAGCAAAAAGAAAAAAAGAATTTAAAAAAAAAAATAAAGATAATTTAAAGGACCTTTGGAAAAACATGAAGCATAACAATAGCCACGTCACGGAGGTACCAGAAGGAGAAGAGAGAGAGCAAAGTATTGAGAATCTATTTGAGAACATTTGAACTGAAAACCTCCTTAACCCGGTGAAAGAATAGATACATAAGTCCGGGAAGTGAAGAAAGGCCCAACAAGATGAATGTAAAGAACCACACAATGAGACATATCACAACTAAGATGGCAAAGATAAAGACAAAGAGAGAATCTTAAAAGCAGCAAAAGAAAAACAGATAGTTACCTTCAAGAAAGCTCCCATAAGACTGTCAGCTAATTTCCAACAGAAATATTTCAGGCCAGAAGGGATTGGCATAAAATATTCAAAGCAATAAAAAGCAAGGACCTATAACCAAGACTATTTTACCCAGCAATGTTATCATTTAAAATTCAAGGAGAAATGATGAGTATCTAAGACAATAAAAAGTTAAAGAAGTTAATTACCACCAAATTAATATCACAAGAAATGCTAAATTGTCTTCTTTATGAAGAAGAAGGGAAAACAAGAGAGAATAACATAGTTATAAAGAATAAAATGGCAAGAAATATGTACCTTACAATAATCACTTTAAATGTAAATGGCTTAAATGCTCCAATAAAAAAATATAGGGTAGTTAATAAATGCTGAAAGACAAAGACTTGAGTTGAGGTGGTGAATACACAATACAGTGTATAGATGATGTGTTTTAAAATTGTGCACTTGAAACCTGTATAATTTTGTTAACCAGTGTCACAGCAATACATTAAATAAAAAGGAAAAATAGTATAAAATAAAATCCTAATTTTTTTAAAAGACATGGGATAGTTAAGTGGATATGAAACAAGATCCATATATATGCTGTCTTCAAGAGACCCACCTCAGAATAAAAGATACACACAGGGGTAGCAATACTTATATCTGACAAAGTAGTCTTTAAAACAAAGGCTATAATAAGAGATAAAGGAGAACAATCAAACAAGAGCATACAACCCCTGTAAACATTTATTAACCCAACATAAGAGCACCTAAATATGTAAAGCAAATCTTGATAGACGTTAGTGAGGTCTAAAGTCATAGTAGGGGGTTTTAACACCACATTGATGTCAATGGATAGATCATCCAGACAGAAAATCAACAAGTAAACAGAAGCTTTAAATGACACACTGAATAAGAAGAATTTAATTCATATCTTCAGAGCATTTCACCCCAAAGAAGCAGAACATGCATTATTTTCAAGTGCACATGGAACATTTTCTAGACTAAAACGCATTTTAGGAAGCCAAAGAAGTCTTAATAAATATAAGAAGATTGACATCATATCAAGCATCTTCTCTGATCACAATGGTATGGAACTAGAAATCAATCACAAGAATAAAACTGAAAAGCACACAAAGACATGATGGCTACATAACATGTTACTACACCATGAACAGTTTAACAATGACATCAAGGAAGAAATCAAAAGACACCTTGAAACAAACAAACGAACAACAAAAAAAATGAGAACACAAGAACCCAAAACCTATGGGACACAGCAAAAGCAGTCTTAAGAGGGAAATTCATAGCATTACAGGCCAATGTGAAGTGAAAAAAATCACAAATATAAAATATAATATTACTATGAAAGGAATTAGAAACAAACAAGGCCCAAAGTAAGTAAAACAAAGAAAATAATAAAGAACAGAGCAGAAATAAATAAAATAAAGTGTGAAAAATACAAAAGATTAATAAAACCATGAGCTTGTACTTTGAAAAGATAAACAAGACTGACAAACCAGAATTGAAAAAAGATAGCGGTGGGCAGGACCAGAAGGAGTATGAGTGTGTGAGAGAGTATGAGTGGAAGTGAAGGTGGACAACCAACCCAAACAGTGCAGAATCTCGAAGCAGAAAGTTTCTGTGCTGTGGACAGGAGCAGCCAGCTACCACAGAAAGTGGCCCTTCAGGGCTCTTCTCCCTGCTCCAAGGGGAGGTCCCACCATTTTGGAAGATCCCGGGTCTTCCCTGGGAGGAGGCAGTGGGAGCGGCTAGGGTCCAGTAACCTGACCCCAGCAGCACACCTGGCACCATCTGACCAGTGGACACTCTGTGTCAACAAAGACCAGCACTCAGTAGTGGAGCTACCAAGGTGCCTGTTGCAGAGGCCCCAGACAGCCTGAAGCCCAGCACAATTCCCCATAGTAGCAGCCCAGAGTTGAGATATAGCCCAGCAAGAGGCAGGGGAGCAGAGAGCCATCCCCAGGCAACAGAAGCACACCAGCAGCTGAGACCCATCCACAAAACTACTGAAAAAGCTGAGCAGAAGTTGAGCCCCATGGGGCAGCAGTACTCTCCAGATGCCAACAGCAGGACCTCGGGCTCAAAAGAGGCCTCTGTGGTCCAGCAGCTCACAAGAGCAGTGAGAAGCCTGAGCCCCACAGAGACAGGTGCATTCTAGCTGCCTGCTCTCAGAAATACAGGGTACAGGGGCACCAGAGAGGCCTGTGTGACCCAGCAGGGGCTGGGCAATCTAGTTACCCATGGGACCTGCGGGGTGCTGAAACACCAGAGAGGCCTGTGCGGCCAAGCAGTGACTATGTCATCCAGTTACCCTTGGGACCTACTGGTTGCTGTAGCACCAGAGAGGCCTGAGCAACCCAGCAAGGACTGCTTAATCTAGTTACCCATGGGGCCTATGGGGTGCTGAAACATCTAAGAGGACTATGTGACCCAGCAGGGAAAGGGCTATCCAGTTACCCATGGGAACTTCAGGGTACTGAAGCACCACACAAGCCTGAGCAACCCAGCAACCCATAACATAAGCATAGAGCCCAATTCCCAAAGGGACTGTGGGATCCAGTTATCCAATGGACTTGCAGGGTGCAGGGGGCATCAGAGAGGCCTGCAACCCAGCTGAACACAAGATAGGCTTAGAAGATGTGAAAATGGAGGCCAGTGAATAGAAGGTACACAGATGATATCCCAGGACCAAACAAAAATTACAACTAAAATAAAGACAAATCCTTGGAAAAAGCAACAGAAAAGCAGCAGGACAGGACCATAGAACCAGGGACACTGGTAGGATCCACAAAGGCACAACATGGTGGGGGGCTGGGAGCCCACAGACAACAGCAGACTTAGCTATGAGCAGCGCCCTTGGGGAATAAAGACCAAGCCTGCTCCACAGCTCAGAGAGCCAGGACAAAGCTCTAAAATAGCCACACCCACTCACCTGGGGGCTACAGCAGAGTGAGTGCAGACTGCGCTGGAAATATGTGGGGACAACCAGGATTTGGAGGGCACGCACAGTTTTTGCTGAGTTGCGGCCACAAAGGACAGTGGCCAGTGTGCTCCTTCCCAGAGCTGTGGGGAAAAGCAGCAGCCACCTCTCAGAGATTCAGCCTTTCCCAGGTGAGGCAAAGAAATGCAAATTGGGGCTCATTAACAACCAGCATCTATTCCAACCTCTGGAAATTCTCTTATGCAGAACACCAAGGCTACATTTCCAAGCACTGAGTAACTGAAATTACTAGCCACCAGAATAAAGCTAGAGAGGAATTGAACTTTCCTGGGCTTGCAAATCTATTCAGGAAAGTAAGACATGACAGCTATGTTTAATGTGGGCCCACCCAGGCTCATCAAAACCCAGTAGAATGAACACCAAAACCCACAGGGAAAATTTGGCAGGCTCCAAAACCCACTAAGACAGCCAAAATGGTGAAACAAAGAAGCAAATCCCAAAGGAAAGAACAAGAGAATTTTATCAAAGATGAGATAAATGAAATGCAGCTAAGCAAATTATTAGAGGTAGACTTTACAGCCATGATCATGAGGAAGCTCAACACATGAGTAAGGACATCAGCACCATGAGTAAAGACATACAAAAACTGAAAAATAACCAAGTGGAAATGAAGAATGACATAGCAGAAATTAAAAACTCATTGGAAGGACTAACAAGCAGAGAAGAGAAAGCTGAGGACCGGATGAGTAAATTAGAAGACAGGGTAGAAAAAATCAACCAATCAGACAACCAAAAGAAAAAAAAAAAACAAAAAACAATTAAAAAACAGGAAGACAGCTTAACAGAACTGTGGGACAACTGGAAACATAATGACATTCGTGCATCATAGGAGACCCCGAAGATGAAGAAAATAAGCAAAGGTTAGAGAATATATTTGAAGAAATAGTGTCAGAAAACTTTCTGAACTTGGTGAAGAAAGAAGAAATTTAAGTTCAAAAAGCACAGTGAACCCCAAGTAAGAAGAACCCAAACAGGCCCACACAAAGACACATAGTAATTAAATGTCAAAAATTAAAAACAATGAGAGAATCCTAAAGGCAGCAAGAGATAAGCAACAGGTTACCTACAAAGAAAACTCCATAAGGCTCTCAGTGGACTTCTCAACAGGCTAGAAGGGAGTGCCATGTAGTAATCAAGGTCATGAAAAACAAGGATCTGAATCCAAGACTACTCTATCCAGCAAGGCTATCATTCAAAATAGACAGTCAAATAAAGAGCTTCCCAGGACAAAAAAAGAAAGGCTAAGGAAACATAACACCAAACCAGCACTGCAAAATATGATAAAAGGACTGCTGTAATTAGTAGAAGACATAGGAAGAAAATAGAACCACACTAAACAAAAATGACAATAAATAAATTCATATCAATTATCACCTTAAATGTGAATGGTTTGAATGCTCTGATAAAACGACGCAGAGTAGCTGACTGGATAAGAAAGCATGACTCACATATATGTTGTTTACAAGAAACCCACCTCACAAAAAAAGAATCACATAGGTTGAAAGTAAAGGGATATAAAAAAATCTCTCAAGCAAATGGAAAACAAAACAAAACAAAAAGCTGGGTTAGCAATACTCGTATCTGATAAAGTAGATTTCAAAATGAAGGCCAAACTAGAGACAAAAAAAGGCCACTACATAATATTGAAAGGATCTATCCAACAGGAAGATATAACCTTGGTAAACATATACACACCCAATATAGGAGCACAAACATATATTAAAAATCTTTCGGAGGACTTCAAAAGAAGAATCAACAGCAATACAATCATAGCAGGGGACGTCACTATCTGCTGACATCACTGGATAGATCTTCTAGACAAAAAGGTAACAAGGAAACAGAGACTCTAAATGAAGCACTAGATCAAATGGATATAATAGATATCTACAGAGAATTAAACCCCAAAAGCACAGAATTCACATTTTTTCAAGTGCACATGGGACATTCTAAAAGATAGACCACATGTTAGGGAACAAATTAAGTCTCTACAAGTTCAAGGAGATTGAAATCATGTAAAGCATCTACTCAGATCACAAAGGCATGCAACTAGAAATCAATTGCAACAAGAACATGCAATGACATTTGAAAACATGGAGGCTAAATACCATGTTATTGAACAATGAATGGGTTACTATGGAGATCAAGGAAGAAATTAAAAACTTCCTAGAAACCAATGAAAATGAACACACAACAACACAAAATCTATGGGAGGCAGCAAACGCAGTTCTAGGAGGGAAGTTCATAGCACTGCAGGCCTAGTTCAAGACACAAGAAGAATTTCTAATAGACTATCTAACCTCACAAAGTAAAGAATTAGAAGGTAAGAAAGAAACGAACGAAAGAAAGAAAGAAAGAAAGAAAGAAAGAAAGAAAGAAAGAAAGAAAGCTCAAGAGCAAGTAGAAGGAAAGAAATAGTAAAGATCAGAGCTGTAATAAATAACATAAAGACCAAAATAAAACAATTCAAAGGATCAATGAAACAAAGAGCTGGTTCTTTAAAAAGATAAACAAGATTGAGGAACCCTTAGCTGGACTCACCAAGAAACAAAGAGAGAGAACTCAAATACACAAAATCAGAAATGAAAGAGGAGAAGTAACAACTGACACCACAGAAATACAAAGATCATTAACAACTACTATGAACAATTATATGGCAACAAATTCAACAATCTAAGCAAAATGGACCAATTTCTAGAAACACACAGTCTCCCCAAACTGAACTGGGAATAGATACAAAACTTGAACAGACCAATAACAACAGAAGAAATTGAAGATGTAATCAAGACTCTTCCAACAAACAAAAGCCCAGGCCCAGATGGCTTCACAGGGGAATTTTACCGAACATTCAAAGAACAACTAATACCTATTCTCCTCAAACTATTTCAAAAAGTTCAAGAAGAAGGAATACATCCATAGTCGTCATATGAAGCCAGCATAATTCTGATTCCAAAACCAGATAAAGACACTACAAAGAAAGAAAACTACAGACCACTATCCCTGATGAACATAGATGCCAAAATCCTCAACAAAATACTTGCAAATCGAATCCAGCAATACATCAAAAAATTATTCATCATGACCAAGTGGGATTCATCACAGGGATGCAAGGCTGGTACAATATTCACAATTCAATAAATGTGATACACCACATAAACAAAATAAAAGATAAAAATTATATGATCATATAAATAGATCTTTAAAAAACATTTAACAAAATCCAGCACCATTATTGATAAAAAGGCTGAGAAATATGAGAATAGAGGGATCATATATTGACATAATAAAGGCCATATATGAAAGACCTACAGTAAACATCATACTCAATGGGCAAGAATTAAAAGTATTTTACTTAAGAACAGGAACAAGCAAGGATGCCCACTTTTGTCACTATTATTTAACATAGTACTGAAAGTCTTAGCCACAGCAATGAGACAAGAAGAGAAAATAAAAGGGATCCAAATTGGAAAGGAGAAAGTAAAACTGTCATTAATCACAGATGACATGATACTATACATAGAAAACCCCAAAGACTCCATCAAAAATTTACTAGTCTTAAAAAATGAATTTGGCAAAGTAGCAGTATACAAAATTAACGTCAAGAATCAATGGCATGCTTATACACCGATGATGAACTCACAAAAACAGAAACTACATAAACAATCCCATTTACCATTATGGCAAAATAATTAAGATACTTAGGAATAAACTTAACCAAAGAAATAAAAGACCTATTCACAGAAAACTACAGGTCATTGAAAAAAGAAATAGAGAAGATATAAAAAAGTGGAAGCACATACCTTATTCCTGGATGGGATGAATTAACATCATTAAAATGTCCATACTACCCAAAGCAATCTATTGATTCAATGCAATCCCCATAAAAATATCAAGGACATAATTTCACAGAACTAAAACAAATACTTCAAATGTTCATATGGAACCAAAAAAAGACCTTGAACAGCCACAGAAATCTTGAAAAAGTAGAACAAAGTAGGAGGGATCACATTACCAGATTTCAGGTTATACTACAAAGCCACTGTAATCAAAACAGCCTGGCATTGGTACAAGAACAGTCAGATAGATCAATGGAACAGAACAAAGAACCTACAAATGGACCCAAGTCAATATGCTCAATTAATATTTGACAAAGGTGGCAAGAGTTTACAGTGGAGTAAAAACAGCCTCCTTAATAAATGGTCTTGAGAAAATAGGACAGCTACATGCAAATAATAAAACTAGACCACCAACTTACACCATACATAAAAATAAATTCAAAATGGATAAAAGACTTAGAAGTGACTTATGAATCCATAAAAATCCTAGAAGAAACTGTAGGCGACAAAATTTCAGACATCATACACATTAGAATTTTTACTGATACATTATCTAAAGCAACAAAAACAAAGGAGAAAATAATCACATGGGACCACATCAAACTAAAATGTTTCTGCAGAGCAAAAGAAACAACCACCAAAATGGAAAGGCAACCCACTCTATGGGAGAGCATAATTTCCAACGATACGTCAGATAAGGGGTTAATTTCCAATATATATAGAGTGCTCATACAAGTCAACAAGAGGAAGACAAAGAACCCGATTAGAAAATGAGCAGAGGAACTAAATTGACACCTCTTCAAATAGGACATACAAATGGCTAAGAGACATATGAAGAAATGCTCAACCTCACTAATCATCAGAGAGATGCAAATTAAAACATCAGTGAGGTATCACCTCACACCTGTCAGAATGGCTGCCATCAACTAATCATCCAACAACAAGTGTTGGCAAGGTTGTGAAGAAAATGGGACTCTAGCACACTGCTGGTGGATATGCAGACTGGTGCAGCCACTATAGAAAACAATATGGTATTACCCCAAAAAATTAAAAATTGAACTGACATTTGACCCAGTGATCCCGTTTCTAGGAATATACTCTAAGAAGTCTGAAACACCAATCAGAAAGAATATATGTATCCCCATGTTTGTAGCAGCACTATTTACAATAGCTAAGATCTGGAAAGAGCCCAATTGTACATCAGTAGACAAATGTATAAAAAATGTGTCGTACATATACACAATGGAGTACTATGCAGCTGAAAGAAAGAAAGATCTCTTATCCTTTGAGACAACATGGATGGACTTGAAAAATATTTTCCTAAGCAAAACAAGCTCAACAGAGAAACACAAGTATCATATGATGTCACTTATTTGTGGAATATAATGAACATGACAGTCTGAGGAATGGGGTAGTTCTAGAGATGTGGAAGTAGGGTACAGACTGAGAATCCCCAGAAGAGGGTGTGGTGGAAGAGAGATAAACCAGAAAACTTGTATGCATATATGCATAAACAATGGACATGGACTACAGAGCTGGGGACAGTGCTGGGAGGGAGGTGGAAGGCGGAATCAGTGGGGGAAAAGGAGAAACATCTGTACCAAAAATAAATAAATTAATTAAAAATAAATAATATTGACAAACCATTAAATATCCTCGTGTAAGAGAGAGAGAGAGAGAGAGAGAGAGAGAGAGAGAGAGAGACCAAATAAATAAAATTAGGTATGAAAAGGGAAGAAGTAAAAACTGACAGCAAAGTCATACAAAGAATTGCAAAGAAAGATTAAAAACAAATATTTGTGAACAAATTGAACAATCAGGAAGAAATGGATAAATTCCTAGAAGCATGCAATCTTCCAAAAGTGAAGCAGGAAGTATCAGAGAATCTTAATAGACAAATTACAACTAAATAATTTGAAGCCGTAAACAAATAACTCCAAACAAAAATACTGGACCAAATGCCTTCACAGGCTAATTTTACCAAACATTCAAATAACTAATACCTATCCTTCTCAGTTTATTTCAAAATATTCAAGAGGAGGAAGACTTTCACACTCTTTTTATTAGACAAACTTTATTCTAATTACAAAACTAGATATAGAGATAGAGTCACCCCCCCAAAAAAAAAAAAATTACAGGCCAATTACCCTGATAAACATAGATGCAAGAATCCTCAACCAAATATTAGCAAATTGGATCCAGTAATACATGATTGAGTCGGATTTATCCCTGGGATGCTAGGTTTTTACTATATCCACAAATCAATAAATGTGACACACAACATAAACAAAATGAAGAATGAAAATTACATGATCATAAAAATAATGCAGAAATAGCATTTGATAAAATCCATCACACATTTACAATGAAAACTCTCAGCAAAATGGGAATAGAGGGAATATACTTCAACACTATGAAGTCCATATATGATAAACCCACAGCCAACATCACACTCAATGTGTTTCCCTTAAGATGAGAAGCAAGACAGGATGTCCACTTTTACTACTCATTAAAAATAGTACTGGAAGTCCCAGCTACTGCAAGAAGAAGAAATAAAAGGAATCTAAATTAGAAAGAAAAAAGTAAAACTGTCATTATTTGCAGATGACATGATACTGTACATAAATAATCCTAAAGATTACACCAAAAAAACCTACTAGAACTGATAAATAAATTTATTAAAGTAGAAGGATTCAAAATACTTGTCCATAAATTAATAGAATTTTTATCCACCAGTTATGAAATATCAGAATAGGAAAATGAGAAAACAATCCTATTTAAAATGGCATAAAAATAAAATAAAATACCTAGAAATAAACTTAACTAAGGAGTTAAAAAGACCTGTACTTGGAAAATTATAAGACACTGAATAAAGAAATTGAAGACAATATAAGTAAGTGGAAGCATATACCATGTTCATGGATAGGAAGAATGAACATAATTGAAATGTCCATATGACCAAAAGCAATCTACAGATTCAATGCAATTCCTATTAAGATACCAATGGCATATTTCGCAGAACTAGATGAACCACCAAAATACCCCAAATAGCCACAGCAATCTTGAGAAAAAAGAACAAAGTTGGAGAATTCATACTACATGTTATCAAACAATACTGCAAGTTCATAGTAATAAATCCAGCATGGTACTGGCATAAATATAAACATATAAATCTATGGAACTCAATAGAAAGCCCAGAAATAAACCCACACTTTAATTAATATTTGACAAAGAAGGCAAAAACATAAAATATGGTAAGGATAGTCTATTCAATAACTGGTGCTGGGAAAATTGGACAGATACATGCAATAAAATGCACAAAAATAAACTAAAAATGAATTACAAACTTAAATGTTAAGTTTAAGAAGAAAACATATGCATTTTGTAACAAAAATAAATATAAAAAAGAAAACTAATGCAATAAAATCTTGGACATCTACCATAGCGATATTTTTCTGATATTTCTTCTTGAGCAAGGGAAACAAAACATAAATAAACAAATGGAAGCATATCAAACTGAAAAGTGTTTGAAAAACAAAGGAAACCATCAACAAAATGAAAAGACAACTCATTGAATAAGAGAACATATTTGCTAATGATGCATCTGATAAGGGGCTAATATTCAAAATTTATAAAGAACTTATACAACTCAACACCAAAACACACACACACACACACACACACACACACACATACACAAACAATTCTATCCTAAAAAAAGGTCAAAAGATCTGAGTACACACTTCTCTTAAGAGGACATACAGATGGCCAATAAACATATGAAAGGTGGTCAATATCATTAATCATCAGAGAAATGCAAGTTAGAACTACAATGAGATATCACCCTATATCTGTCAGTATGGCTATCATCAATAAATCAAGAAACAAGTATTGGTGAGGATGTGGAGTAAAGGGAACTCTCATGCATATTTGGTGCAAATACAGATTGGTGGAGCCACTGTGCAGAATGGAGTTACCACAAAAACTTAAAAATGGAACTACCCTATGACCCAGTAATTCCACTTCTGGGAATATATCTGAAGAAACCAAAAAAACTGATTCTAATGAATATATACACCCCTATGTTTTATTTTTTTATCCTCACCCAAGGACATTTTTGCATTTATCTTCAGATAGAGCAGGAGGGAAAAAAGGAGAAAAAGAGAGAGAGAAACATTGATGTGAGAGAGACACAGCGACTGACTGCCATCCACACGTGCCCAGCCAGGGCCAGGAACAAACTGCAGCTGAGGTATGTGCCCTTAGCGGGAACTGAAACTGGGAGTCTCTGGTCCACAGGCCGACATTCTAACCACTGAGCCAAACTGGCCAGGGCCATTGTGGCATTATTTACAATAACCAAGAAGCAGCCCAAGTATTCGTCAGTAGATGAGTGGATAAAAAAGCTGTGGTATGTTTACACAATGGAATGCTAATCAGTTGTTTAAAAAATAAAAAAAATAAAATAATTATCTTTTGAAAAAGTAGATATGGACCTGGAGAGTATTATGCAAAGTGAAATAAGCCAGTCAGAGAAAGACAAGTACCATATAATTTCACTTATATGTGGAATCTAATGAATAAAGTTAATTAACAAAGAAAATATAAACACTCAGAAATACAGAGAACAAACTGACAGCTGTAAGGGTCAAGGAGTGTCGGGACTTGGGAGAAAATGGTGATGGGATTAAGAAGAAAATAAAAACAAAACAAAACAAAACAAAACAAAAAAACCTCATAGACACAGACAAGGTTATGGTGATTACCAGATGGAAAGGGTGGAGTAGGGAAGTAGAATAGGATCTAGGGAGGATAAATGATGATAGGAGACTTGACTTGGGGTGGTGAACACACAATGCAATATACAGATGATGTATTATAGAGTTGTACACTTGAAAGCTGTATATTTAATTAACCAATGCCACTCCAATAAATATAATAAAATTTATATATATTTCATGTAAAACCCCATTCAGTGGAATATGTTGTTTTCTTAAACAATATTCTGTGTACATTCTAAGCATTTTCCTTCTACCCAGGAATGAATGCTTATTCTTTTGTATATAGTGTTTCATTTCCAAACCTCGGTGTATTTTTGGTTCAAAAACAAAACAAAACTATGAAATTATTATATAAAAATCAATACATAATAGTTTTGAACCTGGCTCTCAAATTTTGAAATTCAGAAATATTATATTCAATATATTTCTCTTTTCAAAAATATGCCTAATATAAAAATACTTTATGCAAAATGTTAATACACTTATTATAATTAACAAACTTCAAGCTCTAAGAATTCAAATAAGTATTGTCATTTTTAATTAGCCAGAAGCAAATTGTTAGTCCATGACTCATACTGTCCTTGCAGATAGTCTGTGGAAACAGGGAGGCTTTCTAACTTACCCAGTTTCCAGAATTTGCATACTCTCTGCACAAGATTCATTCACTTTTATTAAATCATGAGTGCCATCCACCAAGTTGATCTGCAATGCTCTTTCTTACACACACACACACACACACACACACACCCTCACACATGCACCCACACACACATGAATATTTATTCTCTGTTCTCAAAATTCATAGAACTGACAATTATTGAGTTAAAATAATTTTTGAAAATTTGAAATTACAATAATAGTTGTGTAGTTTGCTAAAATGATCAAGTTGTTTCAAAAATCCATGAGGCATTTAGGAGAACTTGGGTAAAATATGGAGGACGGAGGGAAGGGAGAAGGAAGATAAAAGTACGCAAAATGGACAACTTGATTTACATCATAATTTTTCCTAGGACTAATTTAGATATGGGGTACAACCTGTGATATTTTCAAACCATTATCTCTTTTGAATTGTGTTTGACTTTTCAGTTTGCAGGACCAACTGAAACCCAGAATATGCACAGTTTACAATAATCTTGATGAGTTCATTGTTTTTGTTTACATTTGAAGGTAACAAATGGCATTCTATCATTTAGTCCTTTTTCTGTTTAGGAAAAATACTTTCTGACCTAAATGAAGATTTTTAGCTCTAATGATCCCATGAGTTAAACTTCAGCAAATACAGTTAAATAATAAAATATTATCTTCATTTTTTAAATTTATTTGCTTTCACTGATTTGTTACTACTATAATATTTTTAAATGTATTTTAGTATGTTAATTATCATTAAGCTAGCCAACTGGGCTGTTAAAAATTAGAGCAGTGTGGAATAAAAAATTTGATGTACAATTATATCAGGTTTATTTATAACTCAGTCATTAAGATTTTGTAATGAGATGGTATTCAGCAAAACTACATATTGCTCCTTGTTTCAGATCTCTTTGTATTTTCTGAGATTTGGTGTAAAGCATCATTTGGTTCACATTTTGTTCTATTAAGAATTAGATTATGTCCATGAAAACACTGTCCCTAGATGTTTAATTCTACCCTTTAAAGAACAGAAGACTAGAAAATAGCAGCTGCTTGGAAAAACACAATTATCTCATGGGTGTGGGAACAGGCTATAGGAAATTTTGGAGAAAATACAGGACTTTCACTGCTCTGACATTTCTACTACCAAATCAGACAAACGTGTTTAAATTAAAAAAAAAAAAAAAAAGTCAGAAGAGATGACGACTGGCAGGACTGGAGTGTGGGAAAGTGTGAGAGAGTGTGAGAGAGTGTGAATGAATGTAAGCATGGAAGACCAACTTTGAGCAGTGCAGAGACACAGAGCAGAAGGTTTCTGTGCTGTGGATGGAAAGCAGAAGGCTAGTACGTGGTAAGTGAGAAGCCAGAAAACTTTCCTTAGCAAGGCTGGGAGGCCCCTCCATTTTGGAGGATCCTCGGTCTTCCCTGGGAGGAGGAAACAGGAACAGCTGGGGCCCAGCAAACTGAGTCCCTGCACCATCCATCCAGTGAACTCAGCTGTGTTGGCACAGTCAGCACACAGTAGATGCCTGCAGCAGTAGCCAAAACCAGCCGGAAGCCTGAGCCCCCATCCACAACAGTAGCAGTGGCTCACACAGTCCTGCAGTGGAGGTGGCACCACAGCTCGCAGGCTCCAGATTCCAGGTACATGGCTGCACACACCCAGACCAGGACCCAGGCCCACAGCAATGGGCAGGCCAGCCCAGGCCCCAGGCTCCAGGCCTATAGCAGCACATCAGCAAAGACTGATCAAGAGTGGTGCCCCAGAGCAAAGAGCAGGGCTAGGGCAGCTGATACCTGCCCTGACCACTGCAGCAGTGAAGTTAGAGTAAAGCCCCTCCTCCCAGAAGCAGCAAAATCCCAGATGCAGAGCATCTTCAGCCCCCAACAGCAATAAAGGATTGGGACCTGAGAGCACCCCCTGACATCATCATCAGCAGCAGCAGCAGCAGTAGCAGTGCAAACCAGGAGCTGACACTCGCCTCCAGCTGCGACTGATCAGGAGCTGAGACCCACCAGGCAGTAGGGTTCCCAAACAGTGCATCAGAAAGACCCATTCACACCAGCAACATACCAGAGGGACCCACAAACCCCAGAAGTGCACCAGAGGAACCCACAAATCCCAGCAGCATACCAACAAAACCCATGAACCCCAGCAGGACACCAGCTGAACCCACAAGCCCCAGCAGCATACCAGAGGGACTCACAAAACCCCAGCAGCATGCCAGTGGAACCTACACACATCAACAGTATACTAGTGGAACACCACACAACCCAGCAACATACCAGCAGGTCCCCCAAACCCCAGCAGGGCACCAGATGAATCCATGTACCCTACAGCAAAAGCAGCACATATCAGTAGCTAAGACCCATTTCTAGCAGCATCAACAGAAGCCGATCAAGAGTGGTGCCCCAACCCAAGCAGCAGCAAATCTCAGGGAGTTAAGACCTGCATGACAGACCAACTACAGCAGCCAGGTGTCAACCCTCTAGGACACATAGAAGACAATAGGAGCCCTACACCAAAACAGGCTGGGAGGCACAGCATCCTTAATTGATACACAGTGACCTGCCTACACATTCTAATATACCTCAACAGGCATTGAAATACCAGACCGCTAAAATGATGAGATGAAGAAACAACACCCAAATGAAAAAAAAAAAAAAAAAAGAGGAATCACCAGAAATGGAACTACAAAAACTAGAAGAAAGCACCTTGTCATACAAAGAATTCAAAGCAATGATTATAAGGGTGCTCAAACAATTTGGTGAGAACTACAAACAACTTAAGAATTATGAAGTGCTCACTGGAAAATTCTTCAGCTTAAAACAAAAGAGGTAGAAGCAATGTGTAAAGAGGTAGAAGCTATACATAAAAATCAATAGAAAATAAAGACTGGGATAGCTGATATGAAAAATACTTTAGAAGGGTTCCATAGTAGAATAGAAGAAGCTGAAGACTGAATCAGCGACTTGGAAGACAAGGTAGAGAAAAACACCCAAAAAAAGCATCAAATGGAAAAACAGTTTAAAAAGCAGAGGGAAAGTTTATGGGAGCTGTGGGATAATTCAAAACATAACAACATTTGCATTATAGGGTTACTGGAAGGAGAAGAATCAGAGAAAGGAATAAAGAACCTGTCTGAAAAAATAATGAAAGAAAACTTTCTTTAACTGTTAAAAAAAAAAAAAAAAAAGTCACACAAGTCTAGACAACACAGAGTCCCAAGCAAGATGAACCCCAGAAGACCCAGAACTAGACAAATCATAATAAAAATGGCAAACATTAAAGACAAAGAAATAATCTTAAAGGAAGCAAGAGAGAGACAGAAAGTTACCTACAAGGGAGCCCCCTTTAGACTGTCAGCTGATTTCTCAATAGAAATGCTGCAGGCCAGAAGGGAGTGGCATGAAGTGTACAAAGTAATGAAAGGCAAGGGTCTGAATCCAAGACTACTCTATCCAGCAAAGCTATGATTCAAAATTGAAGGAGATATAAAGAGCTTCATGGATGAAAAAGAAGCTAAAGGAATTTACCACCACCAAACCAGCACTGTAAGAAATGCTGAATGTTGTGAGAAGAAGAAGAAAAAACGAGAGAGAGAGAGAGAAAAGAGAGAGAGAGAGAGAGAGAGAGAGAGAGAGGAACACAGGCATAAAATTAAAATGACAACTAATAACTATCTATCAATAATTGCCTTAAATGTAAATGGCTGAAATGCTTCAATCAAGATATAGGGTCGCTGATTAGATAAGAAAGCATGTCCCATATATATATGCTGTCTACAAGAAACTCATCTCACTATAAAAGACTGACACAGAATGAAAGCGCAGGGATAGAATAAAATTAACGAAGCAAACAGAAATGAAAAAAACAGCTGGTGTAGCAATACTTATATCCAACAAGATAGACTTCAAAACAAGGGCCATAATAAGAGACAAAGAAGGTCACTACATAATATTAAAAGGATTAATCCACAAGAGGATATAACACCGGCAAACCTATACGCACCAAATATGAAAGCTCCAAAATATATTAAAAAAAACTTCTGGAGGATTTCAAGAGAGATATCAATAGTAGTACGATTTTAGTGGGGGATTTTAACACCCTACTTATACCACTGGATAGATTTTCCAGACAAAAACTTAACAAGGACAGAGTCCTTAAATGACAACTTAGATCAGCTGGACGTAATTAATATTTACAGAATATTTTACCCAAAAACTGCAGAATATACATTCTTCTCAAGTGCACATGGAACATTCTCAAAGATAGACCACATGTTAGGACACAAAGTTAGTCTCTACAAACTCAAAACGATTGAAATCATATCAAGCATCTTCTCAGACCACAATGGCATGAAACTAGAACTCAATTATAACAAAACACACAAAAACATTCAAACATTTGGAGGCTAAATAGCATGTATTAAAAAACAAATGTGTTACCAACAAAATCAAGAAAGAAATTAAAAGCTTTCTGAAAACCAATGACAATGAACACACAACAACACAAAATCTACGAGATGCAGCAAAAGCAGTCCTGAGAGGAAATTTCATAGCACTACAGGCCTAACTCAAGAAACAAACAAACAAAAAATTCCTAATTGGAGGGAAGATGGCAGTGGGCAGGACCGGAGGGTGGGTGAGTGTGTGCAAGAGTGAGCTAGTGTGTGAGAGAGTGTGAGTGGACCTGAAGTTGGGCAATCAAACTCGTGCAGTGCAGAGACTCAGAGCAGAAGTTCCCTGTGTTGTAGACAAGAGAGACCGGCTACCATGGTAAATAGCTCTTCAGGGCCTTTCTCCCTGCACCCCAGAGAGGTCCCACCATTTTAAAAGATCCCGGGTCTTCCCTGGGAGGAGGCAGTGGGAGCGGCTAGGGCCCAGCAACTTGAACCAACCAGTGCATCTGGCACCATCGGACCAGTGGACACCCTGTGTCAACACATACAAGTGCACAGTAGTGGAGCTACCAAGGTGCCTGTCAATAAAGGTGCAGACAGCCCAGAGCCCAGCACCATCCCCCATAGTAGCAGCCAGATCAGAGTCCAGATATACCCCCAGCAACAAAGGCTGGGGAGCAGACATCCAGCCTGAGGCAACAGAAGCACAGACCAGCAGCTGAGACCCATCCCCAAAAACTACAGCAAAAGCTGAGCAGGAGTTGAGCCCCATGGGGCAGCAGCACTCCCCAGCCACCAGAGTTGGGAACTGGGTTTCCACAGAGGCCTGTGTAGTCTAGCAGCTCAAAAGAGCAGTGGGAAGCTGGAGCCCCAGAGAGACTGGTCGGAATCAGCTACACCCCCATGGGACCTGCAGGGTGCAGGGGCACCAGAGAGGCCTATGCAGCCCACCAGGGACTGTGCCATACAGTTACCTGCGGAACCTGCAGGGTGCTGAAGCACCAGAGAGGCCTTTGTGACCCAGCAGGAACTGTGCAATCTAGTTACCTGTGGGACCTGCAGGGTGCTGAAGCACCAGAGAGGCCTGTGTGACCCAGCTGCCCACAAGATAGACATAGAGAATGTGAAAATGGAGGCAGAGTGAATGGAAGCTACACAGATGATACCCTAGGATCAAAGGGGAATTACAATGAAATAAAGACAAATCCTTGGAAAAAAGCAACACAAAATCAGGACTGGATCATATAACCAGGGATACTGATAGGATCTGCGGAAGGCATGAGATGGTGGCATTGGGAGCCCACAGACAGCAGCAGTCTTAGCTGTGAGCAGCGCCCTTGGGGAATAAAAATCAAGCCCCCTCCACAGTGCAGAGAGAGCCTGGACAGAGCCACTCACCTAGGGGCTACATAGTAATTTGTATTTGCTGTAATTGTACTAATTTTTATTGAGCATTCTTTTCTAGCATAAGTATTAGGTTATACTAAGAAACTAATAAGAAGTTTTAGTTAGTATTTAGAGAGAAGATTTAAAATCTAGAATAAAGATTATTCAAAAATGCTAAAGAAGAAAATAAAAAAAAATATATATGTATATATATGTGTGTGTATATATATATATATATATATATATACCCATATATACTCATTTTTCATTCAGTCATACTTTAGATACTAATGAACCAAAGGTAACTGAAATGAGATCTCTGTCTTGACAGGTTTACATTATTGTAGGAGAGAGAGCACAAACAGAATTTATGATAGAACATGAAGAGTATGTCAATAGAGGGTCCACTGTGTTAGCACTGAAGAGTAAATGGCAATCTCTGCTTGGGAGAGTATGAACAAGTGTATTTATGCCAGTCCTATGTCAGTATTTAATAGATAATGGAATTGTCACTTAAAGTACATTAGTATGGGTTGGAGTTCATTTAAGAGCAAAGAAAAATATGTTTATTTACATTTCTGTTTCTAAAATTAAGAAACCATAATTACAAATTAAATGCTGAATACACATAGGGAAATACTCATTCAATTAGATTGAGATTACTTGAAATGATTCAGTTTAGTACTGCAATGGAAAATAGAGTAATCTAAGAACGATGAAGATCTCATATATCAATCAATACATGTATAATTTAATATATAGCATGTATTATGTATGTAAATAAATCATTCTATATACCAAACAGTGCTAAAATTTTATAATAATCAAAGCACTGGTTAGTTAAATATTTGTCATGTGAAATGATAAAATTGTAAAATTATAATCCATGTTCATTGCAATTTTTCAGTCTGTTATGTGGGAACATCTTTAGTAAAAGAAGATCATGTAAATTGTATACTAAAAGTCAAATTATATAGTCAGCTAACTAAAAATATGACAGAAGAGGGATTACACAGAAATAAATGTACACATTGTTAAAGGTCCTAATGAGTCATCTCTATTTTTATTCTGCAAATGTTTTTGGTTTGTAATTAATCATTTTGTAAAATTTTCTTTACACAAAACCCAAAAGTATATGTTTCTGTTTTCCCCCTTATGACCATTCATCAATCTCATCAGATCACTGTTTTCAGAATAGTCAGAGACAAAGCAGAATACTTTATGCACACTTATTGTGACAGTTATTGCTATGACAAAAAAGTAATTGTGCTTATCCATATTATTTACAGAAAGAAAATGTTTGAACTGATCTTTGGATATAATGAGCTTGGTTTAATTCAATAAACCCCGGTGTACAACATTATTTTCCTCTTTGAAGCTTGAAGTACTTGTTAAATAATTTTATGCAGAAATATAGTATTATTTGGAATTATAACCAGTCAAGAAGTGCTTGGGTATTTTTACTCCCCACTTAACCTAACATATGGCATACTTCTTGATAATTCTCAATAAATATTTGATTTATCGAGCCTTGGGCCTGGCTCATGGTTGCTGGACTTTGTGGCTCTGGGGACTGAGCTGTGAAACTATGGTCAGGGTACCTGTGCTGAGCCATTAACTCCCACTTCAGAAATGATTTTTTTCAAGGAGAGTTTTTCAATCAAAGCAGCTTTAGCCCAGGGGGAAAGCAACTGCTCCACAAGTTGGAATTTCTCACTGCCTGCCAGTTCACACCTAGCACAGAGGTACAACCTGAGGCTCATTACTGTCAGAGATGATCAACCAATTTGCAGGCGAAAACAGATCTCTGAGGGCTTTAAGTCTTCAGCCAGGCTCACTGGAATTGTAGGCTCTGGGATCCAAGCCATGAAAGCTGCTGTTTGGGACTCTGGGCTGTGTCATTAACCCACAATGCAGAAGTCATCATTTGCAGACAGAGTTTTTCTCACAAAAGCTTTAGCCTAGCCCAGCATGTGTGGCTCGGTGGCCCATGCACTAAGAGGTTGCCGGTTTAATTCCTGGTAAGGGCACATGCCCAGGTTGTGGACCCAATCCTCAGTGGGGGCATGCAGTAGGCTGCCAATCAATGTTTCTCTCTCACATGGATATTTCTCTCTCTCTCTCTTCCTTCTTCTCTCTCTAAAATCAATAAAGAAAAATTTTTTTTAAAGCTTTAGCCTGGGGAAAAGCACTTGTTCCACCTTCTGTGAATCCTCACACCCTACCCACAGGGGAGGGGTTTATGTCCAGCTGAGAACAACAACCTGAAGCTCATTAAGAATTTGAGATTAACAGTCAGCCAGAATAAAATGGCATGAAGTATTTAAGGTAATGAAAAATAAGGATCTGAATCCAAGTCTACTCTATCCAGCAAGGCTATCATTCAAAGTAGAAAGTGAAAATCTTCCCCAACGACAACAAAAAGCTGAAAGTAATATTTTACCACCAAAACAGCATTTCAACAAATGTTAAAGTGACTGCTGTAACAAGAAGCAGAAATATATACAGAGAAACACAGACATAATAAATAAAATGGCAATAAATAAGTACATATCAATAACAACATTAAATGTAAATGGATTAAATGCTCTAATCAAAAGACAGAGAAGCTGAATGGATATAAAAGCATGATTCATATATATGTTGTTTATGAGAGACCCACCTCAAAACAAAAGATCCACACAGGATGCCAGTGAAGGAATGGAAAAAAGTTTCCTAGCAAATGGAAATGAAAAAAAAAAAAAAGGCTGGGGTAGCAATACTTGTACTGATAAAATAGATTTCAAAATGAAGGCAATAAAGAGGCCCAAAAAAAGATTGTTTATATAACATTAAAGGGGTTGATTCAACAAGAGGATATAACCTCGGTAAACATATATGTATCCAATATAGGAACAATAAAATATATTTTAAAACTTCCGGTACTGTAGGTAGGGTTGTCAGAGAAAATACAGGATGCCCAGTTAAATTTGCATTTTAGTAAACAACATATTATTTTTTAGTATAAGTATGTTTTATGTCAAAAGTATTCATTGTTTATCTGAAATGCAAATATAACTGGGTGTCCTGTATTTTTATTTGTTAAAACTGGCAACCCTAGCTGAGGTAAAATATAGGTAATAGTAAAGGAATAGCTTTTACTGATGGAACAGAATTTTTCCTTAAAATTTCTCCAGAATCAAATAAAAATATCTTGGCCAACTCCCCCTCTCCCCCCCCAAAAAAAAAATCTTCTGGAGGACTTCAAAGGAGAAATTGACAGCAATACGATCATAACAGGGGAATTCAACACCCCACTGATATCACTGGATAGATCCTATAGACAAAAAATTAACAAGGAAACAGAGACACTAAATGAAGCACTAGACCAGATGGATTCAATTGATATTTACAGAGGATTAAATTCCAAAACTGCAAAATACATATTCTTCTTAAGTATACGTGGAATTACCTTAAAGATAGATCACATGTTAGGATACAAACTAAGTTTCTACAGGCTCAAGAAGATTGAAATCATATCAAGCGTCTTCACAAATCACAGTGTCATAAAATTAGAAATTGATTACAATAAAAACATTCAAAAATTTTAAACACATAGAGGCTAAATAGCATGTTGTTAAACAGTAAATGTGTAACCAAGGAGATCAAGGAAGAAATAAAAATCTTTCTGGGAATCAATGAAAATTAATACAACAACAACACAAATTCTATGGGACACAGCAAAAGCTGTCCTGAGAGGGAAGTTCATAGCACTACAAACCTACCTCAATAAACAAGAAAAATTTCTAATAAATTATCTAACCCGGCAAGTTAAAAAACTAGCGAGGGAACAAAAAGAAAAATCTAGAGGAAGTAGGAAAAAAATGTAATAAAGGTCAGAGAAAAAATAAATGACATAGAGACTAAAACAAAACAAAACAAAACAAACAAAAACAAAAAAGTATCAATGAAACCAAAAGTTATTCTTTGAAAAACATAAACAGTATTGATAAACTTTTAGCCAGACTCACCAAGAAACAAAGAGGACCCAAATAAACAAAATCAGAAACAAAAGAGGAGAAGTACAACTGACAACACAAAAATACAAAGGATTGTTAAAAATACTATGAAGAATTATACACCAACAAATTGGGCAACCTAAGGGAAATGGACAAATTTCTAGAATCATACAGTCTTCCAAAACTCAACTAGAAAGAGGAAAAAAAAAAAAAAAACTGAACAGATCAATATCAACTAAGGAAATTGAGGCATTAATCAATAATTTCCAGGAAACAAAAGTCAAGGTCTGCATGGCTTCACAGTGGAGTTTTACCGAACATTCAAAGGAAAACTAACACATGTTCTCCTCCAATATTCCCAAACAAAATTCAAGAGAAAGAAAGACTTCCAAGCTCTTTTATGAGAACAGCATAATCCTAATTCCACACCCAGATAAAGACACTACAAAAACAATTGCAAGCAAATATCCCTGATGAACATAGATGCCAAAATCCTCAACAAAATATTAGCAAACAAGTTCCAACAATATATTAAAAAAATTATTCACCACAGACTAGTAGGATTCATCCCAGGGATGCCAGGCTGGTACAATATTTAAAAATCAATAAATGTGATACAACACATAAACAAAATGAAAGATAAAAATCACTTGATCATATCAATAGATGCTGAAAAAGAATGTGACAAATTCCAGCACCCATTTCTGATCAAAATGCCCAGAAAAGTGGGAATAGAAGGATAATATCTCAACATAATAAAGGCCATATATGACAAACCTACAACCAACATCATACTCAAAAGGGAAAAACTAAAAGTGTTTATCTTAAGAATAAGAACATGCCTGGCCATTGAGGCTCGGTGGTTGACCATCAACCCATCCACCAAGAGGTTGCATGTTTGATTCCCAGTCAGGGCACATGCCCAGGTTGTGAGGCCAATCCCCAGCGGGGGGCATGTAGTAGGTGGCCAATTAATGTTCTCTCTCATTGATGTTTCTCTCTCTCACTGCCTCTCCCTTCCTCTCTCTTTAAAATCAATACAAAATAAAAGAATAGAAACCAGACAGGAATATCCACAGTCACCCTTCTTATTCAAAATAGTACTGGAAGTTTTAGCCACAGGGATTAAACAAGAATGAAAAATAAAAGGTATCTAAATTAGAAAATAAGAAGTAAAACTGTCATTATTGGCAGATGACATAATATTGCACATAGAAAACCCTACAAATTCCATTAAAAACTACTAGATTTAATAAATGAATTAAGAAAAGTAGCAGAATAGAAAACATCCAGAAATTGATGCTATTCTTATACGTCAATAATGAACACTGAACTAAACAATAAAACTAAAAAATCAATACCATTTATCATTGCAACAACAACAAAAAATAAGATACCTAGGAATAAACTTAACCAAGGAAGTAAAAGATATGTTCTCAGAAAACCACAGAACATTGGAAAAATAAATACAGGAAGATATGAAAGTGTGGAAACATATACTATGTTCATGGATTAGAAGAATCAACATTATTAAAATGCTCATACTACACAAAACAATCTACAGATTCGATGTAATCTCTATTAAAATACCAACAGCATTATTCACAGATGTAAAACAAATACTCCAAAAGTTTATATGGAACCAAAAGAAACACCAAATAGCCAGAGCAATCTTTTTTTTTTTTTTTTTTTTTAAAGAACAAAGTGGGAGAGATCACAATACCAAATATCAAGTTATATTACAAAGCCATCGGAATAAAAACAGTCTGGTACTGGCAGAAGAACAGGCATATGGGTTAATGGAAGGGAACAGAGAACCCAGAAATCAACCCAAAACAGTATGTGCAATTAATGTTTGACAAAGGAGGAAAGAGCATATAATGGAGAAAAGATAGTCTCTTTAATAAATGGTGTTGGGAAAATTGGCAGCTATATGCAAAAAATAAAATTAAATTAAATTAAACTAGACCACCACATACAAGATACAGATGAATAAAATAAAAATGAATAAATTACTTAAATGTAACTTATGAAACCATAAAAATTCTAGAAGAAAATACAGGCAGAAAAATCCAGATATCATACATAGCGAAATTTTCATGGATACATCACCTAGTGCAAAAGAAACAAAGGAATAAAATTAATAAATGGAACCACATTAAACTAAAAAGGTTTTGCATGGCAAAAGAAACCACCATCTAAATAAAAAGAGAACCCACTCTCTGGGAGAACATATTTGCCAGGGATACATCAGACAAGGGGTTAATATCCAAAATAAATAAAGTAATCATGCACTCAACAAAAGGAAGACAAACCATCCAATTAAAAAATGGACAGAGGACCTGAAGAGACACTTCTATAAACAAAACATACAAATGGCCAGAAAACATATGAAAAATGCTCAACATCTCTAATCATCAAAGAGATACAGATTAAAATAACTGTGTGGTATCACCTCACATCTGACAGAATGGCTGCCATCAACAAATCCTCAAATAACAAGTTCTGGTGAGGATGTAGAGAAAAGCGGACTCTAGTACACTGCTGGTGCAGCCCCTATAGAAAACAATATAGTGTTTCCTCAAAAAATAAAAATATGGAACTGCCATTTGACCCAGGAATTCCACTTCTCAGAATATATCATAATAAGCCTGAAACACCAATCACAAAGAATATATGTATCCCTATGTTCATAGCAGCACTATTTACAGTAGCTAATGGAATGTAATGAACAAAATAAGCTGATGATCCAAAAACAGTCGTCCCTTATTTGTAACGGTTAATCCATTCCAGACCCTGGCATTGAAGGATTCTTGGGGTGCTCAAATACATTAGCCTACAGTCCATACATACAGAAATTTTAATTGTAACACAGGGGTGTATAATTGACTCAGACAACCAAGTACATGCTGTATCATTTTCACTGTCTCAATCAACTCTTTATTGAATATATTTGAAAAAACCACGATAGAGTGAAGCCCTGAACGTTGAAGTGCGAAGTGGTGAGGGATGAGTGTAGATCCAGAGACATAGAAGAAGAAAACAGACTGACAAACCTCAGAGGGAAGGGAGTAGGAGTTTTGGGAAGGGATAAACTGAAGAACTTATATGCACAACCAGTGGACACAGATAATAGTGTGGGGAAGGCAAGGGGGCAGTGGGAGTGGGGAGGAGGGGTCAGTGGGATAAAAATGTGGCACATCTGTAATACTTTGAATAATAAAGATTTTTAAAAATTGGTTCAGTGAAGGAAAGAATGAATACCATTATACTGACCATTTCTGTTTCTACTGTTCACTGCCTATACTCTTCAGTTCTCAAAATGTTCCTGAAACTTTAAGTGCAGTAGAGGCATAGAATATCAGAACTATGCTAACTCATATCCCACAGACCAAGGAATCAATGTAAGAGTTCTGTAAACTTCAAAGTATGTCAATTACAATTTAAAATATTGGGATAGAAAGAGGACCACCAGGCAAATCTGTGGTCCCAGCAGACACACAATGATTTAGATGTGGGTGGAAAATGTATTTATTACCTATTACCTATATACTCCCCCCACAGTGATCTATGATAACTCTTTGGGTTTTCAGGTATCAATTTCAACTCAAATTCTGGGTCCAACATACCTTGAAATGTTTAATATTTTCTTTTTCCCAGTATACAAATACATAAGCAAATAATCAGAGGTCCCTTTGGAAAAGAAGTGGGAATCAATACCCCATACAGTTTTACTGTGTCAGAGTTCTTCCTCATGGAGACCCTGCATCCCTGTCAGTCAATGGATCTTGCCTGAGAATTGGCTCACTTTTCAAAACTAGGATCATGGCTTTATATTGAAGAAGCTCGACTCAATCTCATAATTACTTTGGGGTGTATAGATTGAGACATCCCTTATTTGACTGTCCATCTATATTGCCACTAAGAATACTGTGTTTTATTAGCCATTTCTAAAGCTCTCTGCAGGTCAGGTCCTACAGGCTACCATTTCAATCTTGCTTCTCATTACAGTATCGTGCCTACCTTTCTGCTGATGGTTCCATACACTACTTAGCATTTATTACTTAGGGATTATATCATCTCCATTGATATAAAGGTCAGTTCTGTAATACTATCTCCTACTCTCATCCCAGAACTTCAGAAGACAGCCATATCTGAGATTCTTAACAATACTTGTGCCCCAACACCAGTGCATTCTTTAACACTTTTGTCAATGGAGTGTCTTCTGAGTATTCCTAAAAAATATAGCCGCCTGGAAAGGTTTTCTAGACTTACATATTATATCCACATCAGCATACCCACTTCTCTGAGTCTTCAAACTGTTTCTTATGGTCTTTATCAAAATATTAAATCCTGTATTACAAGAGATCGTTCTTATCCTGAAATACACTCTTCCTCATAAAACTATATTTCCCCTTATTTGAACCATATATACATACTCTGAGTTCATTGTGGTACATGTTGGCTAGATCTGGCAGAAATTTCAGTATATAGCCCCTTTTCTTCTTTGGAAGGCCCAGAATTTTCTTGACTGGTTTATGTTGTAACTTCACTCTAATTATTGGCCTGCTAGCCAGTGGGTATGGAGGTAGATTCTGAAGGGGCAGGTGTTGCCTTTGAGGAGACAGTTCTCTTGGTTGTCTTTAAAGCAAGGTGGTGAGCTGCCTTCAACACAGAAATGTAGCTATTTTTGTAGACTCCTAAGTTTCAAGGTGATACTGAGTTATAAGATTTTCAAATGCACCAATGCAGAAGTCCCAAGTCCAAGTCTTGAGAACACAACCTTTCCCATTCAGGGCCCTGACGTTTGCATACCAGACCTGCCTGAGATGAGAATTCAGTCTTCACTGAAGGGCTCATATTCTTATAATTGTGTATTGGGCCTGGTTCTCACTGTTTTCTTCCCTGCAGGTTCAGGAGATGGAAGTAGCTTTATATGCTGCCAGGGAAATTCTCTGGCTTTCATACTTCACCTTATATTGCTTATTAAGCATCCTCATTCTTTTATTGTCTTGCTTTAGTACATAGATGACCCCTAGCACAGACATCTGGTTGAGAAGTTCTTATAATTATTCTCCATTATCACTCCCCCACACAAAAAACTCTCAAATACCTGGGATATCCTAATTTCCAGGACTTTTTCTTCCCTCAGTACTTCATCCCAGTTCATTACCGATACAAAGTGTGTTGTCCAACAACCATGTGCTAGGGACTGTCATTTATTTGTGTACTACCAGTTATCTTCACATTTTATTTTTTATTTTTTAAATACGTTTTCTTTATTGATTTCAGAGAGAGAGGAAGGGAGAGGGAGAGAGATAGAAACATCGATGAAAGAGAACATCAATTGGCAGCTTCCTGCATGCCCCTCTCTGGGGACTGGGCTCACAACCCGGGCATGTGCCCTGCAGGAATCAAACCAGTGACCTCTTGGTGCATGGGTCAACCCTCAATAACTGAGTCACACCAGCCGGGCTATCTATCACACTTTAGTCTGTTCCTAGGAAACTTTCTAATATCAACTCTTCTATGATCCATTTCTTAGGATATAGACTCTGAGACTCTCAGGGTTGCTTGTAAGAGGTATATTAGGTAACAACATTTATGAGAGGGGAGGGAAGCAGGAATAGGCAGAGGGAGAAGTAGAACTATGGAAGAAGTTGCAACAGTGGCCTCAGCTGATCCATATAGGGAAGTCTAGAGCTGAAAAGCCCTTCAGAGTTATTTCATCTTGAGACAAGAAGGCAGGGTCTTTATGCTCCATTACTGAAGTCATTAGATATAAGTTGACTCCATAGAGGAGATAAGGCCTTCAGTGAAACAATTATTAATATTTTTTTCCTGAGGGCAACTCACAAAAAGAGACTCAGGTGAGAGCCATTAGTCACAATCCTCTCCTAACAACTGGGGTCATTACTGTCTCTTCCTGAATGGGAGACTTGGGCAGAACAGCATAGAACCCACTACACTTTCCCAGAGATTTGCAACTTTTCAGGAGCATTCTGGAAGCTTTAGGGTTTAACACAATGGAATATATTATGAAGGTGATTCTGAGAATTGGGCTAACTTAAAGGAAAGAGAAGTTTAGAACAGGTGGTATACTTGGTGGTTCTCAATAGGTCAGAGTGACCAGCTCAGGTTTGAATCTGGCCAGTGTCCTTGCCAGCTTTCTACATTGTATTGTACAAACCCCAATAACGTGTAATGCATAATATAAACCTGTGGCTACCATGTGCAGGATTTGTATTGGATTTGACATGAATTTATAAGAAAGTCTTTGCTAGAAAATAAAGGCTCTGATCCTGATTACTGGGCTCCAAAGAGCTCCTTTGCTTAGCCACCCACAACCAGATAACAGTGCTTAAAGCCATGCTTCAGGTCTTCCTAAAGTATTTCTTCTGCTCTTTCTGTTTGCAGTTGCCATATTTCAACTCACCATAAAATAGTGGCTAGCTGCATTTAATGTTTTTTTTTCCTGAGAAATCATTATTAAAATGCCTGAGAGAGATTATATTTTTAAAAAGCAAAACTCGGAAATAGTGATAAACTAGACAAACTATGATCCTTCTGAGTTGAATATATAAATGAATGAATTAGTTGTGTCCTTTAATGGAGCAAGGTGGTTCACTATATCTTGAGAACAAGTGGGAAGATGGCAGTGGAAGCTAATTTTAATATGTGTAAATAATAATTAGATGGAATCCTTAATTGCTCCCCTAATTTTATTTTTCATTCTTACTATCTTTATTTTTTTCTTTATTCAAATAATATCTCACAAATATTAAGTAATTTGAAAAATCCTCTCTATGGCATTATGATTAGTCAAGTGAAAAATTAGCACTTTACGGGACTTCCAAGCCCACAATGAAATGTTTCTTATAACAATCTCCTCACCGTTAAATTGGATTCACTTTCAAGTCAGTCTCTTTGCAGGCAAAATTACCACATGTAATTAGCTTACATAGAAACTTGCACTAGCCAAATTAGACTGTCACTTTATATACAAAGTATATTCTACCGTGAAGGGTCAGAGACCCTCATAATTATAACTGTGAAAAATTTCTCTAATAATAATAGTAACCTTGCCTTTAATTGACTGAGTTTTTGTTTAAACTACAGTCTAGCAAACTGAGAGATAATGTATGGTTGAAGAATGGAGCGGGTAGAATTGAGTACCTTTCTGAAGTAAACTATCCCCAACCTTCATCTCTATGAATGATCCTATTCAGAATGGCTTGTTACAGATTATTCTTTTTCTTCTTTATTATGTCATGAATAGTTTAAAAAAATCAATAAACAATGACTACTAAAAGTCCACAGCAGTTTAACACAAGCTTTATTAAATTCCTGATTTGAAAAAAATTCCTTGGGAATAACTGACTGAAAGAAATTGAGTAATTTTTGAGAAAAGCAATGCAAAGCATGGGGAATGCAGTGTAGGAGTAGGTGAAGGGTAAGCCTGTAAGTAAAAATACTATTTCTGAAGCAGGTCATACATTAAGTGGGATGTGAAAGATATAAAATAAAAGCACCCTATTTAGGTTGTGGGAGTTTTACTTTTCCAGTCAACAAAGGGTAGCCCTTCTGAATGTTTACCTCCTTCGGGGAGCTGGAAATACTTGAAAAAAAAATAGATATATATTTAAAACAGGAAAAGAAGCAACAGAAGTGACCGATATAGTTTGAATAGAAACAAATACATAAAAATGAGTGTGGCCAGATGCAGTTGGAGCATCATTTAATAAAAATAAAGACTGGTGTTTCAGGCTTCTTAGGGTATATTCCGAGAACTGGGATCACTGGGTCAAATGGCAATACAATTTTTAATTTTTGAGGTAACACCATGTTTTCAATAGTGGCTGCACCAGTCTGCATTCCCACCTGCAGTGTGCTAGAGTCCCCTTTTCTCCACACCCTTGCCAGCACTTATTGTGTAATGATGTGTTGATGGCAGCCATTCTGGCAGGTATGAGGTGATACCTCATAGTTGTTTTAATTTGCATCTCTGTGATGATTAGTGACATTGAGCATTGTTTCATACATCTCTTGTCCATTTGTATGTCCTTTTTGGAGAGGTGTCTATTTAAGTCCTCTGTCCATTTTTTGATTGGGTTCTTTCACTTCCTTTTGTTGAGTTGTATGAGCACTCTACATATTTTGGAAATTAACCCCTTATCCGATGTATCATTGGCAATTATGCTCTCCCATATAGTGGGTTCCCTTTCCATTTTGATGCTGGTTTCTCTTGCTCTGCAGAAGCTTTTAAGTTTGATGTAGTTTCATATATTATTTTTTTCCTTTGTTTCTCGTGTCTTAGGTGCTGTATCAGTGAAACTTCTGCTATGTATGATGTCTGAAATTTAGTTGCCAAAATATTTTCTAGAATTTTTATGGATTCACGATTCACATTTAAGTTTTTCATCTATTTTGACTTTATTCTTGTATATGGTGTAAGTTGGTGGGCTAGCTTTATTTTTTCCATGTAGCTGTCCAATTTTCCCAACATCATTTATTGAAGAGGCTGGCTTTACTCTATTGTCTTCTCTTGCCACCTTTGTCAAATATTAACCGAGCATATTTTCTTGGGTCAATTTCCAGGTTCTCTGTTCTTTTCCATTGATCTATATGCCTGTTCTTGTGCCAGTACCAGGTTGTTTTAATTACTATGGTTTTGTAGTATAACTTGATAACCAGTATTGTGATCTCTCCTACTTTGTCTTTCTTTTTCAAGATTGCTGTGGCTATTCAGGGTCTTTTTGCATTCCATATGAACTTTTGAAATATTTGTTCTATTTTTGTGAAATATGTCATTGGTATTTTAATGGAGATTGCATTGAATCTATAAAATGCTTTGATAGTATGAAAATTCTAATGATGTTAATTCTAGCAATCCATGTACAAGGTATATGCTTCCAATTTTTTATATCTTTCTCTATTTCTTGTTTCAATGTCCTGTAGTTTTCTGCAAATAGGTCTATTACTTCTTTGGTTAAGTTTATTCCTATGTGTCTCAAGGTTTTTTTGTTTGTTTGTTTTTGAGATCATTTTTTTAGTTTTTTTTCTTTCTGTGAGTTTATTATTGGCATATAAGAATGTTGTCGATTTCTTGATGTTCATTCTGTATCCTGCTACTTTGTCAATTTCATTTATTAAATCTTTTATTTGCTTGGAAGATTTTTTTCCATCTCTTCACTTTCAACCTATGAGTCTTTTGTTGTGAGTTGGGTCTCTTGCAGACAACATGTATACGAGTCATGCTTTCTTATCCAATTAGCTACTCTGTGTCTTTTGATCAGAGTGTTCAATCTATTTACATTTAAGGTTATCATTGATTCGTACTTATATACTGACATTTTTGTTTATTGTAGTTGTATTTTTTTTCCTATTTCTTCAACTAATTACAGCAGCCCTTTTAATATTTCTTGCAGTGCTGGTTCCGTGTTAATATATTCTCTTAGCCTTTTTGTGTCTGAGAAGCTCTTTATTTGACCTTCTATTTTGAATGATAGCCTTGCTGGACAGAATAGTCTTGGATTCAGATCCTTGTTTTTCATGACCTTTATTACCTCATGTCATTTCCTTCTGGCCTGTAATGTTTCTGTTGAGAAGTCAGCTGATAGACTTATGGGGGTTCCTTTGTAGGTAACCTGTTGCTTATCTCTTGCTGCATTTAAGATTCTGTTTTTCTCTTTAATTTTTGGAAAAATTTAAATTTTGGCATTTAATTATGTGTCTTGGTGTGTGCTTGTATGGATTTTTCTTACTTGATGCTCTCTGTGCTTCTTGAATTTGAATGCTTTTTCATTCACCAATTTGGGAAGTTTTATGTCACTATTTCTTCAAATATATTCTCTAACCCTTGCTCATTTTCTTCTTCTTCTGAAATTCCTATGATGCAAGATATTGTTATGTTTTCAGTTGTCCCACAGTTCTCTTAAGCTGCCTTCCTGCTTTTTAATTGTTTTTTTGTTTTTTTGTTTTTTTCTTTTTGGTTTTCTGATAGGGTGATATTTTTCTACCCTGTTTCCTAATTCGCTGATCTGGTCCTCAGCTTCCTCTATTCTAAAGTTTATTCTTTCCAATGTGTTCTTTATTTTTGCTATGTCATTCTTCATTTCCAGTTGGTTGGTTTTCAATGTTTTTATATATTTACTCACGGTGTTGAGCTCTTTAATCATGCTGTTAAGCTTCCTCATTATAATCACTCTAAACTCTCTACCTTTGATAACTTCCTTAACTGCATTTCATTAATCTCATCTTTGGTAGAGTTCTCTTGTTCTTCCATTGGCATTTGTTCATTTGTTTCACCATTTTGGCTATTTTCGTAGGTTTTGGAGCCTGCCAAATTTTCCCTGTGGGTGCTGGTATTCTGCTGTTTGTGGCTCCCTCTACTGGGTTTGGATGAGCATGGGAGGGCCCACATTGAACACCGCTGTCAAGTCTTACTTTCCTGAGTAGATTTGCAAGCTCTGAAAAGGTTCAGTTATCCTTTGACTTTTTGCCTAGAGTGTATTAGTCTCAAATCCTTGATGAGCCTTGAGTTGTAGCCTTCAACTGAATGAAAAACACTCTCAGATGTTCAGGGTAAGAGGATTTTCAGCGGGTAGTGCAGATGCATGCGGGCTGTTTATGAGCCTCAATTTTAATTTCTATGGCCTGGCCCAGTGGTGGTAAATTCCTGGTGAAGGGGCTGTTGCTTCTCCTTGGGGCTCTGAGAAGGGGCTCTTTGAGTCATATGGCTGCTGTCCTGTGAGGGGGTGATTCAGCAAAAAGCTCACATTGCCTTCTCACCTCTCCAGGTTTTCTTATCTCTACACAGTTTCAGTCCAGTCCATCATTCCTCTTCTGGGGCCCTAGGTGAGTGGCTGTAGTTAATTCAGTGCTCTGTCACATGCACTGTGGAGCTGGCTTGGAATTTTAACCCTGAGGGAGCTACTCACAGCTGAAACAGCTCCTGTCTGTGGGCTTTCAGCCTGCTCTCTTGTGCCTCTACAGTTCCTACCAGGCTCAATTCAGTATTCTTTTTCTGTCCCTGGTTATATGGGTCCTCTCCAACTCCTTTTCTGTTGCTTTTTTCCAAAGATTTGCCTTAATTTTAGCTGTAATTCCAGTTTAGTCCTGGGAGATGGTCTATGTAGCTTTCATTTACTCTACCGCCATTTTGAAATGTTAACTCTTTTCTTTATCCAAGTTTGTTTTATCAGTTATTGGTGCCCTTTCCACCTTTTGGTGCTGTGCTTACCCAGTCTGCCTTGTCTTTATTTCTTTGTTCATTGTTTCCTGTAGCTTTTTTTAGCATATTTAGAATAGTTGGCTTGAAGTCTTTTTTTAGTAAGTCAAATATCTACTTACTCAGGGAAAGTTTCTGTAAATGTCTTATTTTTCTTTGAATGATTCATATTATTTTATGTCTTTGTGGGCATCATACTTTTTGTTGAAAACTGGAGTTTCGGATATTATAATTTGATGTCTCTAGAATCAGAATATTTTTTCTCCTCAGGATTTGTTGTTACTTTCTCTGGTTGTAGACTTTTATTTGTTTACTGACTCTCTAAATTATATTTCAAAGACTATATTTTTGTAATGTTTGGTCTAGGAGGTCTTAGTTTCCTTAACTTGTGATCAACTAGTGGTTTTTACAGACATTTACCTACAGCAGACACACACACACACACACACACACTTTCCAGTCTTTGCAGTATGCCTCTGTTTTGGGGCACTATTTCAAGGTTTAACCATGCCATTTGCAACTTTATCTCACTTAGCCTTTATGTATTTCGTGGTTGCCCTGAACTAAAACCCAGCCATAGTTGGAAGCTTTGAGTTACCTTGGGTTTTCTAACCATTTTACCTGCCCTGGTCATTCACTTAGTTTGTAGATTTCCAGTTATACAGGAGAATATTTCACAGACCTTATTCCTCAAAATAACTCTTTCCCCAAAATTTCCATACTTTTTACCTCATGTTGACTATTTGTCCCTACTGTAATCTTGTGTCCCAGGTAGCAGCAGATTATTCATTTGCCTTTCAATGTGTTCAAGGAATACCCTCTGCTTAGCTACTTTTCTGCCCTGACAGAGTTATGAGTTGATTGAAACAAAGGCAAGTGTCCTACATTACTCTTTTAGAGAACCACCAGACAAGTTAAAATAATCACAATTCTTTGTGAACAAGCTTATCTCTATTCTCTTCAGAATCAGGTATCCACAACTGGAAATGTGGCTTCCCTTTTCAAAACTGCTGCTGCATCAGTATTATCTACACTTGATATATGTACAAGCAGAAGTCTAGGCTCAAGTATAGAGAGGTTAAGTAAATTTCAAAAATTTCACTGATAGCAAGTGAAAGTGACAATATTTTAAATATGAGTCTCCCTTACTCCTGAGATTGTGATCTTTACATGTTATGTCTTTTCTTACATGCCCATCTATTTTCCATATTTGGCCAAGTTGGACCATGCATATGCATTTTTCCTCTTCTGCATGTACACTTGGTCTCTGATTAAAGTTGCATCCCTAAGAGCTCTGTTCACATATTCTGTTAGTACCTTCCTACTATCTTCCTATTACCTACCTTTTCCTACAGGTTTATTTTCTGCTTTGCCCCAGCTTCTTATGAAATATTCTTCTAAATTATACTGGAAACACACTGTAATAGTACAGATTCCTTTCCATTAATTTCACTTGCTTCATGTAAGTCTTAATATCCAATAGCAGTTTTATTCTCTGATTATTAGGTTTTACTCATTTTTCTCTCTTCTTTACTAATACCTATTATTTGCCAATTGGACCTTTATAACCTATTTTCTGTATCCATTATATTTTTCTCCTTTGTCTTCCTCTATTCTTTTTCTCTGCATTCTTATATTAGTTCAAAATTTCCTCCTTTGCATCACTGATTGAATTTTCTCCAATGTCAACCTTGTTATTTATTGCTATTAAAGCAGGTTTCCTACTGCATGCATAGAATGTTGGCACATAGCAGTGATTCAACAAATGCTAGTTTCTCCCTCAAGGTATGAGACCAGGCAACACAAAAGCATGTTTGGGTATGGTGCATTAAAAGCATCTTTGACAAAAATCCCATTTTAATTTTTTTTTTTTTTTTTAAAAAGAGAATGTCATTTATGGACTAAACAGTTTTTCAACCACACTGCCTGAAAAATTCTGAGGCAAAGCAGACTTCAGGGTACAGCCCTTGATAACCACTAAAGCACTATTAGTAACAACTATAAAGTAGCCCAAGATAGCAACCTGAATTACTTAAGGAACTGGGAGAAACTACTGTGTGAACTCTAGAAAATAAATAAACTCAGCCTATCAAAAAAAAAAAAAATTGAATCAATTACTGCCAAGATCAGAAATAAATTTCTAATTTTTTCAACCTAATGACACATAGAACTTTTTTCACATCAATTTTGCTGGGAACTCATGTTGGAGAGGCTTGACACCTATACATATTCTGTCATCTTACTGAAAGAATATACTACAATCAATAAAATTAGAATGTATTTAAATAAACTTAACTGTACAACCTAAGAGACCCTGGAAATTGGCTTTTCCATTAGGATGCATTGCAGTTTTTGTACTGAGCATTTGTCTCAGTCATGTAACAAAATCCATTTGTTTCCATTTTTTCATAAACTGCAATTTTCTCTAATGCTACTTTAATTATAATTCAAATTTTATAACAAAGTGACTGGAAAAGATAATTTGAATTATGTTAATACAATCTTTAATTAATTTTAAATGTTTTATTTTAACATTAGATTTTATTAACAAAGGGAAAAAGAGTATGATCACATTTTATCTTTAATCATAATTAAAACCAAAAAAAATCTTCATAAAATTATTACAACAAAGTATATATTTTCTTAAATTGAAAATCTAAATTTTATATAACTATTTTATATTAATTTCCATATCAAAAATTCAAAGAGACTTTTCTAGGAAATCTAGAATAAAAGCACAGCATAAGCATCCACTTGAATAGCACAAAACCTATACAAAATTTTATTTATACTCCTGTTTTTACAGGAAGTCACATGTTTCCAAGTTTCCCCTGCATTTAACTATGACTGAGGAGTCAAAAGTTCAAAATACTACTAAAATAAGTTTAATGTAGAACAAGTTAAATATAGCTAGAAAAGTAAAGCAGATTTTGTTAATTTGATCTAGTGTGAGAGTAGAAAACTATGTTTCCTGTAACCAACAGCATTTTTGTTTTACTTTTTCTCTTTCAGATGTGCCTTATTTTTCTATTACAGGGTATTTTTATTTTACACTGGCAGAATGCCAGATAACACAGTAGATGGAATTTGGAACACAGCAGTTTAGGGAGAGATCATTCAGGAGGT
The DNA here is from genome assembly GCF_014108415.1 of Molossus molossus. Classification (NCBI taxonomy): domain Eukaryota; kingdom Metazoa; phylum Chordata; class Mammalia; order Chiroptera; family Molossidae; genus Molossus; species Molossus molossus. The sequence continues at coordinate 57,907,349 of NW_023425355.1, read as the reverse complement.
TTCAATGGGTTTGGAATGACAGCTAATTAAACACCTGGAGGTGAAGTGCACTTTCTCTGGATGAATTCTGGCAAGTGTGTTTTATTTCAATATTCATAGAATCATAGCTAGGTCACTGGTGTAAGGTTTTTGAGAAATAACAATTCTGCCAACTCAAAGAATGTTCTCCTCAAAATGTAGAAAAGATGAAAAGATTTATTGAATTAGCATATCCAGATTACAATGCCTCATAGGTAAGCCAGAGAAAGTTCACCCTATTTATACAATCAAACAGGCACAACCCATTATGAACATGTTTTTATATCCTCTCTAATCAAACTTGACACTATCATTTGCTACAATTTCTTTCATAAAGTCTACCCTAAATTTACTTGGGAATGAAGGTAACCATTTATTTTAGTTTACTGCATTTCTCCAAAGATATATTAAAACTTATCTTTATGACAAGAAGATGATTACAGCTTTGAGCAAAGTACCTAGCTTAACTGCCACTGTTACAAGGAACTACAAGTACTATCTTTGTACATGTTTACATTTCAAGGGGATGACTCCCAGTCACTTAAAACATTCCTAGGTGGTAAATATGGCAAGAGAGATATTAAGCCTCTATAAAAATATGTACATTTATATCAAAAGGTTAACTTACAAAAAGAATTTACAACTACTAGGTTTCTCATAGAAAGGCTATGAAAAAAAGTGGGGTGAGGGGTGGCAAAGAGAAAAAATTAGTTTTTATTTCTCCTTATAATGAGTAAAATAGCAGAGTGAAGGTACAGCAAAGCACCTTCTGCACTGAGAGTTGGCATCATCAGAAATTTGGTGGTAGCCCCAGTTGCTTTAGATAAATGTAGCATACCAGAATAGCATTGCAAGCATTCAGAAAACTAAATTGTTACTGGAACTAAAGTCTACAAAAGCATGCCATAATCTATATGCTAAACCTAAATGAGGTAAGTCATTGCTGTAACAAAAGTTTTAAATAAGATCAAAAGTCTAATATAAAAACCTATATGTCCATGATATAATTCAAAATTACTAATTATACAAGGAACCAAGAAACCAACAATTTGAGTAAGAAAAAGCAATCGACTGATAATAAAACTGAGATGATTCACATGGGAAATTATCTCAGAGGCATTTTAAAATAGCAGTCATACAAATGCTTCAACAATTGATTACAAATTATCTGAAAACAAATAAAACATGGATAATGTCAGCAAAAAAAATAAAGTTGTAAAAAAATCTAAATAGAGGAGAGGAAAATGGCGGCAGAGTGAATGGAAGCTACACAGACCATCTCCCAGGACCAAACTGGAATTACAATGAAAATAAAGACAAATCATCAGGAAAACACAACCGAAAAGCAGCTTGGAGGACCACATAACCAGGGACACTGACTCAATCCTGGTAGGCTTGTGAAGATGTGAGAGGGGGCCGGGAACCTACTGTGGCAGCAGCTTGGGCTGGGACCTGCGGCGGACTTGGCTGGGACCTGAGGTGGTCTTGTCTGGGACCTGCGGCCTGGGCTGGGACCTGCGGCCTGGGCTGGGACCTGCGGCCTGGGCTGGGACCAGCGGTCTAGGCTGGGACCTGCGGCCTAGGCTGGGACCTGTGGCCTCGGCTGGGACCTGTGGCTTCAGCTGGCAGCTGCTCCCCCAGCTGGAATGTGTGGCCTTGGCTGTGACCTGTACCCACTGCTGGGACCTGCGATGGCTGCGGCTGTGACCTGCGGGCTCGGCTGGGACCTGCGACCTCGACTAGGAGCTGTGCTGACAGCTAGGTGCTATGACCTCAGCTGGGAGCTGCCACAGCCTCGGCCTGCAGTGACAGCCTTAGATGGAAGTGGTGCCCTAGGGTTAAAGTCCCAAGCGGCTCTACAACGCACAGCTAGGACAGAGGCTAAATTAGCAGCAGCCACTCACCTTGGGCTATGGCAGAGGGAGGGAAGACTGGACTGGAACTGTGTGAGGAAACTCAGGATTTGGAGGATGCTCAGAGATTTTGCTGAGTGCAGCCATGCAGGACTGTGGTCATCTTACTTCTTTCAAGGGCCCTGGGGAGAGGCAGTGGCTCTTTCCTTGGAGATTCAACCCCACCAGGAGGCCATTGAAATGCCAACTGAGACCCATTAACAACCAGCATCTGCCCCACCCTAAGGAAATCCTCCTACACTGAGAAACTGAGGGATTTTTTAGTCAACTCAGAAACTAAGGTTCTTCAGGTGACCACTACTAATAGCTTCCAGGCAAAAAAGCTAGAGGATAACTACCATTTCCTGGGCTAGCAAATCTAACCAGGAAAGTAAGACAGGACAGTGGTGTTTAAAGTGGGACCAACCTGCCTCATCCAAACCCAGGAGAGGGAGCTACAAACAGCAGAACACCAACACCCACAGGGAAAATTTGGCAGGCTCCAAAGCCCACTGTGATAGCCAAAATGGTGAAACACAGAAACAAAAGCCAAATGAAAGAACAAGAGACCTCTACCAAAAATGAGATAAATGAGGTGCAGTTAAACAAGTTAAAAGAACTAAAATCTAGAGCCATGATCTTGAGGAAGCTCAGCTGCATGTGTAATCTCATGAGAACCATGAGTAAAGACATAGAAATGTTAAAAATCACCCAGTTGGAATTTAAAAACGACCAAGAAGAAATGAAGAATGACATATCAGAAATAAAAAACACATTGGAAAGTCTAAATAACAGAGTAGAGGAAGCTGAGGACCAGATCAGTGAATTAGAAGATAGGGTAGAAAAAAAAATCAACCAATCAGAAAACCAAAACGAAAAAAAAAAAAAAAAAAAAAAAAAAAAAAAAAAAAATTAAAAAGCAGGAAGACAGCTTAAGAGAACTGTGGGAGAAGGGAAAACGTAATAGCTTCCGCATCATAGGAGTCCCAGAAGAAGAAAAAAATGAGCAAGGGTTAGAGAATATATTTGAAGAAATAGGGACAGAAAACTTCCCTAATTTGATGAAGGAAGAAGGCATTCAAGTTCAAGAAGCACAGAGAGACCCAAGTAAGAAGAACCCAAACAGGCCAACACTAAGACACATAGTAATCAGAGTGCCAATAATTAAAGATAGAGAGAATCCTAAAAGCAGCACCAGAGAAGCAACAGTTTAACTACAAAGGATACGCCATAAGGCCTTCAGCTGACTTCTTAACAGAAACACTACAGGCCAGAAGGGAATGGCATGAGGTAATCAAAGTCATGAAAAACAAGGATCTAAATCCAAAACTACTCTACCCAGCAAGGTTGTTATTCAAAATAGAAGGTCAAATAAAGAGCTACCCAACAAAAAAAGGCTAAGGGAATACATTAGCACCAAACCAGCACTACAAGAAATGTTAAAAGGACTGCTGTAATTAGTACAAGAAATAGGAAGAAACATAGAACCACACTAAACAAAAATGGCAATAAATAAGTACATATCAATAATCACCGTAAATGTAAATGGACTGAATGCTCCCATGAAACGACACAGAGTAGATGATTGGATAAGAAAGCATAACTCATCTATATGTGTTTAAAAGTCACCCACCTGACAAGAAAAGACTCACATAGGTTGAAAGTGAAGGGATGGAAAAAAATCTTCCAAGCAAAAGGAAAGGGAAAAAAAAAGCTGGGGTAGCAATACTCATATCTGATAAAATAGATTTCAAAATGAAGGTCATAACTAGAGACAAAGAAGACCACATATTATTGAAAGGATCTTTCCAACAGGAAGATATAACCTTGATAAACATATATGCACCCAATATAGGAGCACCAAAATATATTAAAAATCTTCTGGAGGACTTCACAAAAGAAATTGATAGCAAAACAATCATAGCAGGGGACTTCAACACCCCGCTGACATGACTGGATAAATCCTCTAGACAAAAAATTAGCAAGGAAATAGAGACTCTAAATGAAGCACTAGACAAAATGGATTTAATAGTTATCTACAGAGAATTACACCCCAAAACTACAGAATTCATATTATTCTCAAGTGCATATGGCACATTCTCAAAGAAAGACCACATGTTAGGACACAAACTAAGTTTCTACAAGTTCAAGAAGACTGAAATTATTATTATTTTGTTTTTTTTATATTTTTTTTATCCTCACCCGAGGACATTTTTCCATTTTTTGTTCAGATAGAGTGGGAGGGAAAGAGAGGCAGAGAGAGAGAGAGAAACATCGATGTGAAGGGACACATCGAGTGGCTGCCACCCGCACGACCAACCAGAGCCGGGACAAACTGCAACCGAGGTACGTGCCCTTAGCGGAAACCGAACCGGGTCTCTCTGTACCGCAGGCCGACGCTTCAACCGCTGAGCCAAACTGGCCAGGGCAAGGAGACTGAAATTATATCAAGCATCTTCTCAGACCACAGTGGCATGAAACTAGAAATCAATTGCAAGAAGAACATGCAAAGACATTTGAACACATGGAAGCTAAATAGCATGTTATTAAACAATGAATGGGTTACCAAGGAGATCAAGGAAGAAAAAAAATAATACCTGTAAAGCAATAAAAATGAACACAAAACAACACAAAATCTATGGGATGCAGCAAAAGCAGTTCTGAGAGGGAACTTCATAGCACTATAGGCTTACCTCAAAAAAACAAGAAAAATCTCTAATAGACTATCTAACATCACAACTTAAAGAACTAGCCCTGGCCGGCTTGGCTCAGCGGTTAGAACATCGGCCTGCGGTCCGGAAAGACGCAGGTTCGCTTCCCGCTAAGGGCATGTACTTCGGTTGCAGTTTGTCCCCGGCCCTGGTTGGTCGTGCGGTGGCAGCCACTCGATGTGTCCCTTCACGTCGATGTTTCTCTCTCTCTGTCTCTTCCTCTCTCTCCCTCCCACTCTATCTGTACAAAAAATGGAAAAATATCCTTGGGTGAGGAAAAAAAAAAAACAACTTAAAGAACTAGATAGCAAACAAAAAAGAATAGCACACAGCAAGAAGAAGGAAGAAAATAGTAAACATCAGAGCAGAAATAATCGACATAGAATCCAAAAATTAATTCAAAGGATCAATGAAACAAAGAGCTAGTTTTTCAAAAAGATAAACAAGATTGATGGACCCTTGGTTAGACTCACCAAGAAACAAAGACAGAGAACCCAAATACACAAAATCAGAAATGAAATAGGAGAAGTAACAACTGACACCACAGAAATACAAAAGATGGTTAACAACTACTATGAACAATTATATGGCTACAAATTCGACAATCTAAGTGAAAAGGACAAAGTTTTAGAAACACATGGTCACCCAAAACTGGAACAGTAATAGAAAGAAAACTTGAATAGACCAATAACAACATAAGAAATTGAAGATGTAATTAAGACTCTCCCAGAAAACAAAAGCCCAGGCCAGGATAACTTCACAGGGGAGATTTACCAAACATTCAAAGAAGAACTAACACCCATTCTCCTCAAACTATTTCAAAAAACTCAAGAATAAGGAAGACTTCCACAGTTGTTCTATGAAGCCAGCATAATTCTAATTTCAAAATCAGAAAAAGACACTACAAAGAAAGAAAACTACGGACCAATATCCTTGATGAACATAGATGTCAAAATCCTGAACAAAGAATTAGCAAATCGGATCCAGAAATACACCAAAAAAATTATTCACCATGACCAAGTGGGATTCATCCCAAGGATGCAAGTCTGGTACAATATTTGCAAATTAATAAACGTGATACACCACATAAATAAAATGAAAAATAAAAACCACATGATCATATTGATAGATGCCAAAAAATCCTTCGACAAAATCCATCACCCATTACTGATAAAAACAGTCAGCAATGTGAAAAAAGAGGGATCATATCTTGACATAATAAAGGCCATATATGAAAAACCTACAGCCAACATCATACACAATGGGCAAAAACTAAAAGCATTTTCCTTAAGAACAGGAACAAGGCAAGGATGCCCACTTTCGCCACTCCTATTTAACATAGTACTGGAAGTCTTAGCAACAGCAATCAGTCAGAAAAAATAAATAAATAAAGGGATCCAAACTGGAAAGGAGGAAGTGAAATGGTCATTATTCACAGATGACATGATACTATATGTAGAAAACCCCAAAGACTCCATCAGAAATATACTAGACTTAATAAATGAATTTGGAAAAGTAGCAGGATACAAAATTAACATCAAGAAATCAATGGCATTCTTATACAGCAATGATGAACTCACAGAACAATAAACTAAGAAAACAATCCCATTTACCATTGCAGCAAAATATTTAAGATGCCTAGGAATAAACTTCACCAAAGAAGTAAAGGACCTATTCGCAGAAACTACAGGTCATTAAACAGAGACATAGAGGAAGATATAAAAAAGTGGAAGCACATACCCTGTTCATGGATTGGAAGAATTAACATCATTAAAATGTCTATACAACCCAAAGAAACCTATAGATTCAATGCAATCCCCATCAAAATATCAACAGCATACTCCACAAACTTAGAACAAATACTTGAACAGTTTATATGGAACCAAAAAAGACCTCGAATAGCAACAGCAGTCTTGAAAAAGAAGAACAAAGTTGGAGCGATAACATTACCAGATTTCAGGTTATACTATAAAGCCACTGTAATCAAAACAGCCTGGTACTGGCACAAGAACAGGCATATAGAGCAGTGGAACAGAACAGAGTACCCTGAAATAGACCCAAGGCAATATGCTCAATTAATATTTGATAAGGGTGGTAAGAGTATACAGTGAAGTAAGGACAGCCTCTTTAATAAATGTTGTTGGGAAAACTGGACAGCTACATGCAAAAAAAATGAATCTAGACCATCAACTTACACCCTACCAAGAAAAAACTCAAAATGGATAAATGACTTAAATGTGACTCTTAGATATATAAAAATCCTAGAAAAAACGGTAGGCAACAAAATTTCAGACTTCATATGCAGCATAATTTTCACTGATACGTCACCTAAGGCAACAGAAACAAAGGAGAAAATGAACACATGGGACTGCATCAAACTCAAAAGCTTCTGTACAGCAAAAGATACAAACATCAAAACGAAAAGGCTACCCACTGTATGGGAGAGCATCATTGCCAATGATATATCAGATAAGGGGTTAATTTCCAATATATATAGAGTGCTCATACAACTCCACAAAAGGAAGACAAAGAACCCAATTAAAAAATGGGCAGAGGACCTGAATAGACACCTCTCCAAATAGGACATACAAATGGCCAAGAGACATATGAAGAAATGCTCAACATCACTAATCATCAGAGAGATGCAAATTAAAATAACAATGCGGTATCACCCCAATCCTGTCAGAAGGCCGCCACCAACAAATCATCACACTACAATTATTGGCAAGGGTGTAGAGAAAATGTGACTCTAGTACACTGCTGGTGGGAATGCAGACTAGTGCAGCCCCTATGGAAAACAATATGGTGTTACCTCAAAAAATTAAAAATTGAACTTCCATTTGACCCAGTGATCCCACTGCTAGGAATATACCCTACGAAGCCTAAATCACCCATCAGAAAGAATATATGTACCCCCATGTTTGTAGCAGCACAATTTACAATAGCTAAGTTCTGGAAACAGCCCAAGTGTCCATCAGTAGATTAATGGATAAAAAAGCAATGGTACACATACACAATGGAGTAGTATGCAGTTGTAAGAAAATAAAAATCTCTTATCCTTTGAGACTACATGGAGGGACCTGGAAAGTATTATTCTAAGCAAAGCAAGCCAAGCAGAGAAAGACAAGTATCATATAATCTCACTTATTTGTGGAATATAATGAACATAACAGTCTGAGGAATGGGGTAGTCCCAGAGTTATTGAAGTGGAGTATAGACTGACAATCACCAGAAGAGGGTGTGGTGGGTGAGAGATAAACCACAGAACTTATATGCATGTATGCATGAACAATGGACATGGGCAACAAAGCTGGGGACAGGGTAGGGAGGGAGGGGGAGGAGGAATCATTGGGGGAAAAGGAGAAACATCTGTAACAATAATAAATTAATTAAATAAATATATACAAATTCCAAATACAATTATAGAACAAAAAAATGCAATAATAAAAATGAAAAACTCTACTCAGTAGTAAAATGGAGATGATAGAGAATAAAATCAGTAAGTTCAGGGACAAAAAATGGGGGCAGAGTGAATGGAAGCTACACAGACAATCTTGCAGGACCAAATGAGAATTACAATTAAAATAAGACAAATCATTAGGTATAAGCAACAGAATAGCAGAGGGAGAGGACCATATAACTAGGGACACTGGTAGGATCTGCAGAGATGCAAAAAGGTGGTGGGCTGGGAGTCCACAGACAGCAGGGGCTTTAGCTGTGACCAGTGCCCTCAGGGTGAAAATCCCAAGCTGGCTCTAAAGCAAAGAGGGCCAGGATAGAGCACTAGATTGTCTACAGCTACTCACCTTGGGTTCCAGCAGAGGAAGAATAGGCTGTATTGGAACTCTATGGGGACACCTGGGAATTGGAGGGTGCACAGAGTTTTTTCAGAGTCGTGGCCAAAAAGGACAGTGGACAGCTAGCTCCTTCAAGAAGCTGTGGGATAAATAGCAGCCCCTCTCTCAGAGATGCAACTCCACATAGGTGAGCCAAAGAAATGCAAATTGAGGCTCATTAACCACAAGCACCTGCCCCACCATCTGGGAATTTGTTTACACAGAACACCTGAGGGATACATCCTAGGCCCAAAGTAACTGAGACTAATAGCATCCAGGCAGAAAGCTAGAGGATAACTGAACCTTTTCTGGGCTTCCAAATGTACCCAGGAAAGAAAGACTTGACAGTGGTGTTTAACATGGGCCCTCCCATGCTCATCCAAAACCAGTACAGGGAGCCACAAACAGCAGAACACCAACACCCACAGGAAAATTTGTCAGGCTCCAAAATTCACTGAGATAGTCAAAATGATGAAACAAAAAAGCAAATCCAAAATGAAAGAACAGAGAGAAGATGGCTGCTGCAGGAGCAGAGGGAAGGTGAATGCGTCAGAGAGTGAGCAAGTGTGTGAGACTGTGAGTGGACGTGAAGATGGATAACCAAACCCGAGCAGTGCAGAGCCATGGAGCAGAAAGTTTCTATGCTATAGATGGGAGCAACTGGCTACCATGGTACGTGGCCCTTCAGGGTGCTTTTCCCTGGGCCTTGGGAAAGTCCCAACATTTTGGAAGATCCCCGGTCTTCCCTGGGAGGAGGCAGTGTGATTGGCTAAGTCCCAGCAAACCAACCCAACAGCACGCCTGGCACCACTGAACCAGTGGACACTCTGTGTCAACACAGATTGTTGCACAGTAGTGGAGCTCCCAAGGTGCTGGTTGCAGAAGCCATGAACATCCCGGAGCCCAGCACCATCCCCCATAGTAGCAGCCTGATCAGAGTTCATATATACCTCCAACAACAGAGGCTGGGGAGCAAACCTCCAGCCCCAGGCAACAGAAGCACAGACCAGGAGCTGAGACCCATCCCCAAAAACTACAGCAAAGTCTGAGCAGGAGTTGAGGCCCATGGGGCAGCAGAACACCCTAGCGACCAGCAGCAAGAACTGGGTTTCCATAGAAGCCTGTGTGATCCAGAAGCTCACAAGAGCAGTGGGAAGCCAGAGCCCAAGAGAGACTGGTTAGATACATCTGCTCGCCATGGGAACTGCAGGTTGCAGGGGCACCAGAGAGGCCTGCGTGACCCAGCAGGGACTGTGCAATCCAGGTACCCATGGGACCTGCGAGGTGCTGAAGCACCAGAGTCCTGTGCAACCCAGCAGGGACTGTGCCATCCAATAACCTCAGGGACTTTTGGGGTGATAAAGCACCAGAAAGGTCTGTGTGACCCAGCAGGGTCTGTGTGATCTAGTTAGACATGGGGCCTGTGGAGTGCTGAAGCACAAGAGACGCCTATGTGACCCAGCAGCCCATAACATTGGCATAAAGTTGGGTCCCCAAAGGGAATGTGCGATTTAGTTACCCACAACCGGCAGGGTGCAGGGGCACCAGGAAGACCTGTGCAACCCAGGTGCACACAAGATAGGCTTAGAGTATATGAAAATGGAGGCTGAGTGAATAGCAGCTACTCAAAAGATCTCACAGGATCAAATGGGAATAACAACTAAAATAAAGACAAATCCTCGAAAAAAAAGCAACACAAAAGCAGCAGGACAGGACCATATAACCAGGAACACTGGCAGTATCTGCGGAGGTGTGAAAGGGTGGCAGGCTGGGAGCCCCCAAAAAGCAGCCGTCTTAGCTGTGAGCAACACCAATGGGAAATAAAGACCAAGCATGCTCCACAGGGCAGAGAGCCATGACAGATCCCTAAAATAGCCACAGCCACTCACCTGGGGGCTATAGCAGAGAGAGGGCAGACTGGGCTGACTCTGTGAAAACACCCAGGATTTGTTTTGTTTCGTTTTTTTTTTATCCTCACCTGAGGACATTTTTCCATTTTTTGTTCAGGTAGAGTGAGAGGGAGAGAGAGGAACAGAGAGAGAGAAACATCGATGTGAAAGGAACACATCGAGTGGCTGCCACCTGCACAACCGACCAGGGCCGGGGACAAACTGCAACCGAGGTACATGCCCTTAGCGGGAACCGAACCCGGGTCTCTCAGGACCGCAGGCCGACGCTCTAACCGCTGAGCCAAACCGGCCAGGGCAAAACACCCAAGATTTGGAGGGCACTCAGAGTTTTTGCTGAGTTGCAGCCACAAAGGATGGTGGCAAGTGTGCTCTTTCCTAGAGCTGTGGGGAAAAGCAGCAACCCCTCCCCCTCATAGATTTAGCTTTTCCCAGGTGAGGCAAAGAAATGCAAATTGAAGCTCATTAATAACCAGCATCTATTCCCACCCTTGGGAATTCTCTTATGCAGAACACCGAGGCTATATTCCAAGGCACTGAGTAACTGAGACTACTAGTCACCAGGAAAAAAGCTAGAGGATAACAGAACATTTTCTGGGCTTGCAAATCTAACCAGAAAAGTAACACTTCACAGTGGTGTTAAATGTGGGCACACCCAGGCTCATCCAAATCCAGTAGAGGGACCCAAAACAGCAGAACAGCAACACCCACAGGAAAAATTTGGCAAGCTCCAAAACCCACTAAAATAGCCAAAATGGTGAAATGAAGAAACAAATTCCAAATGAAAGAACAAGAGAAATCTATCAAAGATGAAATCAATAAAATGCAGCTAACCAAATTATCAGATGTAGAGTTCAGAGCCATAATCTTGAGGATGCTAAACAGCATAAGTAAGGACATCAACACCATGAGTAAAGATATAAAAATATTGGAAACCACCAAGTGAAAATGAAGAATGACATAGCAGAAATTAAAAAGATGTTGGACGGACTTACCAGCAGAGTAGAGGAAGCTGAGGACTGTACCAGTGAATTAGAAGACAGGGTAGAAAAAAATCAACCAATCAGAATACCAAAAGAAAAAAAAATTAAAAACAGGAAGATAACTTAAGAGAACTGTGGGACAACTGGAAACATAATAACATTTGCATTATAGGAGCACCCAAATAGAAAGAAAATGGGCCTGGGTTATAGAATGCACTTGAAGAAATAGTGACAAAAAACTTTCCTAACTTGGTGAAGGAAGCAGGCATTCAAGTTCAAGAAGCACAAAGAGCCCAAACTACGAAGAACCCAAACAGGCCCACACCAAGACACATGGTAATTAAAATGCCAGCAATTAAAGACAAAAAGAGAATCCTAAAAGCAGCAAAAGATAAGTAACAAGTTACCTACAAAGGAAACCCAACAAGGCTCTCAGCTAACTTCTCAACAGAAACAATATAGGCCAGAATGAAATGGCATGAAGTAATCAAGGTCATGAAAAACACGGCTCTGAATCGAAGACTACTCTATCCAGCAAGGCTATCATTCAAAATAGAAGGTCAAATAAAGAGCTGTCCAGAGGGGAAAAAAAGGCTAAGGGACTACATTAAAACCAAACCAGCACTGCAAGATCTACAAAAAGGACTGCTGTAATTAGTACAAGAAATAGAAACAAAATATAACCACACTAAACAAAAATAGAAATCAATAAGTATATATTAATTATCACCTTAAATGTCAATGGTTTGAATGCTCTGATAAAAAAAAACAAAAAACACACAAAGTAGCAGACTAAATAAGAAAGCATGGCTCACATATATGTTGTTTACAAGAGACCCACCTCAAAAAAAGACTCACATAGGTTGAAAGTGAAGGGATAGAAAAAATCTTTTAGGCAAATAGAAAGCAAAAAAAACCTGGGGTGGCAATACACATATCTGATAAGTAGATTTCAAAATGAAGGCCATGCTAGAGACAAAGAAGGCCACTACATAACATTGACAGTATCTATGCAACAGGAAGCTTTAACCTTGGTAAACCCAATATACAAGCACAAGCATATATTAAAAATCTTCTGGAAGACTTCAAAGAAAAAATCAATAGCAATACAATCATAGCAGGGGACATAAATACCACTGACATCACTGGATATTTTTTCTACACAAAAAATTAACAAGGAAACACAGACACTTAATGAAGCGCTAGATCAAATGGATTTAAGAGATATCTACAGAGAATTATACCCCAAAACCACAGAATTGCCATTCCTCTCAAGTGCACATGAGATATTTTCAAAGATAGACCACATGTTAGGGCACAAACTAAGAATCTTCAAGTTCAAGAAGATTGAAATCATATCAAGCATCTTTCCAGATCACAATGGCATGCAACTAGAAATCAATCACAAGAACATGCAAAGACGTTTGAAAATATGGAGGCTAAGTAGCATGATATTGAACAATGAATGGGTTCCCATTAAGATCAAGAAGAAATTTAAAAATTCATGGAATCCAATGAAAATGAACACACAACAACACAAAATGTATGTGATGCAGTGATAGCAGTTCTGAGAGGGAAGTTCATAGCACTAGAGGCCTACCTCAAGAAACAAGAAAAGTTTCTAACAGACTATCTAACCTCACAATTTAAAGAACTAGAAAGCAAACAGAATGAAATCCCCAGAGCAAGTAGAAGGAAATACATAGAAAAGATCAAACAGAAATAAATGACATGGAGACTAAATAAACAATACAAAGGATCAATGAAAGAAACAGCTGGTTCTTTGAAAAAATAAAGAAGATTGATGGACCCTTAGCTAGACTCACCAAGAAACAAAGAGAGAGAATCCAAAGACACAGAATCTGAAATAAAAGAGAAGATTAATAACTGACACCACAGAAATACAAAGAATTGTTAACAAATATTATGAACAATTATACAGCAACAATTTTGACAATCTCAGCAAATTGGACAAATTTCTAGAAACACATAGTCTCCTAAAACTGAACCGGAAAAAGATAGAAAACTTGAACAGATCAATAACAACAGAAGAAATTGAAGATGTAATCAAGACTATCTTAGGAAACAAAAGCCCAGGCCCGGACAGCTGGCTTCATGGGAAAATTTTACCAAACATTCAAAGAAGAACTAATACCCATTCTTCCAAACTGTTTCAAAAAATTCAAGAAAGAAGACATCAAACTTGTTTTTTTGAGGCCAGCATAACTCTAATTCCAAAACCAGAAGGAGATACTATAAAGAAAAAAACCGACAGACAAATATCCTGATGAACATAGATGCCAAAATTCTGAACAAAATACTAGCAAATCAAAGTAGCAATACATTCAATAGATTATTCACTATTACAATGTGGGATTCAACCCAGAGATGCAATGCTAATACAATATTCACAAATTAAAAATGTGATACACCACATAAACAAAATGAAAGATAAAAATCATGTGATCATATCAATAAACGCTGAAGAATCGTTTTACACATTCCAGCACCCATTTCTGATAAAAACACTCAGCAATCTAAAAATAGAGGGATCATATATTGACATAATAAAGGCCATATATGAAAGACCTATAGCCAACATCATACTCAATGGGCAGAAACTAAAAGCATTTCCTTAAGATCAGGAACACAATAGGGATGCCCACTTTCACTACTCTTATTTAACATAGTACTGGAAGTCTTAGCCACAGCAATCAGACAGAAAGAAAAAATAAAAGGGATACAAATTAGAAAGAAGGAATTGAAACTGTCATTATTCACAGATGACATGATACTATACGTAGAAAACCCCAAAGCCTCCATCATAAATTTAGTAGACTTAATGAATGAATTTGGCAGAGTAGCAGGATACAAAATTTATGCCAAGAAATCGACACCATTCTTAAACATCAGTGATGAACTCACAGAATGAGAAGATAAAAAAAAAAAAAATCTAATTTACCACCACAGCAAAAAAATTAAAATACCCAGGAAAAAAACTTAACCAAAGAAATAATGGACCTATTCGCAGAAAACTACAGGTCATTATTGAACATAGAAATAAAGGAAGATATAAAAAAGTGGAAGTACATACTTTGCTCATGAATTGGAAGAATTGACATCATTAAAATGTCCATACTACCTAAAGAAATCTATACATTCAATGCAATCCCCATCAAAATACCAATGACATACTTCACAGAAGTAGAAAAAATACTTCAAAAGTTCACATGGAACCAAAAAAGACCCCAAATGGCCACAACAATCTGGAAAAAGAACAAAATTGAAGGGATTACATTACTATTTTTCAGGTTATACAAATCCACTCTAATCAAAACAGCCTGGTACTGGCACAAGAACAGGCAGATAGATCAATGGAGCAGAGTAGATAACCCAGAAATAGACCCAAGGCAATATGCGCAATTAATATTTGAAAAAGAGGGCAAGACCATACAGTGGAGTAATGGCAGTCTCTTTAACAAATGGTGTTGAGAAAATTGGACATCTACATGAAGAAACATGAAACTAGACCATCAACTTACACCATACACAAGAATAAACTCAAAATGGATAAAAGACTTAAAATTGACTCATAAATCCATACAAATTCTAGAAGAAAATGTAGGCAACAAAATTTCAGACATCATACGCAGCAGAATTTTTACTGATTCATCACCTCTGGCAACAGAAATAAAGGAAAAAATGAACACAAGGGACTACATCAAACTCAAAAGCTTCTGCACAGCAAAAGATAAAACCAACAAAATGGAAATGCAACCCACTCTATCAGAGAGCGTAGTTGCCAATGATATATCAGATAAGGGGTTAATTTCCAAAATATACAGAGTGCTCATAAAACTCAACAAAAGAACACAAAGAACTCAATTAAAAAATCGGTAGAGAAACTAAGTAGACACCTGTCCAAACAGGACATACAAATGAATAAGAAGCATATAAAAAAATGCTCAACATCACTAATCATCAGAGAGATGCAAATTAAAACAACAATAAGGTATCACCTCACACCTGTCAGAATGGTCACTGTCAACAAATCATCAAGCAACAAGTGTTGGCAAGGATGTGAAGAAATGGGAAGTCGAGTATACTGTTGCATGATATGCAGACTTGTGCAGCCACTATAAAAACACTATGGTGTTACCTCAAAAAGTTTAAAATTAAACTGCCATTTGACCCAGTGATCCCATTTCTAGGAATATACCCTAAGAAGCTTGAAACACCTATCAGAAAGAATGTATGTACCCCTATGTTTATAGAAGGACTATTTATAATAGCAAACATCTGGAAACAGCCCAAGTGATCATCATTAGAGGACTGGATAAAAAAGCTGTGGTTCATATACACAATGCAGTACTATTCAGCTGTAGGAACAAAATATCGGATGGGGGGAGAAAGATAGCAGCAGGCAGGACTGGAGGGAGGGTAAGTGCATTAAATAGTGAACTAGTGTGTGAGACAGTGTGAGTGGACCTGAAGGTGGAAGACCAAACTCGTTTAGAGCAGAGACATGGAGCAGAAGATTCCTGTGCTGTGGATGGGGAACAGCCTGCTAACATGGTAAGCTCCTCTTCCGGGCACTTCTCCCTGAGCTTCAGGGAGGTCTCACCATTTTGGAAGATCTTGGGTCTTCCATGTAAGGAGGCAGTGGGAGCAGCTAGGGTCCAGCAACCTGAGTCCACCAGTATACCTGGCACTATCAAACCAGTGGACACCCTGTGTCAACACAGATTAGTGCACAGTAGTGGAGCTGCCAAGGTGCCAGATGGAGAAGCCACAGATAACTGGGAGCCCTTCACCATCTCCCACAGTAGCAGCCCAATTAGACTCAAGATATATCCCCAGCAACAGAGCCTGGGGAGCAGACATTCATCCACAGGCAACAGAAGCACAGACCAGCAGCTGACACCCATCCCCAAAAATTACATCAAAGGCTGAGCAGGAGTCCAGCCCCATGAGACAGTAGCACTCCCCAGTCACCAGCAGAGGGACCTGGGGCTCCACAGAGCCTGTACAACCCAACAGCCCACAAGAGAGGTGGGAATCCAGAGCTCGAGAGGGAGTGGTGAGATCCAGCTGCCTGCCTGCAGGACCTGCAGGGTGCAGGGGCATCAGAGAGGCCTGTGAGACCCAGCTGCACACAAGATAGGCATAAAGCCTGGTCTTGAAAGGGACCGTGCAATACAGCTCCCTGCGAGACCCGTGGGAAGCTGAGGCACCAGATAGGCCTGTGTGACCCAGATACCCACAAGATAGGTGTGGATTCAGGTCTCCAAATTGACTGTGCAATCCAGCTGCCCAGGGTACAAGCAGAGAGCCCAGCTCCAACAGGGACTGACCTATACAGCTACAGGTGGCACCAGCAACCAGCTGGGAACACAGTTCCAGAGGAACCAACATGATCCAGCAGCATCACCTACCAGGACACACCAATACCAGCCCCCAGTAGTCAAGCCTCAGGATCCACAGCAGGCAAAAGGCAACATGAAACAAAATAGTTTGGGAGGCACAGTAGCCTTATATGATATACAGTGAGCTGTATACAGATCCAAACATCCCTCAGCAGGTCAAGAGCTACCAGAAGGATAAAATGGGGAGACAAAGAAATAACACCCAAAAGAAAGAAAAAGAAGAATCACCAGAAAAGGAACTACAGGAAATGGAAGACAGCAACTTATCAGATAAAAAGTTCAAAGCAATGATTTTAAGGGTGCTCAAACAATTTGGCGAGAACTACAAGCAACTTAATAAAAAATATGTAGAGCTCACTAGGAACTACTTCAGCTTAAAAAAAAGAGGTAGAAGCTATGCATAAAAATTGAGAGGAAATAAAGAAAGACATAGCTGTTATGAAAAATAGTTTAGAAGGGTTTAATAGTAGATTAGAAGAAGCTGAAGACCGAATCAGAGACTTAGAAGACATGGTAGAGAAAAACACTCAAATACAGCAGCAAATAAAAAAAAAATTAAAAAGCAGGAGGAAAGTTTAAGGGAGCTGTGGGACAATACAAAAGAAAAAAAAAAAAAAAACACATTCGCATTGTAGGAATACTGGAAAAAGAATAATCAGAGAAAGGAATAGAGAACCTGTTTGAAGAAATAATGACAGAAAACATCCTTAAACTGTTGGAAAAAAAGTCATACAAATCCAGGAAACACAGAGAGTCCCAAACAAGATAAACTCCAGAAGACCCACAGCTAGACACATCATAATAAAAATGGCAAACATTAAAGACAAAAAAAGAATCCTAAAGGATACAAGAGAGAGACAAAAAGAGACCTATAAGGGAGCTTCCATTAGACCGTCAGCTGATTTCTCAATAGACATGATGCAGGCCAGAAGGGAGTGGCATGATGTATACAAGGTAATATGCAAGGCAAGGGTCTGAATCCAAGACTACTC
This sequence comes from Molossus molossus, assembly GCF_014108415.1. Taxonomy (NCBI): domain Eukaryota; kingdom Metazoa; phylum Chordata; class Mammalia; order Chiroptera; family Molossidae; genus Molossus; species Molossus molossus. The sequence goes on along the minus strand of NW_023425355.1, from coordinate 57,889,584 downwards.
TATCCAGCAAGGCTATTATTCAAAATAAAAATAAAAAAGAAATAAAGAGCTTCATAAATAAAAAAGTAAAAGTTTAAGAAATTGACCATCATCAAACCAGCACTGTAAGAAATGTTGAAGGGACTGTTATAAGAAGAAGAAAGAGATGAAGAGAGAGAGAGAGAGAGAGAGAGAGAGAGAGAATTAAAATGGCAACTAATAACTCTCTATCAATAATTACCTTAAATGTAAATGGCTTAAATGCTCCATTCAAAAGACATAGTGTAGCTGATTGGTTAAGAAAACATGACCCATATATATGATGTCTACAAAAGACCCACCTCAAAACAAAAGACTCACACAGGATAAAAGTGAAGGGATGAAAATAAAAATTCCAAGCAAATGGAAATTTTAAAAAAGCTGGTGTACAAATACTTATATCTGACAAGATAGACTTCAAAACAAGGGCCATAATAAGAGACAGAGAAGGTCACTACATAATATTAAAAGGAGCAATCCAACAAGAGGATATAACCCTGGTAAACATTCACACTAAATATAGGAGCACCACAATATATTAAAATAATTCTGGAGGACTTCAAGGGAGAGATCAATAGCAACACGATTATAGTGGGTGACTTTAACGTGCCTCAGACAGCACTGAATAGATATTCTAGACAAAAAATTAACAAGGACATTGAGTCCTTACAAGAAAAACTAGATCAGTTAGATTTAACTAATATTTACAGAACATTTCACCCCAAAGCTGCAGAATATAGAGTCTTCTCAAGTGCACATGGGTCATTCTCAAAGATAAACCACATGTTAGAACACAAAGAAAAACTCTGCAAATTTAAGAAAATTGAAGTTATATCAAGCATCTTGTCAGATCACAGTGGCATAACACTAGAACTCAATTACAATAAAAAAACACAAACACATTCAAACATGTGCAGACTAAATAGCATGTTATTAAACAATGAATGGGTTATTAATGAGATCAAGGAAGAAATTAAAAACTTCCTGGAAACCAATAAAAACAAACACAAAACAACACAAATTATATGGGACACAGTGAAAACAGCCCTAAGAGGGAAGTTCATAGCCTTACAGGCCTACCTCAAGAAACAAAACAAAAATTCCTAATTGACTTTCTAACCCTACAGCTTAAATAACTAGAAAGTAAACAGAAAAACAAAACAAAACAAAACAGAGCTAATAGGAAAATGGAAATAGTAAAGGTCAGAGCAGAAATAAACGACATAGAGAAAAAAAAACTATTGAAAAGATCAATGAGAGGAAAAAATGGCGCGGAGGGAATGGAAGCTACACAGACCATCTCCCAGAACAAAACTGGAATTACAACTATAACACAGACAAATCGACGGGAAAAAGCAACAGGAAAGCAGCTTGGAGGACCATATAATGAGGGACACTGACTCCATCCTGGTAGGCTTGCGAAGGTGTGAGACGGGGGCTGGGAGCCCACGGTCGGCAGCTCGGCAGCGGCCTTAGCTGGGAGCAGCGCCCTCAGGTTACACTCCCAGGTGGCTCCACAGCGCAGAGCCGGGACAGGGGCTGAAACAGCCACAGCCACTCACCTTGGGCTCCGGCAGAGGGAGGGCAGACTGGAATGGAGCTGAGTCAGGACACGCGGGATCTGGAGGGCGTTCAGAGCTTTGGCTGAGTGCAGCCACTCAGGACGGTGGCCACATTGCTACTTCCCAGGGCTCTGAGAGAGGCAGCAGCCCCACCCTCAGAGATCCAACTCCACCCTGTGGGCCATTGAAGTGCTAATTGAGGCTCATTAACAACCAGCATCTGCCCCACCCTCAGGAAATCCCCTTGTGCTAAGCACCTGAGGGAGCTATTCAATCAACTGACAACCCAAAACTCATCAAGTAACCTCCACTGCTAGCCTCCAGGCAAAAAGCTAGAGGATAACAGTACCTTTCCTGGGCTGGCAACTTTAACCAGGAAAGTAAGACTTGACAGTGGTGTTCAACGTGGGTCCTCCCTCGCTCATCTAAACACAGGAGAGGGAGCCACAAACAGCAGAACACCAACACCCACAGGGAAAACTTGACACGCTCCAAAGCCCACAGTGATAGCCAAAATGGTGAAACACAGAAACAGAAGCCAAATGAAAGAGCAAGAGACCTCCACCGAAGATGAGATCAATGTGGAGCAATTAGGCATGTTAACAGAGCTAGAATTCAGAGCCATAATTTTGAGGAAGCTGAACAGCATGAGTAAAGATATAGAGACATTGAAAATAAGCCAATTGGAAATTAAAAACCAACAAGAAGAAATAAAAAATGATATATCAGAAATGAAAAACATATTGGACGGTTTAAAAAGCAGAGAAGAGGAAGCTGAGGACCGGATCAGTGAATTAGAAGACAGGGTAGAAAAAAATCAACCAATCAGAAAAACAAAAGGAAAAAACTATTAAAAAACAGGAAGGCAGCTTAAGAGAACTATGGGACAACTGGAAACGTAATAATATTCGCATCATAGGAGTCCCCGAAGAAGAAGAAAATGAGCAAGGGATAGAGAATATATTCAAAAAAATAGTGACAGAAAACGTCCCTAATTTGGTGAAGGAAGAAGGCATTCAAGTACAAGAAGCACAGAGAGTCCCATGTAAGAAGAACCCAAACAGGCCCACACCAAGACACATAGTAATTAAAATGCCACAAATTAAAGACAAAGAGAGAATCCTAAAAGCAGCAAGAGAAAAGCAACAGGTTACCTACAAAGGGAACCCCATAAGGCTCTCAGCTGACTTCTCACAAGAAACACTACAGGCCAGAAGAGAATGGCATGAAGTAATCAAAGCCATGAAAAACAAGAATCTGAATCCAAGACTACTCTACCCAGCAAGGCTATCATTCAAAATAGAAGATCAAATAAAGAGCTTCCCAGACAAAAAAAAAAGGCTAAGGGAATACATTAGCACCAAACCAGCACTGCAAGAAATGTTAAAAGGACTGCTGTAATTAGCAGTAGAAATGGGAAGAAAACTAGAACCGCACTAAACAAAAATGGCAATAAATAAGTACATATCAATAATCACCTTAAACGTAAATGGTTTGAATGCTCCCATAAAAAGACACAGAGTAGCTGATTGGATAAGAAAGCATGACTCATCTATATGTTGTTTACAAGAGACCCACCTCTCAGCAAAAGACTCACATAGGTTGAAAGTAAAGGGAAGGAAAAAATGTTCCACGCAAATGGAAAGCAAAAAAATGCTGGGGTAGCAATTCTCGTATCTGATAAAATAGATTTCAAAATGAAGACCATAACTAGAGACAAAGACGGCCACTACATAATATTGAAAGGATCTATCCAACAGGAAGATATAACCTTGATAAACATATATGCACCCAATATAGGAGCACCAAAATATATTTAAAATCTTCTGAAGGACTTCCAAGGAGAAATTGACAACAATACAATCATAGCAGGGGACTTCAACACCCCGTTGACAGCACTGGATAGATCCTCTAGGCAAAAAATTAGCAAGGAAACATAGACTCTAAATAAAGCACTAGACCAATTGGATTTAATAGATATCTACATAGAATTATACCCCAAAACTACAAAATACACATTCTTCTCAAGTGCACATGGGACATTCTCAAAGATAGACCACATGATAGAACACAAACTAAATCTCTACAAGTTCAAGAAGATTGAAATCATATCAAGCATCTTTTCAGACCACAATGGCATAAACTAGAAATCAATTGCAACAAGAACATGCAAAGACATTTCAACACATGGAGGCTAAATAGCATGTTATTAAACAATGAATGGGTCACCAAGGAGATCAAGGAAGAAATTAAATACTTCCTGGAAACCAATGAAAATGAACACACAACAACACAAAATCTATGGGATGCAGCGAAAGCAGTTCTGAGTGGGAAGTTTATAGCACTACAGGCCTACCTCAAGAAACAAGAAACATTTCTAATTGACTGTCTAACCTCACAACTTAAATAATTAGAAAGCAAACAAAAAGAAATCCCCTGAGCAAGTAGAAGGAAGGATATAGTGAAGGTCAGAGAAGAAATATATGACATAGAGTCCAAAAAAACAATTCAAAGGATCAATGAAACAAAGAGTTGGTTTTTCGAAAAGATAAACAAGATTGATGGACCCTTAGCTAGACTCACCAAGAAACAAAGAGAGAGAACCCAAGTACACAAAATCAGAAATGAAAGAGAAGTAACAACCAACACCACGGAAATACAAAAGATCGTTAACAACTACTATGAACAACTATATGGCAACAAATTCGACAATCTAAGCGAAATGGACAAATTTCTAGAAACACACAGTCTCCCAAAACTATTACCGGAAGAGATAGAAAACTTGAACAGACCAATAACAACTAAGGAAATTGAAGAGGTAATCAAGACTCTCCCAGCAAACAAAAGCCTAGGCCCAGATGGCTTCACGGGGGAGTTTTACCGAACATTCAAAAAAGAACTAACACCCATTCTCCTCAAACTATTTCAAAAAATTCAAGAAGAAGGAAGACTTCCAAACACCTTCTATGAGGTCAGCATAATTCTAATTCCAAAACCAGAAAAAGACACTACGAAGAAAGAAAACTACAGGCCAATATCCCTGATGAACATAGACGCCAAAATCCTGAACAAAATATTAGCAAATCGGATCCTGAAATACAGCAAAAAAATTATTCACCATGACCAAGTGGGATTCATTCCAGTGATGCAAGGCTGGTTCAATATTCGCAAAAAAATAAACGTGATACTCCACATAAACAAAATGAAGAATAAAAACCACATGATCATATCAATAGATGCTGAAAAAGCATTCAACAAAATCCAACATCCATTTCTGATAAAAACGCTCAGCAATGTAGGAATAGAGGGATCATATCTCGACATAATGAAGGCCATATATGAAAGACCTACAGCCAACATCATACTCAATGGACAGAAACTAAAATCAGTTCCATTAAGAACAGTAACAAGACAGGGATGTCCACCTTCTCCACTCTTATTTAACGTTGTACTGGAAGTCTTAGCCACAGCAATCAGACATGAAAAAAATAAATAAAAGGGATCCAAATTGGAAAGGAGGAAGTGAAACTGTCATTATTTGCAGATGACATGATATTATACATAGAAAACCCTAAAGACTCCATCAAAAATCTACTAGACTTAACAAATGAATTTGGCAAAGTAGCAGGATACAAAATTAATGTCAAGAAATCGACGGCATTCTTGTACACCAATTATGAACTCACAGAAAGAGAAACTGAAAAAACAATCCCATTTACCATCGCGCAAAAAAAAATTAAGATACTTAGGAATAAACTTAACCAAAGAAGTAAAGGACCTATTCACAGAAAACTACAGGTCATTGAAAAAAAAATAGAGGAAGATATAAAAATGTGGAAGCACATACCCTGTTCATGGATTGGAAGAATTAACATCATTAAAATGTTCATAGTACCCAAAGCAATCTATTGATTCAACGCAATCCCCATCAAAATACCAACGACATATTTCATAGAACTAGAACAAATCCTTCAAAGGTTCATATGGAATCCAAAAAAGACCCCGAATAGCCACAGGAATCTTGAAAAAAAAGAACAAAGTAGGTGGGATCACAATACCAGATATCAGGTTATACTACAAAGTGACTTTAACCAAAACAGCCTGGTACTGGCACAGGAACAGGCATATATACCAGTGGAACAGAACTGAAAACCCAGAAATGGACCCAAGGCAATACGCTCAATTAATATTTGACAAAGGTGGCAAGAGCATACAGTGGAGTATAGACAGCCTCTTTAATAAATGGTGTGGGGAAAATTGGACAGCTACATGCAAAAAAATGAAACTAGACCATCAACTTACACCATACACAAAAATAAACTCAAAATGGATAAAAGACTTAAATGTGACCTGTGAATCCATAAAAATTCTAGAAGAAAGTGTAGGCAACAAAATTTCGTACATCATACGGAGCAGAATTTTCACTGACACATCACCTAAGGCAACAGAAATAAAGGAAAAAATGAACACATGGGACTACATTAAACTAAAAAGCTTCTGCACAGCAAAAGAAACAATCATCAAAATGGAAAGGCAACCCACTGTATTGGAGAACATTATTGCCAATGATGTATCAGATAATGGGTTCATTTCCAATATATATAGTGTGCTCCTACAACTCAACAAAAGGAAGACAATGAACCCAATTAAAAAATGGGCAGAGGACCTGAATAGACACCTGTCCAAACAGGACATACAAATGGTCAAAAGACATATGAGGAGATGCTCAACATCACTAATCATCAGAGAGATGCAAATTAAAACAACAATGAGGTATCACCTCACACCTGTCAGAATGGCCGCCATCAACAAATCATCAAACAACAAGTGTTTGTGAGGGTGTGGAGAAAAGGGGACTCTAATACACTGCTGGTGGGATTGCAGACTGGTGCAGCCATTATGGAAAACAATATGGTGCTACCTCAAGAAATTAAAAATTGAACTTCCATATGACCCAGTGATCCCACTTCTGGGAATATACCCTAAGAAGCCTGAAACACCAATCAGGAAGAATGTGTGTACCCCCATGTTCATAGCAGCACTAATTACAATAGCTAAGATCTGGATACAGCCCAAGTGTCCACCAGTAGACGAATGGATCAAAAAGCCGTGGTACATATACACAATGGAGTACTATGCAGCGGTAAGAAAGAAAGATCTCTTATCCTTTGGGACAACATGGAGGGACCTGGAAAGTATTATCCTAAGTGAAAGAAGCCAAGCAGAAAAAGACAAATACCACATGATCTCACTTATATATGGAATATAATGAACATAACAGTCTGAGGAATACAGTAGGCCCAGAAACATGGAAGTAGGGCACAGACTGACATCCCTCAGAAGAGGGGGTGGGGGGTTGGGGGGTGGGAAGAGATAAACCACAGAACTTATATGCATGTATGCATGACCAATGGACATGGACAACTAAGCCGGGGACGGGGCGGAGGTGGGGTGGGGTGGGGGGGTGCCAATGGGGTAAAAAGGTAAAATATCTGTAACAAAAAAATAAATAAATAATTCATAAAAAAAAAAAGAAAAGATCAATGAAACAAAAAGCTGGTTCTTTGAAAAGATATAGAAGATCGATGGCCCTTTAGCCAGACTCACCAAGAAACAAAAAGAGAGAAACCACATAAACAAAATCAGAAATGAAAGAGGAGAAGTAACAACTGACACCACAGAAATACAAAGGATCTTTGAAACATACTGTGGACAATTATAGGCCAAGAAATTGGACAATCTAGGAGAAACAGACAAATTTCTAGAAACGCACAGACTCCCAAAATTGAACAAGAAAGAGATAGAAAACTTCAACAGACCAAAACAACAAAGGATATTGAATATGTAATCAAGAAACTCACAGCAAACAAAAGCCCAGCCCAGATGGCTTCACAGGGGAGTGTTACCAATCATTCAAAGAAGATCTAATACTCATTCTCCTCAAAGTACTCCAAAACATTCAAAAATATGAAACACTTCCAAACGCATTTTATGAGGCCAGTATAATCCTGATTCCAAAAACGGATAAATAAAGTAAAAAAATAAAAAATAAACTACAGGCCAATATCCCTGGTGAACACAGATGCCAAAATCTTTAACAAAATATTAGCATATCAGATCCAGCAATACATCAAAAAAATCATTCATCATGACCAAGTGGGTTTCATCTCAGGCATGCAAGGATGGTACAATATTTGCAAATCAATAAATGTGATACACCACACAAAAAAATAAAAGATAAAAACCATGTGATCCTATCAATAGATGCTGAAAAAACATTCAACAAAATCCATTTTTAATAAACACGCTCAGGAATGTGGGAATACAGGGATCATATCTCAATATAATAAAGGCCATATATAAAAAACTTACAGCCAACATCATACTCAATGGGCAAAAACTAAAAGCATTCTCCTTAAGAACAGGAACAAGACAGGGATGCCCGCTTTCATCACCCTTATTTAACATAGTACTGGAAGTCTTAGCCACAGCAATTAGACATTAAGAAAAAAATAAAGGGAATCCAAACTGGAAAGGAGGAAGTGAAACTGTCATTATTCGCAGATGACATGATATTGTACATAGAAAACCCTACAGACTGCATAAAAAATCTACTGGAGTTAATAAGTGAATTTGGCAAAGTAGCAGGCTACAAAATTAATGTCAAGAAATCAACTGCATTCTTATAAACCAATGATGAACTCACAGAAAGAGAAACTAAAAAGACAATCCCATTTACCATCAGAGCAAAAAATTAAGAGACCTAGGAACAAACTTAACCAAAGAAGTAAAGGACCTCTTCACAGAAAACTACAGGTCATTGAAAAAAGAAATAGAGAAAGATATAAAAAAGTGGAAGCGTATACCTTGTTCATGGATTGGAAGAATTTACATCATTAAAATGTCTATACTAACAAAAGTAATCTATACATTCAATGCAATCCCCATGAAAATATCAATGACATATTTCACAGAACTAGAACAAACACTCCAAAAGTTTGTATGGAACTAAAAAAGACCCCAAATAGCCACAGAAATTTTGAAAACAAAGTACAAAGTAGGAGGGATCACATTACCAGATTTCAGGTTATACTACAAAGCGACTGTAATCAAAATAGCCTGGTACTGGCACAAAAAGCAGATAGATCAATGGAACAGAATAGAGAACCCAGAAATTGACCCAAAACAATATGCTCAATTAGTAAATGACAAATATGGCAAGAGTATACAGTGAAGTCAAGACAGCCACTTCAATAAATAATGTTGGAAAAAATGGCAGCTATTTGCAAAAATGAAGCTAGAACACCACCTTACACCACACACAAGAGTAAACTCAAACTGAATAAAAAATTTAAATGTAACTCGTGAATCCATAAAAATTCTAGGAGCAAATGTAGGCAACAAAATCTTAGACATTATAGCATCAGAATTTTCATTGATACAACACCTAGGGCAAGAGAAACAAAGGAAAAAATGAGCACATGGGACTACATCAATCTCAAAAGCTTCTGCGCAGCAAAAGAAACAATCATCAAAGTGGAAAGCGATCCCACTATATGTGAGACCATAATCGCCAATGATGCATCAGATAAGGGGTTAATTTCCAAAATATATAGAGTGCTCATACAACTCAATAAAAGGAAGACAAAGAACCCAATTAAAAAATGGGCAGAGAACCTAAATGGATACTTCTCCAAAAAGGACATACAAATGTCCATGAGACATATGAAGAAATGTTCAACATCACTAATCATCAGAAATGCAAACTAAAACAACAATGAGGTATCTCCTCACCTCTCAGAATGGCTGTCATCAACAAATCATCAAACAGCAAGTGTTGGCGAGGGTGTGGAGAAAAGGGGACTCTAGTACACTGCTGGTGTGATTGCAGACTGGTGCAGCCACTATGGAAAACATTATACATTCAATGCAATCCCCATGAAAATATCAATGACATATTTCACTATGTGTTACCTCAAATAGTAAATAATGAACTGGTATTTGACCCAGTGATCCCACATTTAGGAATATACCCTAAGAAAGCTGAAACACTAATCAGAAAGAGTATATGTACCCCTATGTTTACAGCAGCACTGTTTATATTAGCTAAGATCTGGAAACAACCCAAGTGTCTATCAGTAGATGAGTGGATTAAAAAGCTGTGGTACATGTACACAATGAAATACTATAGATCTGTAAGAAAGATCTCTTATTCTTTGAGATGGCATGGAAGTACCTGGAGAGTATTATGCCAAGTAAAACAAGCCAAGCAGAGAAAGACAGATATCACATGACGTCACTTATTTGTGAAATATAATAAACTAAACAAACTTCTGAACAAAATTAACCCAGGGACATAGAGGTGGGGTACAGACTGATAAACCTCAGAGGAGGGGAGCTTTGTGGGGGAAGAGATAAACCACAGAAATTACATGCATGTATTTATGACCAATGAACATAGACAACAAAGCTGTGGATGGTGTGGGGGTGTGGGGAGGAGGGTGTTAATGGGGAAAAAATGAGAAACATCTGTAACAAAACAAATTAATAAATAAAAATAAACCATACTCCTTTCCCAGGGAAAAAAAAAAAAAAAGAAAGAAAGATCTCTTATCCTTTGAGATGACATGGAAGGACCTGGAAAGTATTATTGTAAGCAAACAAGCCAAGTAGAAAAAGACAAATGTCATACGATCTCACTTATTGGTGGAATATAATGAACATAGTCTGAGAAACAGGGTATTTCAAAAAACATGAAAGTAGGACACAGACTTACAATCCCCAGAATAGGGGTTTGGGAGGGGAGAGATAAACCACAGAACAAATACACATGTGTACAAAACCAGTGGACATGGACAACGAAGCTGGGGATGGGGCAGGGAAAAAGGGGGAGAAGGATGGCAATGGGGGAAAAAGGAGAAACATCTGTAGCAAAAATAAATAAATAAATAAATAATAAAATAAATAAAATCACTGAACTTGAAGATGGATTAATATAATGTATTCAATATGAATAACATAGAAAAATAGATTGAAAAATGAAAAGCTTCAATGATTTGTAGAACAATAACAAAAGATCTAACATTTTATCATAATGAGAGTTTAAACAGAATGGTAGTGTAAGGGTATTTAAAGAAACAATGGAAGAAAACTTCCCAAATTCAGCAAAATAAGCAAACCTAAAGATTTGAGAAGCTGAGTGAACTTCAAATAGAATGCACCCAAACAAAGCCATGCACAGAACCATTATAGTCAACCTTCTAAAAAATAAAAACAAAGAAAATTTTCTGAGAATGGTGTCAGCATACATGGCAGAGTAGGTAGATCCAAGAGTTCATCTTTCAACAGAAACATTGGAAAATCAAGCAAAAGAATAAGGAACAACTTTGTCAGAACTCTGGAAAGCAGTCAACGGTTTACAGCAAACAAGAAAATGCTGAATAAAGAAATAGGTAACTTAAAAAAGGTAAGAAAGCATTGTGATATTCTACTTGCTCTTACCAGTCCACCTCTTCTGCAGAGGGGCATTCTAAGTCGTCTGCCAAAGTTTCCAGGATGGGGCGCTGGTCTCTCATTCAAGAAGGAGAAAAGCACATTTTATTTGCAAATTACTGTTTGTCATTTCTAACCTGTATGATGGCTACCTGAAAGAGTTCATTTATTTTGCCTAACATAGAACTTTCTCAGAGCAGAAAAGTTCACACTCAGCAGACACCCCTCAAAAACAGCAGAAACAAATTAATGAATAAAAAAATAAAATAAAATAAAATAAAATAAAATAAAATAGAAATCCTAAAATAAAAAGAGAAACAAAAACAGCGAAAGGCAAATGTATAACCTGATGCTACCTGAGGCAAACATTAAATGCATGAAAACCCAGGGAGAAAAAGGTCAAGGACAGAAATTCTTTCGAGAATTAGAGCATTGGAATATACCTAATGTTAAGTAAAATTTCACAGGGAAGAGAGACCAAAGATAAAAGCTGACAACTCCAAAGTTACAACAAGATTTAATTAAGGAATCTTACATATGAGCTATGTCTTGGGCAACAACAATACAACATGGATAACTTCTGCACCATGTGGCAGGTGTTAGGGATTATATAGGATAGGGCAGGATGAATAGGGGTACTGGAGCATGATCTGCCCCAAATAAGGGGAACATGCCTAAAATACTTGCCCAAAGTAAAGTGAGGGCCTGTTACAAAAACAGCACACCTGGAGCATAGGGAAGGAATCAGATAGTCTCTGAGGTGGTTTACTGGAAGCCTTCTCTGTTCTGGCAAGGATATAGCTGGATCCAGCATGAGGGAAATTCAGCAGTCAAGTAGTTGTCAGTCATGGAACAGCCTCTGCTCCACACTTAATATACCAGGAAATGTAGAAAGCCATGTGAATACCCAGGGTAAGATGCATACCCTGAAAGGCTTGAGTCAAAATGTCAAAGGTGTTTCTCATAGAACTAGAACAAATAATTCAAAAATTTATACAAAAACACAAAAAATCTCAAATAGCAACAGAAATATTGGAAAAGAAGAACAAAGTTGGAGGTATCACATTACATAATATCAAACTATACAATAAGGCTATAAACACACATGTTCAATTAATCTATAGCAAAAATAAAGCAAGCACATACAATGAAGTAAAGACAGTCTATTCAATAAATGGTATTGGAAAAATTGGACAAACACATGCAAAAAAAAATTAGACTACCTTTTTATATCACATACACAAATAAACTCAAAATGCATTAAAGACTTAAACGTAAGACTTGAAACCATAAAACTCTTAGAAGAAAACATAGGCAGTAAAATCTTGAGGATTAGTAATATTTTTCTCTCATACACCTCTTCAGGCAAGGGAATCAAAAGAAAACACAAGTGAATGGGATTACATCATGCTAAATAGTTTTTGAACAGCAAAGGAAATCATCAACAAAGTGAAAAGACAACCCACTGAGTAGGAGAACATATTTGCCCATGATACACCTGATAAGGGCTTCAGATATAAAATTTATAAAGAAATCAGACAACACAAACAAATCAAAACAAAAGAAAATAACCCAATTAAAAAGTGGGCAGAGGAGTGGAATAGACAATTCTCCAAAGAGGATATACATATGGTCAATAATCATATAAGTGATGTTCAACATCACAAATCATCAGAAAGATGAAAATTAAAACCACAATGAGGAATCACCTCAAACCTGTCAAAATGGCTACAAGTATTGGTGAAGATGTAGAAAAAAGGAACCCCTTGTTCACTGTTGGTGGGAATGCAGATTTATGCAGCACCTATGGAAAATTTTGTGGACATTCCTCAAAAAAAAATTAAAATGGAACTGCTTAATGACAAAGTGACTCCACTTTTGAGGATATATATATATATTTTAAAAAACCTCAAAATACTAATGTGAAATAATATATGCACCCCTATCTTCATTGCAGCATCATTTACAACAGCCAAGATATGAAATCAACCCAGTGTCCATCAATAGACTGGTGGTTAAAAAGCAATTGTAAATAACATACCTAGACATTAAAAGAATGTTCCAGCATAGAGAAAATTTGCAAAGGTTCTAGGTGAATGATTCATTTTTTTCTCTGATTTATTATATCCCCTCTTCTCCTCTTATTTGGCTACTTGCACTCAAGTAAAAAACCCTGACAACACAAAGTGAACACAAACTAAAGAAACAGAGATTTTGGGAGATTCCAAAATAGTGGTGGGGTGAATGGAAGCTACACAGACCATCTCTTAGGATCAAACTGGAATTACAACAAAAATAAAAACAAATCATCAGGAAAAAGCAACAGAAAAGCAGCTTGGAGGACCATATAATCAGGGACACTGACTCAATTCTGGTAGGATTGCGGAAGTGCGAAGGGTTGCTGGGAGCCCACAGACAGCAGCAGCCTTAGCTATGAGAAGCGCCCTCAGGTTAAAGTCCCAAGCAGCTCCACAGCCCAGAGTCAGAACATACAATAAAATAGCCAAAGCCATTCACCTTGGGCTCAGGCAGAGGGAGGGCAGACTGGACTGGAACTTTGTGGGTACACTCGGGATTTGGAGGGCGCACAGAGCTTTTGCTGCATTGTGGGAACACAGGACAGTGGTCATCTAACTCCTACCCAGGGCTCAGGGTAGAGGTGGTGGCCCTTCCCTTGGAGATTCAATCCAACCCAGTGACCATTAAAATGCAAATTGAAGCCCATTAACAACCAGCATCTGCCCAGCCTTGGGAAATCCCCTTATGCTGAACACCTGAGAGAGATTTTCATTCAACTGAGAAGCCAAGGCTCTTCAAGTAACATCTACTGATAGCCTCCAGGCCAAAAAAAAAAAAAAAAAAAAGAGGATAACAATACCATTCTAGAGTTAGCAACTCTAACCAGAAAAGTAAGACTTGACAGTGGTGTTTAATGTGGATCCTCCCTCCCTCATCCAAACCCAGGAGGGTGAGCCACAAACAACAGAGCACCAACACCCACAGAAAAAATTTGGCAGGCTCCAAAGCCCACTGCGATAGCTAAAATGGTAAAACAGAAACAAAAGCCAAATGAAAGAACAAGAGACTTCTACCAAAGATGAGATAAATGAGGTGCAGTTACACAAGTTAACAGAACTAGAATTCAGAGCCATGATTTTGAGGAAGCTCAACAGCATGCATAAGGACATGAACACCATGAGTAAATACATAGAAATGTTGAAAATCAACCAGTTCGAAATTTAAAAACACCAAAAAAAAATAAAGAACGACATATCAGAAATAAAGAACACATTGAAAGTTCTAAACAACGAAGTAGAGGAAGCGGAGGAATGGATCAGTAAATTAGAAGACAGGGTAGGAAAAATTAACCAATCAGAAAACCAAATCAAAACAACAACAACAAAAAAAACATTAAAAAACAGGAAGACAGTTTAAGAGAACTGTGGGACAACTGAAAATGTAATAATATTCGCATCATAGGAGTCGAAAAAAAAGAAGAAAAGAGCAAGGGTTACAGAATACATATCAAGAAACAGTGACAGAAAACTATCCTAATTTGGTGAAGGAAGAGGCATTGAAGTTTAAGAAGCACAGAGAGCCCCAAATAAGAAGAACCAAAAAAGGTCCAGACCAAGACACAAAGAATTCAAAATGCCAAAAATTAAAGGCAAAGAAAGAATCCTAAAAGGAGCAAAAGATAAGCAAAGGTTACCTACAAAGGAATCCCCGAAGGCTCTCAGCTGACTTCTCAACAGAAACAATACAGGACAGAAGGAAATGGCATGAGGTAATCAAGGTCATGAAAAACAAGAATCTGAATGCAAGACTACTCTATCCAGCAAGGGTATCATTCAAAATAGAAGTTCAAACAAAGAGCTTCCCAGACAATAAAAAAAAAGCTAAGGGAAAATATTACCACCAAAACAGCACAGCAACAAATGTTAAAAGAACTGCTGGAATTAGCAGGAGAAATAAAAAGAAAAATATAACCACACTAAACAAAAATGGCAATAAATAAGTATATAACAATAATCACCTTAAATGTAAATGGATTGAATGCTCCCATAAAAAGACACAGACTAGTTGATTGGATAAGAAAGCATGACTCACAAAAAAAGACTCACATAGGTTGAAAGTGAAGAGATGGAAAAAAATATTCCAAGCAAACAGAAAGGAAGAAAAAAAGCTGGAGAAGCAATACTCATATCTGATAAAATAGATTTCAAAATGAAGGCCATAACTAGAGACAAAGAAGGCCACTACATAATATTGAAAGGATCTATACAGCAGGAAGATATAACCTTGATAAACATATATGCACCTAATATAGGAACACCAAAATATATTAAAATTTTTCTGGAGGACTTCAAAGGAGAAATCGACAGCAATACAATCATAGCAGGGGACTTCAACACCCCGCTGACATCACTGGATAGACCCTCTAGACAAAAAAATTAGCAAGAAAACAAAGACTCTAAATGAAGCACTAGACAAAATGGATTTAATAGATATCTACAAAGAATTGTACCCCAAAACTACAGAATTCACATTCTTCTCAAGTGCACATGAGACATTCTCAAAGATAGACCATATGTTAGGACACAAACTAAGTCTCTAAAAGTTTAAGAAAATTGAAATCATATCAAGCATCTTCTCAGATCACAATGACATGAAACTAGAAATCAATTGCAACAAGAACATGCAAAGACATTTGAACACATGGAGGCTAAATAGCAAGTAATTAAACAATGAATGGGTTACTGAGGAAATCAAAAAAGAAATTAAATACTTCCTGGAAACCAATGAAAATGAACACACAACAAAACAAAATCTATGGGGTGCAGTGAAAGCCATTCTGAGAGGGAAGTTCATAGCACTACAGGCCTACCTCAAGAAACAAGAAACATTTCTAATTGACTGTCTAACCTCACAACTTAAATAATTAGAAAGCAAACAAAAAGAAATCCCCTGAGCAAGTAGAAGGAAGGATATAGTGAAGATCAGAGAAGAAATAAATGACATAGAGTCCAAAAAAACAATTCAAAGGATCAATGAAAAAAAGAGCTGTTTTTTTCGAAAAGATAAACAAGATTGATGGACCCTTAGCTAGACTCACCAAGAAACAAAGAGAGAGAACCCAAATACACAAAATCAGAAATGAAAAAGGAGAAGTAACAACCGACATCACAGAAATACAAAATATTGTTAGCAGCTA
Organism: Molossus molossus; assembly: GCF_014108415.1. Classification (NCBI taxonomy): domain Eukaryota; kingdom Metazoa; phylum Chordata; class Mammalia; order Chiroptera; family Molossidae; genus Molossus; species Molossus molossus. The sequence goes on along the minus strand of NW_023425355.1, from coordinate 57,873,297 downwards.
CTATGAACAACAATATGGCAACAAATTAGACAATCTAAGTGAAATTGACAAATTTCTAGAAACACACAGTCTCCCAAAACTGGACCGGGAAGAGATAGAAACCTTGAACAGACCAATAACAACTAAGAAAATTGAAGAGGTAATCAAGACTCTCCCAACAAACAAACGCCCAGGCCTGGGTGGCTTCATGGAGGAGTTTTACCAAACATTCAAAAAAGAATGAACACCAATTCTCTTCAAATTATATCAAACAATTCAAGAAGAAGAAAGACTTCCAAACTTTTTTATGAATCCATCATAATTCTAATTCCAAAACCAGAAAGAGACACTACGAAGCAAGTAAACTACAGACCAATAACCCTGATGAACATAGATGCCAAAATCCTGAACAAAATAGTAGCAAATCGGATCCAGCAATACACCAAATAAATTATTCACCATGACCAAGTAGGATTCATCCCAGGGATGCAAGGCTAGTACAATATTATCAAATCACTAAACGTGATACACCACATAATTAAAATGAAGAATAAAAACCACATGATCATATCAATAGAGGCTGAAAAAGCCTTCTACAAAATGCAGCATCCATTTCTGATAAAAAACACTTAGCAATGTGGTAATAGAAGGATCGTATCTCGAAATAATAAAGGCCATACATGAAATACCTACAGCCTCTACAGCCAACATCATACTCAATGGACAGAAACTAAAAACATTTCCCTCAAGAACACGAACAAGACAAGGATGTCCACTTTTGGAACTCTTCTTTAACATAGTACTGGAAGTCTTTGCCACAGCAATCAGACAGGAAAAAAATAAATAAAAGGGATCCAAATTGGAAAGGAGGAAATGAAACTGTTATTATTTGCAGATGACATGGTATTATACATAGAAAACCCTAAAGACTCCATCAAAAATCTGCTAAACTTAATAAATGCATTTGGAAAAGTAGCAGGATACAAAATTAACATCAAGAAATCAACGGCATTTGTATACACCAATGATGAACTCACAGAGAGAGAAACTGAAAATACAACCCCATTTACCATTGCGGCAAAAAATTAAGATACCTAGGAATAAACTTAACCAAAGAAGTAAAGGACCTATTTGCAGAAAACTACAGGACATTGAAAAAAGAAATAGAGGAACATATAAAAAAGTGGAAGCACATACTTTGTTCATGGATTGGAAGAATTAACATCATTAAAATCTCCATACTACCCAAAGCAACCTATAGATTCAATGCAATCCCCATCAAAATACCAACGACATATTTCACAGAACTAGAACAAATACTTCAAAAATTCATATGGAACCAAAAAGTCCCCAAATAGCCACGGCAATTTTGAAAAAGAAGGACAAAGTGATGGGATCACAATACCAGATATCAGATTATACTACAAAGCGACTATAATCAAAACAGCCTGGTGCTGGCACAAGAACAGGCATGTAGACCAGTGGAACAGAACTTAGAACCCAGAAATGGACCCAAGGCAATATGCTCAATTCATATTTGATAAAGGTAGCAAGAGCATACAGTGGAGTAAGGACAGCCTCTTTAATAAATGATGTTGGGAAAATTGGACATCTACATGAAAAAACATGAAACTAGACCATCAACGTACACCATACACAAAAATAAACTTGAAATGGGTAAAAAACTAAAATGTGACCCATGAATCCATAAAAAATTCTAGAAGAAAATGTAGGCATCAAAATGTTGGACATTTTACACAGCAGAATTTTCACTGATACATCACCTAAGGCAACAGAAACAAAGGAGAAAATGAACACATGAGACTACATCAAACTCAGAAGCTTCTGCACAGCAAAATATCCAATCATAAAAATGGAAATGCAACCCAGTGTATGGGAGAGCACAACTGCCAATGATATATCAGGTAAGAGGTTGAATTCCAATGTATATAGAGTGCTCACACAACTCAACAAAAGGAAGACCAAGAACCCAATTAAAAAATGGGCAGAGGAATTAAATAGACACCTCTCCAAACAGGACATACATATGGCTAAGAGACATATGAAGAAATCCTCAAAATCACTAATCATCAGAGAGATGCAAATTAAAACAACAATGAGGTATCACCTCACAGCTGTCAGAATGGCTGCCATCAACAAACCATCAAACAACAATTGTTGGCGAGGGTGTGGAGAAAAGGGGACTGGAGTACACTGCAGGTGGGAATGCAGACTGGTGGGGCCACTATGGAAGACAATATGGCGTTACCTCAAAAAATTCAAAATTGAACTTTCATTTGACCCAGTGATCCCCCTTCTAGCAACACACCCCAAGAAGCCTGTAACACCAATTAGAAAGAATATATGTACCCCCATGTTCGTAGCAGCAGTATTTACAATAGCTAAGATCTGGAAACAGCCCAAATGTCCATCAGTAGACAAATGGATAAAAAAGCAGTGGTATATATACACAATGGAGTACTACACAGCTGTAAGAGAGGAAGATCTCTTATTCTTTGAGATGAGATGGAGGGACCTGGGAAGTATCATCCTAAGCGAAACAATTCTAACAGACAAAGACAAGTATCATATGATATCACATATTTGTCGAATATAATGAACCTAACAGTCTAAAGAATGGGGTTTTCTCAGAGCCACTGAAGTGGGGTATGGACAATCCGCAGAAGAGGGGTTGGTGGGGGAGAAATATACCACTGAACTTATATGCATGTGTGCATGAACAGTGGACATGGCCAACAAGGCTGGGGAGAGGGCAGGGAGGGAGGGGGTTGAGGGGAATCAGTGGTAAAAAAAAAAAAAAAAAAAAGATAATCGTGTAACAAAAATAAATAAATTTGAAAAAAAAGAAACAAAGACTTCAGAGACCACACATGACAAATAATAGAAAGATTGCAACAATTTGTTTTAAACTTCACTAAACAAACAGCCACAGGAATAAATCAAAGACCAAGTAATAGGAAGAATCTTATTTCACAGTTACCAGAGTATAAAATTTAAAATGTCTAGGTTTCACCCTGGCCAGTTTGGCTCAGCCATTGGAGCATTGGCCCGTGGTCCAGAGACCCAGGTTCAGTTCTCACTTAGGGCACGTACCTCAGTTGCTGTTTGTCTCTGGCCCCGGCTGGGGTTGTGCGGGAGGCAACCACTCATTCATTGTGTCCCCTTCATGTCAATGTCTCTCTCTCTTCCTCTCTCCCTCCCATTCTATCTTAACAAAGGTGGAAAAATGTCCTTGGGTGAAGATGAAAGATAAATAAATAAATAAATAAATAAATAACATGTCTAGCTTTCAACAACAAATTCAAAGTATGGAAAAGAAACAACAAATAACAGCTAATTAATAAAAATACTTAAGAGAAATTATCCCTAAAGAGACAAACACACTGAATTTAGTAGGAAAAAACTTTAAATTACCTGTTTAAATATGCTCACAGAGATAAACAAAAATATAAACAAAGAACTAAAGGAAATCAGGAAAACAATGTACAGACGAGTAGAGAATATAAATAAAGAAATGTAAATTATAAGATTCAAGATGACGGTGGAGTAGGTGAAAGCTACACCCACATCCTCCCAGGACCAAATGACATACTACAAAATATAGAGAAATCAACCTGAATAACCAACTGAAAACTCACTGAAGTCTTTTCTTTTTTTTTTTTTTCATTATTGATTTCAGAGAGAGAGGAAGATAGAGAAAGAGAGATAGAAACATCAATTAGAGAGAACATGGATTGGCTACCTCCTGCATGCCCCGCACTGGGGACCCGGCCCACAACCTCAGCATGTACCCTGACCCGGAATTGAACCTGCAACCTCCTGGTGCATGGGTTGACGATCAACCACTGAGCCACATTGGCTGGGCTGAAGAGAAGTCTTATAACCAAGGATTTATAGAAGCCTCATCAAGACTGGTAGGAAGTGAGGAGACAAGCAAAGACCTGGCCCCACTCCCACAGGTGGCATCTGAGGTTCTGAAGTGATATCTCAGCTCCAGGGTGGGAGGTACCCTTGGACCTCAAATTCACACTGGGCTCCCTGGAAGAGGTGCCCAGATAACATCAGACTGTGTAAAGGAGCAGGAATTCTGTCTACCAGGGAGAGACAAGTGTTCATTAGAAAACCATAGGTTCCCCTTAAAGGGACGACATACAAAATCTCTTATGCAGCCACTCACACTAGTCTTCAGCACAGGGTGAATGGAGCAGACTAGAGTCCTGCGAGGAGAGACTGGGGTTTGTGGCTCTGGGGAAACAACTGCCAGGATCCCCTATGCTGAGTCACTCTACTGCACCACAGAAGCCATATTTCTTGTGTAGAGCATTCACCTCAGTGTCATATCACTGGAATAAAGCAATTACCCCTCCCTGCAGATGTTCCACCCTGCTAAGGAATCAGTCACCTGGGCCAAGGTGTAAAGGTTTAGGCAGACTAAAGAGTTATAAGTGACTGAGTTGAGTGGCTTAGGGGTAAGGGCCATTCCCCCCATTATCCCATGATCCTGAGTGTTGCCTACCTCTCATGGTAGATCAGCTATTGCCATTCTCCAAGCTCCTGGCAGCCCTACCCTCTTGGTTCTTGGTGGTTCCACCCCACTGAGGACTGGGCAGAATTTGGGACAGTATAGGTTGTGTGGCTCTGGGAGGGGGTCACACTCTCCAACTTCTTCCAAACCTGACCCGCACCTCCCAGTCTCTCCACCCACAATGGCCCCTCCTTGTTGAGATCAGACTCCTGGCCAAATATGGGATAGACTAAGTTGTGTGGCTCTAGGACAAGGGATCTTTTTCCCTCACATGTACAACCAGTGCAGATCCTTACCTTCACGCACCCAAATCATGGTCAATTTAGGCCTGATAAACTCTGCTGACCTCACCCTGATGACAACCTGGGACTCTTTCCCAAAAAAAAGGTATGTAAGCACCCTGCAAGTGGCAGCTAGACTGGATATATTCTGGGATATTAGCTGAGTGGCCTCAGACCCAGAACTGGCACCAAGATTGAACATGTATAGATCTGGAGAACATCTCATCCCTATTCAGTGACTCACTGAAAACAATCCCATTTACAATTGCTTTCTAAGTAATAAAATACTTGGGAATAAATGTAATAAAATATATAAAATACCTGTACTCATATAAAACTTATAAGACACTAAAGAAAGTAACTGAAGAAGATGCAAGTAAGTGGAAGCACATACCATGTTTATGGATAGGAATAATTAACATCAGTACAATGCCCATGTTACCCAAAGCAATCTATAGATTCAAAGCAATTTCTATCAACATATAAACAGTATATTTCACAGAACTAGGAATAATATATTTTAAATGTATATGAAACCACAAAAGACCCCAAATAGACACAGCAATCTTGAGAAATAAGATCAAAGTTGGAGGAATGACACTACCTGATATCAAACTATACTGCCTGGCCATATTAATCAAAACAACATAGTATTAGCACAAAAACAGACATATAAATCAATGTAACAGAATAGAGAGCCCAGAAATCAACCCACCCCTTTATGGTCAATTAATATTTGATAAAGAAGGCAAGAACATACAATGGGGTAAACATAGTGTATTCAATAAGTGGTGTTGGAAAAATTTGACAGATACATGCAAAAAATGAAATAAGATCATCTTCTTACACCATACACAAAAATAAACTCAAAATTAATTAAAATTTTAATGTTAAACTCAAAACATAAAAATCCTAGAAGGGCCCTGGCCAGTTTGGCTCAGCGGTTAGAGCGTCGGCCTGCAGTCCGGAGAGACCCGGGTTCGGTTCCCGCTAAGGGCACGTACTTCGGTTGCAGTTTGTCCCCGGCCCTGGTTGGTTGTGTGGGTGGCAACCACTCGATGTGTCCCTTCACGTCGATGTTTCTCTCTCTCTCTCCCTCCCACTCTATCTGTACAAAAAATGGAAAAATATCCTCGGGTGAGGATAAAAAAAAAAAAAAAAATCCTAGAAGGAAGCATAGGCAGTAAAATCTCAAACATTTCTCCTAGCAATGTTTTTTCTGATATATCTTCTTAGGCAAGGGGAACAAAGGAAATATAAACAAATGGGACTACATAAAACTTAAAAGTATTCTTCACAGCAAAAATAACCATCAACAAAATGAAAAAAGAACACACTGTATGGTAGAACATATTTGACAATGATACATCTGATAAGGGGTTAATAGCTAAAATATATTATGAACTTACACAACTCAATACCAGAAATACAAACAATCCAGCTAAAAAAGAAAAATGACAAAGGACCTAAATAGACATTTCTCGAAAGAGGACAAACAGATGGCCAATAGACAAGTGAAAATATGTTCAACATCACTAATAAATAGAGAGATGCAAATAAATTAAATAAATAAATAAATAAATAAATAAATAAATAAATAAATAAATAAAGTTAAAAAGTCCTGGCCAGTTTGACTCAGCGGTTGAAGCATCGGCCTGCAGATCAGAGAGTCCCAGGTTCAGTTCCTGCTAGGAGCATTTACAAAAAAATCAATGAGATATTACCTCACATCTATCAGAAAAGCTATATCAATCAAACAAATGCTGGCAAGGATGTGAAGCAAAAGAAATCCTCATGCACTGTTGGTGGAAATTCAGATTGGTGTAGCTACTGTAGAAAGCAGTATGGACTTACCTCAGAATATTAAAAATGAAACTGCCTCATGACAGAGCAATTCCACTTCAAGGAATATATCCAAAGAAATCTCAAACACTAATTCAAAAAATATATATGCACTCCTATGTTTATTGTGGCATTATTTACAATATCCAAGATTTGGAAGCAGCCCAAGTGCCCATCAGTAGTAAATGAATGGATAAAATAAGCTGTGGTACATTTACAGAATGGAGAACTTCTCAGCTATAAAAAAAAAAAAGAAGGAAATCTTACTTTTTGCAACAGCATGGATGGAACTGGAAAGTATTATGCTAAGTGAAATAAACCAGTCAGAGAAAGAAAAGTACCATATGATTTTACATATATGTGGAATCTAATGAACCAAATAAACTAACAAACAAAATAGAAACAGACTCATACATACAGAGAACAGAATGAAAGCTGTCAGAGTGAAGGAGAATTGGGGGGCTTAGTAAAAAAAAAGTGAGGGGATTAAGCAAAGGAAAAAAGTCATAAACACAGAAAACAGTATGGTCGTTACCAGAGGGAAAGGGGATTGGGGAGAAGTTAAAGGCAGAATAAATGGTAAAGGAAGGCAACTTTACTTGAAGTGGTGGACACACAATACAATATACAATTGATGTATTATAGAATTGTACACCTTTAACCTATATAATTTTATTAACTAATGTTACCACAATAAATTCAATAAAACATTTTTTTAAAAATGTTTAGTCTCACCCCATCTTTGGGAAGGAGAGAGGGGCTTGAGGTTGAATGTCTATCTCCACTGCCCAGTGATCTAATCATGATTATGTAATGAAACCTCCATAAAAATCAAAAAGGTCTCGTTCAGAGAGAATCCTGGTTGGTACAAATGTGGAGGTACTAGGAGACTGGTTCTGAGCCCTTTCCCATCTCTTTCATCTGGTTTTTCCTGAGTTATACCCTATTTAAATGAACCATTAGTCTAGTAAGTAAAACATTTATTTGAGTTCAATGAACCAGTGTAGCAAATTAATCAAACCCAAGGAAGGGTTCTTGGGAACCTCTGACTATTTATAGCCTGTTGGTCAGAAGCACAGGTAACAGCCTGTGCTTGCAAATGACATCTGAAGTATGTGTGGGGAAGGTGGTCTTGGAGAACTAAACTCATAAGATGTAGAATCAGATGCTATTCCAGATAGCATCAGAGTTGAGGTGTATTGTAGAAACCCAGCTAGTGCCCGAAGAATTGCTTGATAGTGTGAGTAACACCATCCAACTGTAATTGGTACCATAACCTATTTAATCCTTCATAAAATATTTTATAATAGAATTGTTTGTTCAATAGAATTTCCTAAGACTTACATACCCCAGAAGAAGCATTTTGTGAAATATGTTTTGGAAAATGTATTCCTATATGAGTGGTTATATGTGTGATACTTTCATCAATTCTTCATCCTTTTCATTTTTTTTTTTTAATGTATTTATCCTCACCCTAGGACATTTTTCCATTTTTCGTTCAGAGTGGGAGGGAGAGAGAGGACGAGAGAGAGAGAGAGAGAAACATCGACGTGAAAGGGACACATCGAGGGGCTGCCACCCGCACGACCAACCAGGGCCAGGGACAAACTGCAGCCAACATACGCGCCCTTAGCGAGAACCGAACCCAGATATCTCTGGACTGCAGGCCAATGCTCCAACCGCTGAGCCAAATTGGCCAGGGCCATCCTTTTCATTTTTTATTTATTTTTTCTTTCTTTGTACTTTAATTTTTTATTGTTTAAAGTATTAAAGATGTCCCCCTTTTTTCTCCATTGACCCCTTTTCTTCCCCTCTCCCACGCTCCTCCTGCCTTCCCCAGCCTAGTGTCCCTGTCCATTGTTTGTGCATATATGAATGTAAGTTCTTTGGTTTATCTCTTCATACCCTCTGTCATCCCTCTAAGGTTTGTTTTCTACTTCCATGACTCTGGATCTCTTTTGGCCGACAGCTTATTTTGTTCATTATGTTTAGATGACAGACATCAATAAATCCTCAAACAACAAATGCTGGTGAGGATGTGGAAAAAAAGGTGCTCTAGCACAATGCTGGTGGAAATGCAGACTGGTACAGCCACTATGGAAAACAATATGGTTTTCCTTAAAAAAATTAAAAATGCAACCGCCTTTTGACCCAGTGATCTCACTTCTTGAAATATATCCTAAGAAGCCTAAAACACAAATCAGGAAGAATGTATGCACCCTTATGTTCATAGTCCTTCATCCTTTTATATGGATTCTGGAAAATCTATGAAAAAGCATATCAGATTTGAGTCTTGCTGACCATAACAGTACATTTTTAAGACTGATGCATTGATAATTATTTTTTTCATCTTTTAAAAAATTTATCTTCATTGTTGAAAGTATTATAGATGTCATCCCACTCTGCTCCCAATCCCCCAGACCTTCACCTCACTATTGTCTGTGTCCACGTGTTATGCATATATTCATATAAGTTCTTTGATTAATCTCTTCCTGTCCTTCCTCCCACCTCCTGTATGAAATCTGTCAGTCTGTTCCATGCTTCCATGTCTATGGTTCTATTTTGTTCATCGGTTTATTTTGTTCATGAGATTTAACATATAAGTGAGATTATTTGATATTTGTCTTTCTCTGACTGGCTTATTTTGCTTTGCATAATACTCTCCAGGTCCCTCCATGCTGTCTCAAAGGGTAAGAGATCTAAAAATTCTTTATGTTAGAGAAGCAGTGAAATGTGTAGAAATATCCACTGCTAAATATGCACTCAAATCCTCTATTCCAAACTGATAATTTATTTTCGGTGTCATTTCTTTGAAATAATAACCTCATTAACCTCAATAAAACATTCACCCCCCCCCAAAAAAAAAGCCTGTTCCGTAAAAAGCTTAATAAAATTAATAAGTCCCTAAGAAGGTTGAATACAAAAACAATAGAGAAGACAGATATTGCAAGTATCAGAAAAGAAAGAAATATGTCACTGACAGATACCATGGACATTAAGAATAATAAAAGAATACTATGAACAATTCTATGTGTACAGATTTGATAAACTATATGTAATGGACCAATTTCTTGAAACACAATTTAATAAAACTCACACAGAAAGAAATTAAACATCTGAATATATATATATATATATATATGAAATTAAATCAACAATTTAATAACCTTCAAAACAAAAAACCACCAAGCCCAGATGAGTTCACTGATAAATTATAGCAAACATTTGAGAAAAAAAAAAAAAAGTATACCAATACCTTAAAATCTCTTTAAGAGGGTAGAAACACAGGGAATAATTATAAACTTATTCTATGAGGCCAGAATTACCCTAATAAAAGCACCAGACAAAGACATTACAAGAAGAGTACAAACCAATATCTCTTATAAACATAGATGCCAGATCTTTGAATGCAATATTAGCAAATCACATCCAACAATGTAGAAAAAGTATTATACACCAAGACTAAGTTGGATTTATTCCAAGTATGAAAGACTGATTTAACATTTGAAAATAAATATATAGAACCCCATTAAATCAATAGGCTAAAATAAAAAAAATATTACTTGATTATATCAATAAGTATAGAAAAAGCATTTGAGAAAATTTGATACCCATTATGATAAACATCCATAAACTAGGAATAAAGAAGAACTCTTTCTATATTATAAAAAATAAATAAAATCTACAGTTAACATGATACTTAATGCTGAGAAAAAAATGTTTTCTAACATCAGGTAAAAGGCAAGAATAATCCATCTCACCAGGCCTTTTCAACATCATACAAGAAGTTCTAGCCAATGCAATAGGACACGGCAAAGAAATAAAATGTATACAGATTAGGAAGGAAAAAATAAAGCTGTCTTTGTTCACAGATGACATGTGTCTATAGAAAATCTGAAAGAATCAACAATAACAAAAAAATTTCTGAAGATAATAGTGATTATAGCAAGGTTGCAGGATATGAGGATGATATACAAAAGTCAATCACTTACCAGCAATGAAAAAGTGAAATTTTAAATAAAAAATGTAATATTATTTACATTAGCACCCCCAAAATTAAATACTTAACTATAAATCTTAAAAAAATATATACAAGAGCTAATGAGGTAAATTATAAAACATTAACCAAAAAATAAAAGATGAACTCAATACATGGAGAGATTCCATGTTTATGGATAGGAAAACTCAATATTGGCAAGATGTTAGTTTTTCCCAACCCAATCCATAGATTCAATACAAGCCCAATTAAACTCCCAAGAACATATTTTGTGAATTTTGACAAAATGATTCTAAAGTTTATATGGAGATACAAAAGACCTAGGAGAGACTATATATATATATAAATATAACATAGTTGGAGGACTGAAACTACCAGTCTTCAATTCTTGCTATAACACTACAGTAATCAAGATAGCATGGTATTAGCACAGAAAAAAAAAAAAAAGTTCAATGGATCATAATAGAGAGCACAGAAATAGATCCATGTAAATATATTCAACTGATCCTTGACAAAGGACTAAGTCAATACAATGAAATAGAATAGCACTTTCAACAAATAAGACTGAGACAACTAAACATTTGTATACATTAAAATATAGACACAGACCTTATACCTGTCACAAAAATTAACTCAATATAGATATAGACATAAATTTCAGGTGCAAACTAAAGAACTCCTAAAAGAAAACATAGGAGAAAACTTATATGACCTTGGATCCTTAGATATGATGATAATGTTTTAGATATACCGAAGGCACAATTCAAAAAAGAAATAATTGATAGGGTGAACTTCAATAAAATAAAATAAAAAACTTCTATTCTGTGAAAGACAATGTCAGGAGAACGAAAAGATAAGCCATAGACTGTATAAAATATTTGCAAAAGATATATCTGATAAGAACTATTGAAGATGGCGGCATGCAGGACCAGAGTGAGGGTGAGTCTGTGAAAGTGTGAGTGAATGTGAGAGAGAGTTTGAGTGAACATGAGTGTGAACAACCAACCTTGAGCAGTGCAGAAACTCGGGGCAGAAGGTTCCTGTGCTGTGGATAAAAAACAGCCGGCTACCTCAGTAAGCGGCTTGTCAGCGAGCTTCTCCCTGTGCCACTGGGAGGCCCCACTACTTTGGAAGATCCCTAGACTTCTCTGGGAGGAGGAAGCAGGGAGCAACTAGGGCAGAGGGACCTGAATCCAACACAGTGACTTGCACCATTGGACCAGTGGACACCACTGTGTCAACGTGAACCAGCGCACAATAGCAGCACTATTGAGGTGCTTGCTGCAGTAGCTGCAACTTGCTGGGAGCTGAGAACCATCCCCCACAGCAGCAGTGACTGGTTGGTAATGGAACCTCACCCCCAACAGCAGCTGAGGCTCAGAAGCCAAGACACCCCCAGAAGCAGAGGCTTGAGAACAGACATCCATTCCCAGGCAGCAGCAACTCAGATTGGCAGCTGAGACCCATCCCCAGTGGTATTAGCATAGGTTGATCTGGAGCAGTGCCCCAGCCCAAGCAGCAGCAAGACTCGGGCAGTCGAGACCTGCCCCTGACAACTGCAGCAGAAGATTTGGAGTGGAGCTTTTTCCAGAAAAGTCCCAGGAGTGGAGCATCCTCAGCCCCCAACAGAAGCAGAGGATTGGGAGCTGAGAGCACCCCCTGGCAACAGCAGCAGCAGTAGCAGTGCAAACTGGGAGCTGACACTAGCCCCCAGCAGTGACTGATCAGGAGTTGAGTCCCAGCAGGCCCTAGCATACCTCACCTGCACACCAACAGGACAGACACACCCCAGCAGAGAACCAGCTGGACTCCCACACCCCGGGCAGAAACAGCACAGGTGAGCAGCTAAGACCCATTCCCAGAAGCATCAGCAGAGGCTGATCAGGAGAGGTGCCCGAGCCCAAGCAGCAGCAAGACTTGGGGAGCCGAGACCTGCATGACATGCCAATACCAGCTGCCAGTTGTCAGTCCTCCAGAACCCACAGCAGGCATGAAGCACCATACACCAAAACAGTCTGGGAGGCACAGCAGCCTTATTTGATACACACCAACCTGCCTACACATTCCAACATCCCTCACTGGGCCTAGAACTACCAGACTGCTAAAATGGTGAGACAAAGAAACAACACCCAAATAAAAGAAAAGGAAAAATCACCAGAAAAAGAACTACAGAAAATGGAAGAAAGACATTTGTCAGATAAAGAATTCAAAGCAATGATTTTAAAGGTGCTCAAACAATTTAGTGAGAACTACAAACAACTTAATGAGAATTATAAAGAACTCAAAAGGAACTACATCAGCCTAAAAAAAAAAAAAAGAGGTAGAAACTATGAATAAAAATCAAGAGAAAATAATGACATAGCAGTTATGAAAAATACCTCAGAAGGATTCAATAGTAGATTAGAAGAAGCTGAAGACCAAATTAGCAACTTAGAAGACAAGGTAGACAAAAACACCCAAATAGAGCAGCAAATGAGAAAAAAATTAAAAAGCAGGAGGAGAGTTTAAGGGAGCTATGAGACAATACAAAACATAACAACATTCGCATTAGAGGAGCACCAGAAGGAGAAGAATCAGAGAAAGGAATAGAGAATCAGTTTGAAGAAATAATGACAGAAAACTTCCCTAAACTGGTGAAGGAAAAAGTCTCACAAATCCAGACACACAGAGAGTCCCAAGCAAGATGAACCCCAAAAGACCCACAGCTAGATACATCATAATAAAAATGGCAATATGAAAATGCTATATACTGTATGATTTCAACTATATAACATTCTGGAAAAATAAAAAACTATGGAGACAGTGAAAAATTCAGTGGTTGACTGACATTGGTGTGGAGAAGGATAAATAGGTATAGCACAGAATTTTTAGGGTAGTAAAAATACTTTGCATGAAACTGTAAGGAAGTATACAGGGCATTATACAATTTTCTAAAGCCATAGAATGCACACCAACAGAGAACCATAATGCAAACTATTGACTTGGACTGATTGTGCTATGTTAATGCAAGTTAATGGATTGTAACAAATGTACCACTCTGTTGGGTGATGTTAATAATGTGGGAGGCTATGTATACATGGGACCAGTGAGTATATGGGAAATCTACCTCAGTTTTGCTGTGAACCTAAAACTGTTCTAAGAAATGGTCTTAATATGATTGCTAGAAGGGAAGGGTAGTTGGTGAGATGAGTAAAACAGGTGAAAGGATTAAGAAGTAAAAATGGGTAGTTACAGAATATTCACAGAGATATAAATTACAGCATAAGAAATATAGTAAACAATATTGTAATAACTATGTATTGTGTCAGATGGGTACTTGAAATATTGGAGGCACCACTCTGTAAAGTACGATTGTTTAACCAGTATGCAGTACACTTGAAACTAACACAGAATAATATTGAATGTAAACTCTAATTAAAAAATAAAAGAGAAATAGTATTTACATTTTTTTATTGCTTTGAGAGAAAGAGAGAGAGAAACATTGATATGAGAGAGAATCATGTGAGAGAGAAACATCTATCAGTTGCCTAATACATGAGCCAGAACAAGGGATCAAACCTGCCACCTTTTTGTGTACAGGATGATGCTCCAGCCAACTAAGCTTCATTGGCCAGGGAAAGAAATAATATTTATAAATATGTATAGTATATATTTAAATAAGTATAAATATATATATTTAAATAAATATTTATATTAAATATATGTATATAATTCTTACATTTCATTATAATTTATTCATAGTTTATATATATTTTCAAATATATGATCTGCAAATAATATATTTATTTATATTTATAAATGTGAGGTACTGATACATGCTGAAACATGATGAAACTTGAAAAAATATCATGCTAACTGGAAGAAGCAAGACACAAAAGCTCATACATGTAAGTTCCAGTTATATTAAACATCAAGAATAGATAAATCCATACAAATAGAAAGCAGATTGGCAGCTTTCAGGGTCTGTGGTAATGGGTAGTAACTGCTTATTGGACATGGAATTTCCTCTGAAGGTGATGAAAATATTTTGGAACTAGAGGTGTTGGTTCCACAACATTGTGAGTGTACTAAACGCCACTAAATTATTCAATTTAAAATGGTTAATTTCATGTTGCATTAATTTTGCCTAGGTAAAATAATAAAAGAAAAAAATGTAATAGCAGCCAGAGAGAAATAAGTATTACCTCTAGAAAGAAAACAATTTGAACAATGGGGTTAACAGAAGCAAGAAGAACAACACTTTTCAAGTGCTGAAAGAAAAGAATGGTCAACAACTAGCTATAACATATGAACATATCCTTAAGGAATGAAAATAAAATAAATACTTGTTTTAATATATGTTTTTATTGCCCCGGACAGTTAGGCTCAGTAGTTAGAGCATTGGCCTGTTCACCAAAGCGACTCAAGTTCAATTCCCAGTCAAGGGCAACAAACCTGGGTTGCAGGTTAGATCCCTGGCCTTGGTTGGGGTCATGTGACCTGAAACCAATCGATGTGTCTCTCTCATATTGATGTCTCTCTCTTCCTCCTTCCCTTCCACTCTATCTACAAATAAAAATTAATTAAAAATATCCTTGGGTGAGGATTAACAAAAAATAAAATAAAATATGTTTTCATTGATTTTTAGAGAGATAGGAAGGGAGAAGGAGAGAGATAGAAACATTGATAAGAGAAAAACATCAATCAGCTGCCTCCTGCACACTCCCACTGGGGATGGAGACACAACTCAGGCATGTGCCCTGACTAGAAATAGAAATGGTGACTTCTTGAGCATGGGTCAATGCTCAACCACTGAGCCACACCAGCTGCGCAATAAAGACATTCTTAAATGAAGAAACACTAAGAACTTGTTGTAGTCAGATCTACCCTTAAAGAATGGCTAATGAAACCTCACCAAAGAAAAAGATAATGATAATAGATTAATACTTGCTCCTTCACCAAAGAGATAACAATGGACTGGGTAAAAAGAGAAGTAAATGTAATAGACCATATTTTACATGAATTTCTTTAGTAATCTTTTATGGTTAAAACAAAAATTATAGCATCATCTTATGTAATACTCAATGTATGCACAGGAAATACTTAAAACAATTTTATTTTAAATGTGGGAAGGTTATAAGAACCTAAATGTAAGGTAATGTTTGTATTCTTCATTGAAGTGTTAAGACATTGGACCCAAACAATGTGATGTGATATATATAAGGTAATACCTAGAAAAACCACTAAGAAAATTATATGAAGAGATATACTCAACACTTAAAATACAGAAGTGCCAAATATATTTTTATGGTCAGAAATATAAGGTGGAGGATGTTTGCTAGCTTGACAAAAAGACCAACAACAATATTAATCAGATGTAGACTAAGAGAGTGACAAAATAAAGAGTTGGTGATCAGCAACTTTTAGGTCAAGTTAGGGAAAACAGAAATTAAAGTTGAAAGAATGGTGATTACAATAAACTTTGAAACATCAATTAAAAAAAAAAAAAAAAAAAAAAAAAGATGAGTTCAGAATGGAAGCCAATACATTGTGAGCATGGATACAGATGACATTAATTAATTAGCTCCTGGGCTTGTTAGGTTGTTTTTATGGCATGCACAAAAGAAATGTATTGTGATTAGTATCATAGGAAGACTTACAGATGAAAATAAACTTCAAGGCAAATCATAGCTGAGATTCTGTATTACTCATTCTATACAATTATTCCATAAAGTGTCATTAAACCTCATGAGGAATTGGGAATAAAATAATCTTTAATAAGCTATTAAGTTTCATACATTTTCCTTATTTTGCAGCTTTAATAATAAAGAAAATACATAACAGAGACAAAAAATGTGTGGGAGCAGGTGGTCAAACTGTTTTTCTTTTTTTAATATGAAGATACCATGTTACAATTATTTCAATTACCTCCATAGTCTATTTTAGTTTTTTTTAATTTTTGTTACAGATGTTTCTCCCTTTTTACTCCATTGACACCCTCCTCCCCATCCCCCCCCACACTGTCCCCTGTTTTGTTGTCCATGTCCATTGGCTATGTGTACATGCATATAAGTTCTGTGGTTTATCTCCTCCCTCCCCCCACCACCCCCTCTTCCAAGGGTTGTCAGTTTGTACCCTACTTCCATGTATCTGGGTCTATGCTGTTCCTTAGACTGTTATGTTCATTATATTCTGCAAATAAGTAAGATCATATGATACTTGTCTTTCTCTGTTTGGCTTGTTTCACTTAGGATAATACTTTCCAGGTCCCTCCATGTTGTCTCAGAGAATAAGAGATCTTTCTTTCTTACAGCTGCATAGTACTCCATTGTGTATATGTACCACTGCTTTTTGATCCATTCATCTACTGATGGACACTTGGGCTGTTTCCAGATCTTAGTTGTTGTAAATACTGCTGTTATGAACATGGGGGTACATATATTCTATCTTAAGCACCACATATAAAATCCACAAATAAAAACAGCCTTGAAAAAGAGTCTTCAGTATTATATTTACAAAACTCCAAGAATCAGGGGTTGATTTGTCCAGTCAAGTTGTATCAAATAAAGCTTCTCAAACTTTAATGTGCTTACAACTAGCCTGCTGAAATTGTTTAAATAAGGTTTCTAATTATATCAGGTCTGGAGTGGACCCCAAAATGTGTATGTCTAACAAGCTACCAGGTGCTGTTGATAATTACAGGTTTTGGACCACACTTTGAGTAGCAAGGATCTAATAAATTATGAATATGGTACCAGTAAGAGTAAAGTTTTAAATTCTATCTTATATTGGCCAGTTAGCTTGTGGTAAAATGAAAAATCATGGAATCTGGAGTGAGGTTGAATAACTTGCAATCTCAGATTATTCACTTCTTAATTTGTGATTTATGCAAGAGACGTAATCTTTATTAGCTACAGTTTCCACATCTGGAAATTAGAAATAGCATTATTCCCCACTTCTGGGTGTTGATGTAAAGCTAAATGAGATATATATATATATATAAAATTATTGAAACATATTTTCTTCCAAACAAACATTAGTTTTTCTCCACTTCCAGCTCCAACCAGAATAGTTTAAATCCTTAACTGTAAAGATTTTATGTCATTGGTACAAGGGTGACTGAATCTGAATTCATACAGAAACAGTTGATAGCAAACTGACAGATAATTGAATCTTAAATTGGAAGTAAAATTTCATACACCTATTTATCAGAATAAAATGTAGGATCTGAAGTTTTACCTACTATTTTTCTTATTCTACCCCTTTTCAGTTTTACATTCCAAGCCCATTATTATTGAAGCCTCTTCAGTTTTTTGTGTGTTTTTTTTTTTTTTTATTCTCACCAGAGGAAATTTTTTGTATTTATCTTCAGATAGAGTGGGAGGGAGAGAGGGAGGAAGAGAGAGAGAGAAACATCAATGTGAGAGAGACACATCGACTGGTTGCCACCCACACAACCCCAACCATGGCTGGGGACAAACTGCAACCATGGTACATGCCCTTAGCAGGAACTGAACCTAGGACTCTTCGGTCTGTGGGCTGATGCTCTAACCGCTGAGCAAAACCAGCCAGCGCAACCTCTTCAGTTTTGATTTAAAGATCTGTAGGCATGTACAAAGAATTGCTATCATTTTAAAAAAATATATTCACACGTACAAAACCAAGGTGGTATGATATAATTAAAATTATTTAGTGAAGAAAATAATAACAAAAGTGTACTCGTTATAAATTATTAGGAAAGAATAATGAAAAAGTAAACAAGTGGACCGTGTAATTTTGATTTAATGTTGTTCTTTAGTTGCTGGTTATCATTGCTATATTTTGAATGTTCACCAACCCTGACCTTGCTAATTCTATTTCTAAATAAAAATCCAAAAATAATGTTAAATGACCTATATTCATCATTATTCTTCCTAAATCAAACTCTTTAGAGGAAATCAGATAGAGTTAATCTTTGGTAGCTATAAAGTATACACAGATTTTGTTGATATACAATAAAGAAAAAGCAATATTCTACTACAAAAACCCTTCCATATTAGATAAAATGTCTCTTTTGAGTAACAACTAAAGAGAAAACTCTTCAAATGAAAAATATTTTTTTCATGTATTTTAAAATATTTTATGCATAAAAATCTTCCTAGCTTATCATTCTATCCAGGAAGTGTCTGGAACTAATTAGACTGAACTCCTAAATCAGTTGTAGTATAGAAATTCCTAACCCATTGATGTTAAAATTAGCTTATTTAGCTTCCAATGTCAATTGCTGATCTTTAGATTTATGGGTAGATATGCCCGCTAGTGGTTCCAATGGGGGATAAGAAAACTGGACAGCCCTGGGTACTGTCATTTTTGCTAGTAAATTACTCAATCTTCAGAGAAGATTCATTTAATCTCATAGATGCATATATGGTTTATAAATATTAGAGGTGTAGGTATAGTAAGTCTTAACCCACGAACATGTGAAACCTAATATCCTTATTAAATTTCTGTTTCTGTCTTTATTCAAACATTTGTCTTGTGTGTGTGTGTGTGTGTGTGTGTGTGTGTAAAATAGGAATGTTATATTTACAAATGAAAGAAAGCGTTGTTGTCCTTGGAAATACCATTAACAGAAATGTTGCAAAAATATTTGTGTTTCTCAAAGGACCTAATCCTCTTGTTCTACTTAAAGCTGCCAAATCATATAACACATATAATGTTATAGTCACTAGAATGAAAAAACTGAAATGAATTGTAACCAAACCAAAACAGAACATGCTCTCTTGTGCTAAATGTGTTGAAGTGAAAGTTAAATGAACACAGTTAGCAACATTTATATGATATTTCTTGCATAGTGTAGGAAGTTGGTCTGGGTTTTATCTAAGCCTAAGTTTAGATACTGGTGTGTCTTGCCCAACCTAGAGTTTTAATACTGAGAGGGAGAATCATAGAACAATATATATAATCAGTAATTGGTCCATGTGAATTCTACATGATATTATTTTGTGATGTTTAAACACCTTTCTGTAGTATGCACCATTAACTCCTAATATTTTATAAGTATGAATGCTTTATATTGCCTCTTCATAGAGTTGGGTCTTGAATATTTAATAGTTTTTAGTAATTAAAACTGTTTCTTGGGCATATGCTTGTACTGAGGTTTCTGATCTTTCTGGAAAAAAAAAAAAGCATAGTAGTTTTCCCCACATTTTCAGGAATTCCAGATTTTAAAGTAGCTTTATCTGCAACTATTTTAATAGCAATAGCATTTCATATCACATTAAAAATTATGTTAAAATTTGAAAGATAAGGTTAAGAGCACAATGTGATGTTTGATAAATACTTGTTGAATGATAATAGAACACATGATTAGCTCCTTCTTAACTTGTCTCTGGAACAAAATTAATTCTTTTAATATAGAAGTTATCTTTTGAAAAGAAAACCCAATGTTTCTTCATTATAGAAATATCCTCATGCCCTGGACGGTTTGGCTCAGCAGTTAGAGCATCGGCCTGCAGACTACAGAGTCCCGGGTTCATTTCCTGCTAGGCCCTAGAGGCTAAGGGCATGTACCAAAAAAAAAAAAAAAAAAAAAAAGAAAGAAAAGAAATAACCTCAAATGGAATATGATCACTTACTCTAAAGCTCTCTTCTATTCACTTTTCTTGTGGATTTCAATCTCTATGTATCTTCCTTTTCCTTGTTTGAATTCATTGACAAAGGAGGACCTTCTTTTCTTTGAATATAATGCCTTACAGTAGTAGACACTAAAAATATATGTTGATTGATTAATTAAGGTGCCTTTCACTAAACTATATTACTCAAATGAAGAAAAGGAAAAATTCCAAATTAAAAACCAACATATCTAATAACATGAGGAAGGGATAAGACAAACATTTAAATGTTTGCCAAAGTAAACAAACTTGTAGTGGAATATTTCAGGGATCTCATTTTAAATAATTGTACTTAACATTTATAACTGAACCATTGTTGATAGGATTAGGAACTAATAAAATCATTTGATGGCTAAGTGCATGTTCAAGCTCCGTTTCTTCTACTTGCTTTCCCATTTATATGTTACTAATATGTAAAAATATAGTTAATCAGTTTGCCTTTGAGGTGTATTTGTTTATAATAATCATCTTTCAGTATGTTATTTATATTATGCCAATACACTGTAAGCAAATTTTTTACCATTTGGGAAACAGTAGTAAAATACTTTACCATTAGACCTTGATGCAACTGAAACAAATAAAGCAAAAACAAAATTATACTTCAATATCCTTGAAATCTTTGTTGTTTTACAATAAATGTGGATTGTTTCTTTAGCTTTTTCAAACAGATGTATATTTGCATAACATGAAGATTTTGTTAGACTTGTGAAATAAAATTATATCTCTATTTTTCAATAGGACTAATATATGTATAAAGGATTAAATAAAGCAATCCAAAAACAAGCATATGATTTACACTTTAGTTCTATCACATTTTTTGTACTTGAGAAGGTACTAGATGTATCATGAATGTATAACCCTATGACTAATTTTCAATAGTGTATAAAGATGTGTTTCATGTGCAGAAAATTATTATCTTTGCATCATTGGGAAATCGGCTTGTACTTCTGCAGTTTTAACTTTTTTTTTTTAAGCTTTGTATGCTTGGGTTCTTCCTTCTGAATGCTAACTCTGAATCTTAGGTAATATCCAAACCAACAGCAGATAACTAAATATGTAATATAGTGTAATACAAAATCTCAAAGAGTTGGGCTACTATTGAGCCCTGAATTATAATGTCTCATTACTTTGTGTAATTTTAGTGCCACAAAGACTTCAATGAAACAATTTGTCATCTTTTCTTCCACCCCTCCCCCCATAATGGAAGTGTGATTGTGTACACAACAAGCTCATATTGCACATTTTTTTTATTAAAAGCACAAAAGACAGGTTGCCTTGCATTAGAACTATATTTACTATAATAGTAGTGTTTGTTGTTTGAAATGGTAAAGAAAAATAGAAGCTTACTGACTACTAGCAGAAAGTAGGTTGATATGAGTTACATATTAAAATCTATTATAAATCAATTTCAGCACGACCTATTTTAATCCTGAGTAGAAGAAAGTATATTATGTTAGTTTTAGAGTCAACATATTTGGATGTAACATAAAAATAAGAATCTAAATTGAGGTCACAAAGACTAAAGTTGGATATTTTCTCCTTTACCTGTTCAGTTAAACAAATCTTTTTATTGTTTAATAGTGTCTGACCTTTCTGTTCTGAAAATCCTGAATGCTCTCAACTGATAAAATGTGATAAAAACAGAGAGTTTAAAGAAAAACATTCTACCATATCATAATTGCAAAGAAAAATAAACACATTCAACTACATTATCTTGTTTTACCTGATCTAAATATATCATTGTAACAAATGTCACATGTTTGTAGTTACAAAAGTCCAAAATTCAAAGGCACTGACGGACTAACTTTAGCTTCTCCTTTGATTTATTTTCAGAGGCCTTGTAGAAGACATGGGGAAAGATTTTTCAGAAAATGAAATAAAGTCATAAAGAAAAAGTCAAATAGCCTCAGGCATTTAAATAATACATAGAAATCAAAATTCTCCCCCAAAAAGATCATTTTCATTCATTTTGCTTTGCAATTTTGCACCGTTAAACTTTGGGCAGTGTTTATATTGTAAAAAGTTATAAATAAAAGTCCAAGAAAGCAAATTTATATTGAGTACTATCTTGATTTAATCTAATACTTGATGTAATAAAAGGTTGCAAAATAAAGTGAGGGTCAAATAATTCCTCTAATATTGTCTACTCAAGAATCTAATGCAGTCAAATCTATAAAATAGAAGAATATTTTATAATATCTATGAAAATATACAACTAACATTAACATAAGGAATTTCACTCAATTGTATAACTTTTATTAAAATGGATGCATTGAATTTTGTGTCTAGCTCTGAAGCCTTAGCAATTTGTTTGGTTTATTTTTTCTAGCAATCTGGGAAAAATAAAGTTTCTTATACCAACTGGTAAAGAAATACAAGACCTCTGAGGAAATAAATTATAACATGCATGAAAAGCATCTTGTTTTTAGATTTTATTTATTTATTTATTTTATAAATTTAATTGTTTATTTTATAGATTTTTTTTCTACTGGACAACTTACTTTCAGATTTTATATTACACTATTAAAACAATCAATATGCCCTGGCCGGTTTGGCTCAGCGGTTAGAGTGTCGGCCTGCGGTCCTGAGAGACCCGGGTTCGGTTCCCGCTAAGGGCGCGTACCTCGGTTGCAGTTAGTCCCCAGCCCTGGTCGGTTGTGCGGGTGGCAGCCACTCGATGTGTTCCTTTCACATCGATGTTTCTCTCTCTCTCTCTCTGTTCCTCTCTCTCCCTCCCACTCTACCTGAACAAAAAAATGGAAAAATGTCCTCGGGTGAGGATAAAAAAAAAAAACAATCAATATGTAGCACTACCTCATAAGCATTGCCTCAGTTTTCTAAAACATACATGTAACATTCAAAATTAACTAATGAATATTAAAAACTATTGATGTGCATATTTTATATTTTCATTTTTTATAAATATTTTTTCCTTCTGAAAATGTGAGCACAAAAATCTCAATGACAATTACATGTCTCTTAAATCCTTTTTTTTTTTTTTAAATGTGGGAGAAATTTTAATGATGTGTATCCAAACTAATAACAGCATTCTGAAAATTATATTTTACAGTAAAGCTTGTTTTTGTGGCACTTTATTATGGTCAGAGCCACATATTTTTTAAAACCAAATAGCTTTACTATGCATACTCAAAAGCATAGTTAGGCTATTGTACTCTGATGGAGATACAAGCTGAATAACCTCACTTGTCCAACTTCCTGTAAATGCATTTGATTGTCTCCTTTCCATATTTTGTCTTCTCCATGATAAAAAAGGTATAAGGAATGATCCTTTTTGAGAATAATTTTTATAGCCCACTGTCTTTCACCGACTGACCTTCATTTATTCTGTTTTTTGCTTTATGTGCCAGTGTACTTTCTGTAATGACATTACTTCAGTGCCATAGCACTTTGCTAAGTCATTTCATTTCTTTATAATTCAGGTAGTTTTGGGGTGGCAGAACGTTTTCAGAGTGGTAAAACTTAATTCAATAATTAATATTTATTTGTGATCTCTGTAAATGGCACAATGCTAGTCAAGATAATATAGGTCAAAAGCAAAAACTAATTTATTGGTCTTAAAAGAGAACAATTGTTTCTTTTGTTTTATTCTGAGTTATAATACTGAAATTAAAAGTATCAGAGAGAAAAAAATGGCGACGGAGTGAACGGAGCTACACAGACTGTCTCCCAGAACCAAACTGCAATTACAACTATAACACAGACAAATTGACGGGAAAAAGCAACAGAAAAGCAGCTTGCGAGGACCATATAACTAGGGACACTGACTCCATCCAGGTAGGCTTGCAAAGGCACCAGAGGGGGCTGGGAGCCCACGGTCCTTAGCTCGGCAGCAGCCATAGCTGGGAACAGCGCCCTCCGGTTACACTCCCAGGCAGCTCCAGAGCACAGAGCCGGGACAGAGGTTAAACAGCCACAGCCACTCACCTGGGGCTCCGGCAGAGGGAGGGCAGACTGGACTGGAACTGTGTGGGGACACTCAGGGTTTGTAGGGCACCCAGAGCTTTTGCGGAGTGCCAGCCGCCCAGGACAGTGGCCACATTGCTCCTTCCCAGGACTCTGAGGAGAGGCAGCAGCCCCTCCCTCAGATATCCAACCCCACCCTGTGGGCCATTGAAGTGCTAATTGAGGCTCATAAACAACCAGCATCTGCCCCACCCTCGTGAAAGCCCCTTATGCTGAGCACCTGAGGGAGTTTTTCAATGAACTGACAACCCCAAACTCTTCAAGTAACCTGGACTGCTAGCCTCAGGCAAAAGCCAGAGGATAACAGTACCTTTCCTGGGCTGGCAACTTTAACCAGGAAAGTAAGACTTGACAGTGGTGTTTAACGTGGGTCCTCCCCCGCTCATCTAAACATAGGAGAGGGAGCCACAAACAGCAAAACACCAACACCCACAGGGAAAACTTGACAGGCTCCAAAGCCCACAGTGATAGCAAAAATGGTGAAACACAGAAACAGAAGCCAAATGAAAGAGCAAGAAACCTCCACGGAAGATGAGATCAATGTGGAGCAATTAGGCATGTTAACAGATCTAGAATTCAGAGCCATGATCTTGAGGAAGCTGAACAGCATGAGTAAGCACATAGAGACACTGAAAATAAACCAACTGGAAATTAAAAACTATCAAGAAGAGATAAAAAATGACATATCAGAAATGAAAAACACATTGGAAGGTTTAAAAAGCCGAGTAGAGGAAGCTGAGGATCGGATCAGTGAATTAGAAGACAGGATAGAAAAAATCAACTAATCAGAAAAACAAAAGGAAAAAACTATTTAAAAAAAGGAAGACAGCTTTAGAGAACTGTGGGACAACTGGAAACGTAATAATATTTGCATCATAGGAGTCCCCGAAGAAGAAGAAAATGAGCAGGGGATAGAGAACATATTCAAAAAAATAGTGACAGAAAACTTTCCTAATTTGGTGAAGGAAGAAGGCATTCAAGTTCAAGAAGCACAGAGAGTCCCAAGTAAGAAGAACCCAAACAGGCCCACACCAAGACACATAGTAATTACAATGCCACAAATTAAAGACAAAGAGAGAATCCTAAAAGCAACAAGAGATAAGCAACAGGATACCTACAAAGGAAACCCCATAAGGCACTAAGCTGACTTCTCACAAGAAACACTACAGGCCAGAAGGGAATGGCATGAAGTAATCAAAGTCATGAAAAATAAGAATCTGAATCCAAGACTACTCTACCCAGCAAGGCTATCAATCAAAATACAAGATCAAATAAAGAGCTTCCCCGACAAAAAAAAGGCTAAGGGAATACATTAGCACCAAACCAGCACTGCAAGAAATGTTAAAAGGACTGCTATAATTAGCAGTAGAAATGGGAAGAAAAATAGAACCACACTAAACAAAAATGGCAATAAATAAGTACATATCAATAATCACCTTAAATGTAAATGGATTGAATGCTCCCATAAAAAGACACAGAGTAGCTGATTGGATAAAAAGCATGACTCATCAATATGTTGTTTACAAGAGACCCACCTCACAACAAAAGACTCACATAGGTTGAAAGTGAAGGGATGGAAAAAAATTTTCCAAGCAAATGGAAAGCAAAAAAAAGCTGGGGTACCAATTCTCATATCTGATAAAATAGATTTCAAAAAGAAGACCATAACTAGAGACAAAGAAGGCCACTACATAATATTGAAAGGATCTATCCAACAGGAAGATATAACCTTGATAAACATACATGCACCCAATATAGGAGCAACAAAATATATTAAAAATCTTCTGGAGGATTTCCAAGAAGAAATCGACAACAATACAATCATAGCCGGGGACTTCAACACCCCGCTGACAGCACTGGATAGATCCTCTAGGCAAAAAATTAGCAAGGAAACAGAGGCTCTAAATGAAGCACTAGAACAAATGGATTTAATAGATATCCACAGAGAATTACACCCCAAAACTACAGAATACACATTCTTCTCAGGTGCACATGGGACATTCTCAAAGATAGACCACATGATAGGACACAAACTAAATCTCTACAAGTTCAAGAAGATTGAAATCATATCAAGAATATTCTCAGATCACAATGGCATGAAACTAGAAATCAATTGCAACAAGAACATGCAAAGACATTTCCACACATGGAGGCTAAATAGCAAGTAATTAAACAATGAATGGGTCACCGAGGAGATCAAGGAAGAAATTAAAAACTTCCTGGAAACCAATGAAAATATACACACAACAACACAAAATCTATGGGATGCAGCAAAAGCAGTTCTGAGAGGGAAGTTCATAGTACTACAGGCCTACCTCAAAAAACAAGAAAATTTTCTAATTGACTGTCTAACCTCACAACTTAAAGAATTAGAAAGCAAACAAAATGTAAACCCCAGAGCAAGTAGAAGGAGGGAAATAATAAAAATCAGAGCAGAAATAAATGACATCGAGACCAAAAAAACAATTCAAAGGATCAATGAAACAAAGAGCTGTTTTTTTGAAAAAATAAACAAGATTGATGGACCCTTAGCTAGACTCAACAAGAAACAAAGAGAGAGAACCCAAATACACAAAATCCGAAATGAAAGAGGAGAAATAACAACCAACACCACGGAAATACAAAAATTGGTTAACAACTACTATGAACAACTATATGGCAACAAATTCGACAATCTAAGCAAAATGGACAAATTTCTGGAAACACACAGACTCCCAAAACTGGACCCGGAAGAGATAGAAAAGTTGAACAGACCAATAATAACTAAGGAAATTGAAGAGGTAATCAAGACTCTCCCAGCAAACAAAAGCCCAGGCCCAGATGACTTCACAGGGGAGTTTTGCCGAACATTCAAAAAAGAACTAACACCCATTCTCCTCAAACTATTTCAAATAATTCAAGAAGAAGGAAGACTTCCAAACACGTTTTATGAGGCCAGCATAATTCTAATTCCAAACCCCGAAAAAGACACTACGAAGAAAGAAAACTACAGGCCAATATCCCTGATGAACATAGATGCCAAAATCCTGAACAAAATATTAGCAAATGGAATCCAGAAATACATAAAAAAAATTATTCACCATGACCAAGTGGGATTCATTCCAGAGATGCAAGGCTGGTACAATATTCGCAAATCAATAAATGTGATACACAACATAAATAAGATGAAGAATAAAAACCACATGATCATATCAATAGATGCTGAAAAAGCATTCGACAAAATCCAGCATCCATTTCTGATAAAAACGCTCAGCAATGTAGGAATAGAGGAATCATATCTCGACATAATAAAGGCCATATATGAAAGACCTACAGCCAACATCATACTCAATGGACAAAACTAAAAACATTTCCATTAAGAACAGGAACAAGACAGGGATGTCCACTTTTGCCACTCTTATTTAACATTGTACTGGAAGTCTTAGTCACAGAAATCAGACATGAAGAAAAAATAAAAAGGATCCAAATTGGAAAGGAGGAAGTGAAACTGTCATTATTTGCAGATGACATGATATTATACATAGAAAACCCTAAAGACCCCAGCAAAAATCTAATAGACTTAATAAATGAATTTGGCAAAGTAGCTGGATACAAAATTAACATCAAGAAATCGACGGCATTCTTGTACACCAATGATGAACTCACAGAAAGAGAAACTGAAAAAAACAATCCCATTTAAGATCATGCCAAAAAAATTAAGATACCTAGGAATAAACTTAACCAAAGAAGTAAAGGACCTATTCGCAGAAACTACAGGTCATTGAAAAAAGAAATAGAGGAAGATATAAAAATGTGGAAGCACATACCCTGGTCATGGATTGGAAGAATTATCATCATTAAAATGTCCATACTACCCAAAGCAATCTATAGATTCAATGCAATCCCCATCAAATTACCAACGACATATTTCATAGAACTAGAACAAATACTTCAAAAGTTCATATGGAACCAAAAAAGACCCCGAATAGCCACAGCAATCTTGAAAAAGAAGAACAAAGTAGGTGGGATCACAATACCAGATATCAGGTTATACTACAAAGCGACTGTAACCAAAACAGCCTGGTACTGGCACAAGAACAGGCATATAGACCAGTGGAACAGAACTGAAAACCCAGAAATGGACCCAAAGCAATACACTCAATTAATATTTGACAAAGGTGGCAAGAGCATACAGTGGAGTAAAGACAGCCTCTTTAATAAATGGTGGTGGGAAAATTGGACAGCTACATGCAAAAAACTGAAACTAGACCATCAACTTACACCATACACAGAAATAAACTCGAAATGGATAAAAGACTTAAATGTGACCCGTGAATCTATAAAAATTGTAGAAGAAAATGTAGGCAACCAAATTTCAGACATCATACGGAGCAGAATTTTCACTGATACATCACCTAAGGCAACAGAAACAAAGGAAAAAATGAACACATGGGACTACATCCAACTAAAAAGCTTCTGCACAGCAAAAAGAAACAATCATCACAATGGAAAGGCAACCCCCTGTATGGGAGAACATCATTGCCAATGATGTATCAGATAAGGGGTTAATTTCCAATATATATAGAGTCCTCATACAACTCCACAAAAGGAAGACAAAGAACCCAATTAAAAAATGGGCAGAGGACCTGAATAGACACCTCTCCAAACAGGACATACAAATAGCCACGAGACATATGAAGAAATGCTCCACATCACTAATCATCAGAGAGATGCAAATTAAAACAACAATGAGGCATCACCTCACTCCTGTTAGAATGGCCGCCATCAACAAATCATCAAACAACAAGTGTTGGCGAGGGTGTGGAGAAAAGGGGACTCTAATACACTGCTGGTGGGAATGCAGACTGGTGCAGCCGCTGTGGAACACAATATGGTGTTACCTCAAAAATTTAAAAATTGAACTTCCATTTGACCCAGTGATCCCACTGCTCGGAATATACCCTAAGAAGCCTAAAACACCAATCAGGAAGAATATATGTACCCCCATGTTTGTAGCAACACTATTTACAATAGCTAATATCTGGAAACAGCCCAAGTGTCCATCAACAGACAAATGGATCAAAAAGCTGTGGTACATCATGGGGTTTGCCTTAGTCAGGGTAGTGGCATAGCAGGAATAAAAACGCTGAGACGTGTAAGATGTAGATTAGGGTCTGGCCAGTGTGACTCAGTGGTTGAGCGTAGACCCACGCACCAAGAGGTCACTGGTTCGATTCCTGGTCAGGGCACATGCCCAGGTTGTGGGCCTGATCCCCAGTGGGGGCATGCAGGAGGCGGCCAATCGATGTTCTCTCTCATCAATGTTTCTGTCTCTCTCTCCCTCTCCTTTCCTCTCTCTCTAAAAATCAATAAAGAAAAAATAACTTTTTTTAATAAAAAAAAAGATATAGATTAGGTGGTGTCAGCAGAAGGATCTCAGAGCAGGTTAGTCAGCATGCAGAGAAATGCTGAGTCAATTCAGAGTGAAAACTTTAGGCAGCCTGTGGGGGTTCTAAAAAAGTGATTCCCCAGGGTCAAAGTGCTGGGGCTTCCACTGACTTTGTAGCTGCACCTCCGGGCAGCTGGGATGGGCACCAGCAGCTGGCATCTGTCCCGGTGAGCAGGAGGCCCGTGCTCACTGCCATGTCCTCGTGGGAGCATTCCAGGTCATCTCTTCCTTGCACAGATACGGTGCAAGGTCTGAACAGTTAGGTAACCTTAGGGTGGACGGTTCTTACAGCATTTGTTTTAGCCTTTTAAAGGCCTGCTCACATTTATCTTCCCAAGGAAGGGGTTTGGGGAATGGAATTTTAGGGAGTTCGTAGAGTGGGGATGCCAACAGAGAAAAATCAGCACCATGGTCTGCAGTACCAGCTGCACCTACCCCACAAAGCTGTTGCTTAGCTGTAGATCTAGGGACACCTCAGCGTAGCTTCTTTTTGGAGAGAGCTGAATCCCTCTCTCCCTCCAGTGCTTAGATTCCAAGCTAGGTAGTAACCATTGCCTAGCGATAACTGGTTTCTCTTTAGAGATTCCATATCCTTTTTCAGGTAACTGCTGTAGCAAATAAATGGAATCCTTGACACACCTCTTTGGTGACTGATCTCAGCAAAAGATGGTCTACCTACTGTAAAACAGCCCATTTCCCAGGGAACTGGAGGAAGTTTTAATCTGATTGTTCCAAGTACAGTCATGTGCTGCTTAACAATAGGGACACGTTCCGAGAAATTCATCATTAGGCAATTTCCTCGCTATCTGAATGTCATGAGTAGTTACACAATCCTGGACAGTCCAGCCCACTACACACCTAGGCTATACGCTCCAGCCCACTGCTCCCAGGCCTCAAGACACACAGCATGTTACAAAACAACATAAGACTCAATCAGCACAAGCGAAAACGATGCCAACCGGCCATCGTGGCTCATGTGGTTGGGTATCATCCCTTGAACCTGAGTTCAGGCCGCCTGTCTGATTTCCACTCAGGGTTGTGGGCTCGATCCCCAGTAGCGGGTGTGCAGGAGGTAGTCAACTGATGTCTTGTTCTCACAGGTTTCCCTCTCTCTCCCTCTCTCTAAAATCAATAAAAACATATCTTAACACACACACACACACAAAAAAAAAAGCTGTGGTACATATACACAATAGAGTAGTATGCAGCGGTAAGAAAAAAATATCTCGTGTCCTTTGAGATGACATGGAGGGACCTGGAAAGTATTATCCTAAGTGAAAGAAGCCAAGCAGAAAAAGACAAATACCACATGATCTCACTTATATACGGAATATAATGAACATAACAGTCTGAGGAATACAGTAGACCCAGAAACATGGAAGTAGGGCACAGACTGACATCCCCCGGAAGAGGGGGTGGGGGCGGTGGGAAGAGATAAACCACAGAACTTATATGCATGTATGCATGATCAATGGACTTGGACAACTAAGCCGTGGATGGGGCGGGGCCGGGGTGGGGAGGGGGGTGCCAATGGGGTAAAAAAGGTAAAATATCTGTAACAAAAAAATAAATAAAAAATTAAAAAAAAAAAGTATTGTAAACCACAAGCCAATGTAGCATCAACAACAATAGTTAATTTTTCTTTCTTTTTTTTTTGTTAATCCTTACCTGGGAATATTTTTCCATTGATTGTAGATAGAGTGGGAGGGAGGGAGGAAGGGAGAGAAGGAGAGAGGGAGTGAGGGAGAGAGGAGGAGGAGGAGGAGAGAGAGAGAGAGAGAGAGAGAGAGAGAGAGAGAGAGAGAGAGATATTGATATGAGAAAGAAGCATCGATTCCTTGCCTCCTGCATGACCCCAACTAGGGCACCAGGGATTGAACCTGCAACCCAGGTACATGCCCTTGACTGGGAGTCAAACCCACTACCCTTCAGTCCATGGGTCGATGCTCTAACTTCTGAGCCAAACTAGCTAGGCATAATAGTTAATTTTTTTAATCAGGACTTGTTCCATACCAGGTAGAAGTAAAAATCTTCATATAAATATTTTATTTAATCCTCAAGCAACTTTAAGAAGTAGGTACTATTATGTTTATTTTGAAGATAAGGAAACTGGTACAGAGCTCTGGAATCACACAACCTAGATTTGAACATCTGTCATCTATGTCACCTGGGGATAAGTAATCTAATTTCTCTAAAATGAGGTTTCCTCATTTCTTTAGAAATGGCAGATAGTCCAGATTGGTTTCTCCAACAGGGGTTTGTATTAGAAAGTTGTTGGACTTAAGGTTGGAGCAGTATCTGGGAGTGAGTTTTGAAAAGTCTTGTATATTTAGCCAAAGATTTTAAATTTTATTTCATAGGCAGTAGAGAATGACATAATTTTATTTTATTTTTTTTACCAATTACTATACTATGAAGATGCATTTTCAGTTTAATTGATGATCCAATTATATATGTGTAATTGAAACGTTCATGTTCCTACTACTTTTAAGCATATGCCATTTTTATTTTTATTTATTTTTTTGTAGTTTATTTATTTATTTTTATTTATTTTTGTTACAGATGTTTCTCCTTTTTCCCCCACTGATTCCTCCCTCCCCCTCCTTTTTCATCCTCTCCCCAGCTTTGTTGTCCCTGTCCATTGTTCATGCACACATGCATATAAGTTCTTTGGTTTATCTCTCCACCCACTCCCTCTTCTGGGCATAGTCAGTCTGTACACCACTTCCACATCTCTGGGTCTACCCCATTCCTCAGACTGTTACGTTCATTATATTCCACAAATAAGTGAGATCATATGATACTTGTCTGTCTCTGTTTGGCTTGTTTCGCTTAGGATGACACTTTCCAGGTCCCACCATGTCTTCTCAAAGGATAAGAGATCTTTCTTTCTTACAGCTTCATAGTACTCCATTATGTGTATGTACCACTGCTTTTATATCCATTCGTCTACTGATGGACATTTGGGCTGTTTCCAGATCTTAGCTATTGTAAATGGTGCTGCTACAAACATGGAGTACATATATTCTTTTGGATTGGTGTTTCAGACTTCTTAGGGTATATTCCTAGAAGTAGGATCACTGGGTCAAATGGAAGTTTGATTTTTAATTTTTTGAGGTAGCACCATATTGTTTTCCATTGTGGCTGCACCAGTCTGCATTCTTACCAGCAGTGTACTAGAGTCCCCTTTTCTCCACACCCTCACCAACACTTGTTTGATCATTTGTTGATGGCAGCCATTCTGATAGGGGTGAGGTGATACCTCATTGTTGTTTTAATTTGCATCTCTCAGATAATTAGTGATGTTGAGCATTTCTTCATATGTCTCTTAGCCATTTGTATGTTCTGTTTGGAGAGGTGTCTATTCAGGTCCTCTGCCCATTTTTTAATTGGGTTCTTTGTCTTCCTTTTGTTGAGTTGTGTGAGCACTCTATATATATTGAAAATGAACCCCATATCTTATATATCAATGGCAATTATGCTCTCCCATACAGTGGGTTGCCTTTCCATTTTGATGACTGCATCTTTTGCTGTGCAGAAGCTTTTTAGTTTGATGTAGTCCCATGTGTTCATTTTCTCCTTTCTTTCTGTTGCTTTAGGTGATGTTTCATTGAAAATTCTGCTGCGTATGATGTCTGATATTTTGTTGCCTCTATTTTCTTCTAGGATTTTTATGGATTAATGAGTCACATTTAAGTCTTTTATCCATTTTGAGTTTACTCTTGTGTAGGGTGTAAGTTGATGGTGTAGATTCATTTTTTTTTGCATGTAGCTGTCCAATTTTTCCTACACCATTTATTAAAGAGGCTGTTTTTACTCCACTGTATGCTCTTGCCACCTTTGTCACATATTAATTGAGCATATTGCCTTGGGTCCATTTCTGGGTTCTCAGTTCTGTTCCACTGGTCTATATGCCTGTTCTTGTGCCAGTATCAGTCTGTTTTGATTACAGTGGCTTTGTAGTGTAACCTGAAATCTGGTAATGTGATCCCTCCTACTTGTTCTTCTTTTTCAAGATTGCTGTGGCTATTCAAGCTCTTTTTTGGTTCCATATGAACTTTTGAAGTATTTGTTCTAGTCTATGAAATATATTAGACATGTTCTTTCTGTCCAATAAGTAGTAATTAGCCACATGTGACTATTTAAATTTAAATAATTAAAGTGAAGTTAAATTTTAAAATTGTTTCCCCAATCACACTAGGTCACATTTCAAGTGTTCAATAGCCATTTGTGTCCAATTGTTACTAGATTGTATTGGAAAGTACAGAAATAGTATGTTTCCATTGCAACAAAAATTTCTATTAGACAGTACAACTCTAAACCATATCATTGCACATATTGGGACTCAGTGTAATTCCATCACCTGTATGATATTACTCAATTTTTACTACATATACTCAGAGGGGTGCCTCATGTTATAGTCTATCCATTAGGAGTAGCTACACTATGTTTCCATTGATGATCCAATTCCCCTCAGCCAATGTTTCTCTAACTTAAGGTGTTCTCAAAATGATTCTCCATTACTGTCACAGTGTTCATGTCAGAGTATTGTCTCCCAGTACTCCCGAAGCATAGTTCTCTATATAAATATAATCTGACATTACACTAATTTTAATAGTCCCCAGGCATTTTAGAAGATAAATACATGAAGATAGATAGATAGATGATAGATAGATAGATGATAGATAGATATATATATAGATGATGATAGATAGATAGATAGATGATACATGATAGATTATAGATAGATGATAGATAGATAGATGATAGATTGATAGATAGATAGATAGATAGATAGATAGATAGTAGATAGATCTATCGGTTGGTAGATAAGCTATACGTGAAATATACAGGGCAGGCAAAAGTACGTCTGCAGGACGACACTCAACCGCTGAGCCAAACTGGCCAGGGCAATATGATGGTTTGTTTTTTTTTTAATATTAAAAATTCAATTTCCATTTGACCCAGTAATCTTACTTCTAGGAATATACCCTAAGAAGGCTTAAATACCAATCAGAAAGAATATATGTACCTCCATGTTTATTGCAGCACTACTTATCATTGCTAAGATCTAGAAACAGCCCATGTATCCATCAGTAGATGAGTGGATTTAAAAAATCTGTGGTACATATACACAATGAAGTACTATGCAGCTGTAAGAAAGAAAGATCTCTAATCCTCTAAGATGACAGGAGGGACCTGGAGAGTACTATGGTAAGTGAAATAAGTTAGAGAAAGACAAGTATTACACGATCTCAATTATTTGTGGAATATAATGAACGAAATAAGCTGATTAATAAAATAGACCCAGAGACATAGAAATAGGATTCAGACTGACAAATCACAGAAGAGGGGACTTGGGGGGTAGGGAAGAGATAAAGCAAAGAACTTACACACTTATGCATAACTAACGAATATAAACAACAATGCTTTGGGGGGCGGCTGGAAACAGGAGAAGTGTTCAGTGGGAAAAGAAGTAGAAATATCTATAACAAAATAAATTAATTAAAGGTTAATTAATTAATTTATTAATTAATTAAGGAACCTCCCAAGAGGAAACTAAACTTGTGACTGACTGAATGTGTGCTATCCATCTTTTTTTCATTATTAACTTCCTGGGAACCTCAGGGACAGCCTAACAGGGTACCCATTCTACTCAGAATAGCCCAAAACAGCCTAGAGGCTTTCAGAGATGCCTCTAACTCTTGACTTGTTACATATATGTTCCTCCATAGATGGGGAACCAGTCCACTGTTCTTCAAGAGTCCCTTTTTGTGATAAATGCTCACGAATTGGAAGATATTTGACCCCGAGTCCCTCAAGAAAAAGCCTAATATTTTGTAACATAGCCTGGCCCCAATATAAAGTGGGGAATAGAGAGGTTTGTCCAGTTAATAGTACCATTAATTTTATTTATTTATTTATTCATTTATTTATTCATTTATTTAATTTATTTTTTTATCCTCACCCAAGGACATTTTTTCATTTCTTGTTCAGATAGAGTGGGAAGGGGAGAGAGAGAGAGAAAAAAACATCAATGTGAAAGGGACACATTGAGTGGCTGTCTCCCGCACAACCCAACCAGGGCTGGGGACAAACTGCAACTGAGATATGTGCCCTTAGTGAGAACCAAACCCAGGTCTCTCTGGACCGCTGGCTGAGGCTCTAACCACTGAGCAAAAACGGCCAGGGCAGCATCATTAATTTTAATACTATCTTGCACCAGACCCATTTTAACTTTTTCAGGGAAAATGGATGGCAGTTCCATCTATCCAAGTCTCTCAGGTGACCCCAAGAGTCTTTTTATTGTAAAATAAAATAAGGTACCCAGATGGAATTAAACATTTCAAAAATAGATAAATAGATTGTCAGTCCATACTCAATATATAGTTGGCAGCCTAGTCCCTGAGGTATTGAAAATGACTCTCCTTGTTTTATAAATGAAGTCTTCACAGGGTTAGATGTATGGTTCTTAAATCAATTCAAGTCCGTTAAATACATTTACCTTCCCAAACAGCCCTTATTTACCTCAAAAGGCTAAATGATAGTTGGCTTTTTGAAACCAAAGTCCCAGGACCCTTTGAAATATAAATGCCACTTGGTCTTTACCTAGAGTTCTTGTCTGGGCCTTTTTTTTTTTTTTTTTTTTTTTTTTTTAATGCAGATATTTGGAAGGCAATTCTTACCAATAGGGAAAAACCTTAGCCTCTGAGCAAATAAATTTAATTTATTTCAGTAATACTTTTCTAAATTAGTGAATATTGAATTATCTAAATATTTTGAAATCACATAAAATACAAAAACTTGATTTCTAGACAAGTCTTAACTTCATCTACTTTTGGATTTTTATGGCAGAAAATTTGTAAAGTGGATTTGGAGGTATTGATGTTATGTTAGAGGTGTGTTCTTTAAAGTGAAAATGGGCTTAAATGTGTTCACGAAAGTCAATCTAAAGAATGCTGGTTGTTTACCTGGATATAATTAGGAATAGAGGTTTCTACAAGTTCAAATTACATTGAAAAGGAATTGTATGATTTGGATAATAGAAGAAATAAGTTATATAAATACATTTTTACTTTCTATCCTCTTTTTTAGCCTTCTCAAAAGTCATCAAAACAAATGAGAAAAATACTGCATCTTCTCTACAAAAATTAGTAATTCATATAATGTATATGGCTTTTATGTGATGTGTGTTTGTCTGTGTATTATATGTGCTGTGTTTTCTGACTGCAGATGGCATTAATAATAGATGATATATTATTGACCTAAAGAGATTAAATACTAGAGAAAAAAAAAATGGAGTAAATGGAAGCTACCCAGACCATCTCCCAGGACCAAATTGGAACTACAACTAAAAAAAACAAAAAGACAAGTCATTGCCAGAAACAAACTAAAAAGCAGCTGGAGAGAAGCCATATAACAAGGGATAGACAGAAGACACTAAATTGAGACTCGTAGGGATTGTGGAGGCACATAAGGGCAGTCAGGAAGCACACAGACAGCAGCAGAGGGCTGTATTAGCTGTGAGCACTTCCCACTGAGAAAGTGGTGGTATTAAAAATCACCAAACAAGCTACAGCCACTCACTTTGGGCCTAGCAGACTGAGGGAAAACTGGACCAGAACAGTGTAAATAGAGCCCAGGGAATCTGGTTCAAGATATATCTGGAGGGGAGGACACTGTGAGTTTGGTGCTGAAACATTCACTCACAGCACAGTAGTAATCTCACTCAAAGAGCCCCTTCCTAGAGAGCTCCAGGGAAAAGCACCAGCCACCCCCTCAGGAATTCAACATCACCATGCCAGGTGAGAGTAATGCAAATTGAGGCTCATTAACATCTAAAGTCTGATAGCCAGCAAGTATACCATCAGCTTGAGATCTTACACCTGAGATATTTTTAATTCAGCTGAAGGCTACAATTCGAGACTCATCAAGTAACTGAAACTAATAGCCTCCAGGTGAAAAGTTAGATCACTGAAACTTTCCTTTGCTTGCAAATCTACCCAGGAAAGCATAACTTGACAGTGGTGTTTAACATGGGTCCTCCCACACTCATCCAAACACAATATAGGGAGCCACAACCAGCAGAACACCAACACCCAGAGGGAAAATTTGGCAGGATTCAAAACACTCTGAGACAACCAAAATGGTGAAACAAAGAAAGAAATTTCAAATGAATGAACAAAAGATTTCTACAGGAGAAGGAATAAAATTAAGCAAGATATCAGAGGTAGAGTTCAGTGTAATCAACAAAAGGAAGCTCAACAGCATAAATAAAAAGATGAACAGCTTGAATAGAGATATAGCAACATTGAAAATCAACAAATTGGTAATGAAGAATGACATAGACATAGCAAAAGTAAAGAACACACTGGAAGGAAGAATGAGCATAGTAGAGGAAGCTGAGGACCAGATCAGTAAATGAGAAGACTGGGTAGAAAAATCACCCAGTAAGAAAAACAAAAAGAAAAAAAACAATTAAAAAAACAAGAAGACAAAGAGAACTCTGAGACAACATAAAACATAACAACATCCATCTGCATCATAGGAGTGCCAGAAGAAGAAGAAAACGAGCATGGGTTAAAAAAATATATTTGAAAAAATAATGACAGAAATCTTCCCTAGCTTGGTGAAGAACAAAGTAATACAAGTTCAAAAAGTACAGAGAGTTTTAAAGGTGAAGACCCCAAAGAGGCCCACACCAAGACACATCATAATTAAAATCCCAAAAAATTAAAGACAAAGAGAGAATCTTAAAAGCAGCAAGAGATAAGCATCGAGTTACCTACAAAGGCACTGTCATAAGTCTATCAGCTGACTTTTCAACAGAAATACTACAGGCCAGAAGAAAAATGCATGAAGTAATCAAGGTAATAAAAAACAAGGATCTGAATTTAAACTACTCTATCCAGCAAGGCTATCATTCAAAATAGAAGGTGAAATAAAGACAAATTTCAGATGATCTCACTTATTTGTGGAATATAATAAAAATAACAGTCTGAGAAACAGGGTAGACCCAGTTACGTGGAAGTAGGAAACAGACTGACAACCCTCAGAATGGGGGGGGGGGGGGAGAAAGAGACAAACCACAGAACTTATATGCATGTACGCATAACCAGTGGACATAGACAACAAAGCTGGAGATGTGCTAGGGAGATGGAAAGGAGGGTGTCAATGGGGGAAAAAAGTGAAACATCTGTAACAAAAATAAATTAAAAAAAAAAAGCTTCCAAGACTAAAAAATAAGCTAAGGAAATATATTAGCACCAAAGCAGCACTGCAACAATTATTAAAAGAACCGCTATAAAAAACAGAAAAAAATAAGAAGAGAAACATAACCATAGTAAAAAAAATGGCAATAAATAAGTACATATCAATAATAACCTTAAATGTAAATGAATTAAACACTCAATTCAATAGACACAGATTAGTTGAATGGATAAGAAAGCATGACTCGGACTGGAGAAATGGCGGCGGAGTGAATGGAGCTACACAGACCATCTCCCAGGACCAAACTGAATTTACAATGAAAATAAAGGCAAATCTTCAGGAAGGGGCAAGTAAAAGACACCTTGGAGGACCACATAACCAGGGACACCAACTCAATCCTGATAGGCTTACGAGGACGAGAGAGGGGGCTGGGAGGCCACGGTCGCCAATGGCCTGGGCGGGGACCAGGGGTTCGGCGGGAAGTTGCTGCTGCCACCTCCGCTGAGACTCTGCCTGAATCCTGCGAACTCTGTTGCCTGCTAAGCCCTTGGCTGGTGCCGCACGGACAGGCACGGACTTGCTGGGACCAGGGGACTGGGAGGGACCCTGCTACCAAGGCTGAGTCCCACGAACTCTGCGTGCAAAGCCCTCGGCTGGTGCCGCACAGACTCGCGGGGACCAGGGGACTCTGCTGGAAAATGTTGCCACCTTGGCAATGTCCCGCTATCACGGCTCAGTCCTAAGGATCCTGCTGAGTGCAACACCCTCGGCTGGTGTCACAGCTGTGGCCGCCCTTGGCTGGAAGCAATGCCCTCGGGTTAAAGCCCCAGGCGGCTCCAACATGCAGAGTCTAGACATAGGCTAAATTGGCAGCAGCAACTCAACTTGGGCTCTGGCAGAGGGAAGGCAGACTGGACTGGAACTGTGTGGGGACACTCGGGTTTTGGAGGGTGCTAAGAGCTTTCGCTGAGTGCAGACACTCAGGACTGTCATTTTACTCCTTCCCAGGGCCCTGGGGAAAGGCTGCAGCCCCTCCCTCAGAGATTCAACCCCACCTGGTGGCCACTGAAATGCTAATTG
Organism: Molossus molossus; assembly: GCF_014108415.1. NCBI lineage: Eukaryota > Metazoa > Chordata > Mammalia > Chiroptera > Molossidae > Molossus > Molossus molossus. The sequence goes on along the minus strand of NW_023425355.1, from coordinate 57,833,318 downwards.
AGGCCTATTAAAAACCAGCAGCCTCCCCACCCTCAGGAAATCCTCTTACACTGAGCACATGAGGGAGTTTTTCAGTCAACTCAGAAACCAAGGGTCTTCAGGTGACCTCTACTAATAGCCTCCAGGCAAAAAAAGCTAGAGGATAACTACCATTCCTTGGCTACCAACACTAACCAGAAAAGCTAAGACTTGACTGTGGTGTTTAAAGTGGGTCCTCCCTGGCTCATCCAAACCCAGGAGAGAAAGGCACAAACAACAGAACACCAACACACACAGGGAAAATTTGGCAGACTCCAAAGCCCACTGTGATAGCAAAAATGGTGAAAAACAGAAACAAAAGCCAAATGAAAGAACAAGAGACCTCTACAGAAGATGAGATAAATGAGGTGCAGTTAAGCAAGTTAACAAACTAGAATTTAGAGCCATTATGTTGAGGAAGCTCAATAGCATGTGTAAGGATATGAGCACCATGAGTAAAGACATAGAAATGTTGAAAATAAACCAGCTGGAAATGAAAAACCAACAGGAAGAAATGAAGAATGACTTATCAGAAATGAAAAACACATTGGAAGGTCTAAAAAGCAGAGTAGGGGAAGCTGAGGACCGAATCAGTGAATTAGAAGACAGGGTATAAAAAAATCAAACAATCAGAAAACTAAAAGGAAAAAAATTATTTAAAAACAGTAAGACAGCTTAAGAGAACTGTGGGACAACTGGAAACAGATTAATATTCACATCATAGGAGTCCCCGAAGAAGAAGAAAATAAGCAAGGGTTAGAGAATATATTCAAAGAAATAGTGACAGAAAACTTCCCTAATTTGGTGAAGGAAGAAGGCATTCAAGTTCAAGAAGCACAGAGAGACCCAAGTAAGAAGAAACCAAACAGTCCCACACTAAGACACATAGTAATCAAACTTCCAAAAATTAAAGACAAAGAGAGAATCCTAACAGCAACAAGAGATAAGCAACAGGTTACCTACAAAGGAAACCCCATAAGGCTCTCAGATGACTTCTCACAAGAAACACTACAGGCCAGAAGGGAATGCCATGATGTAATCAAGATCATGAAAAACAAGAATCTGAATCCAAGACTACTCTACCCAGCAAGGCTATCATTCAAAATAGAAGGATAAATAAAGAGCTTCCCAGACAAAAAAAAAAAAAAAAAAGGCTAAGGGAATACATTAGCACCAAACCAGCACTGCAAGAAATGTTAAAATGACTGCTGTAATTAGCAGTAGAAATGGGAGGAAAAATAGAATCACACTAAACAAAAATGGCAATAAATAAGTACATATAAATAATCACCTTAAATGTAAATGGACTGAATGCTCCCATAAAAAGACACAGAGTAGCTGAATGGATAAGAAAGCATGACTCATCTATATGTTGTTTACAAGAGACACACCACACAACAAAAGACTAACATAGATTGAAAGTTAAGGGATGGAAAAAAAATCTTCCAAGCAAACAGAAAAGAAAAAAAAGCTGGGGTAGCAATACTCAGATGTGATAAAATAGATTTCAGAATGAAGGCCATAATTAGAGACAAAAAAGGCAACTAAAGAATATTGAAAGGATCTATCCACCAGGAAGATATAACCTGGATAAACATATATGCACCCAATATAGGAGCACAGAAATATATTTAAAAACTTCTGGAGGACTTCAAAGTGGAAATCGATAGCAATACAATCATAGCAGGGGAATTCAACACCACGCTGACATCACTGGATAGATCCTCTAGAAAAAAATTAGCAAGGAAACAGAGACTCTAATTAAAGCAATAGACCAAATGGATTTAATAGATATCTACAAAGAACTACACCCCAAAACTACAGAATTCACATTCTTCTCAAGTGCACATGGGACATTCTCAAAGATAGAACACATGTTAGGGCACAAACTAAGTCTCTACAAGTTCAAGAAGATTGAAATCATATCAAGCATCTTCTCAGATTATAATGACATGAAACTACAAATCAATTGCAAGAAGAACATACAAAGACATTTGAACACATGGAAGCTAAATACCATGTTACTAAATAATGAATAGGTTACCGAGGACATCAAGGAAGAAATAAAAAACTTCCTGGAAACCAATGAAAATGAAGACACAACAACAGAAAATCTATGGGATGCAGCGAAAGCAGTTCTGAGAAGGAAGGTCATAGCACTACAGGCCTACCTCAAAAAGAAGAAAAATCTCTAATAGACTATGTTACCTCACAACTTAAAGAACTAGAGAACAAACAAAAAGAAAACCCCAGAGCAAGTAGAAGGAAGGAAATAGAAAAGATTAGAGCAGAAATAAATGACATAGATTTCAAAAAAACAATTCAAAGGATCAATAAAACAAAGAGCTGGTTTTTCAAAATATAAACAAGATTGATGGACCCTTAGCTAGACTCACCAAAAAACAAAGAGAGAGAACCCAAATACAAAAAACCAGAAATGAAAGAGGAGAGATAATAATTGACACCTCAGAAATACAAAAGATTGTTAACAACCACTATGAACAATTATATGGCAACAAATTTGACAATCTAAGCAAAATGGACAAATTTCTAGAAACACATAGCCTCCCAAAACTGGATCGGGAAGAGATAGAAAACTTGAACAGACCAATAACAACAGAAGAAACTGAAGATGTAATCAAGACTCTCGCAGCAAACAAAAGCCCAGGCCCGGATGGGTTCATGGGGGTGTTTTAACGAACATTCAAAGAAAAACTAATACCCATTCTCCTCAAAATATTTCAAAAAATTCAAGAAGAAGGAAGACTTCCACACTCGTTTATGAAGCCAGCATAATTCTAATTCCCAAACCAGAAAAAGACACAACAAAGAAAGAAAACTACAGGCCAATATCCCTGATGAACATTGATGCCAAAATCCTGAACAAAATACTAGCAAATCAGATCCAGCAATACACCAAAAAAATTATCCACCATGACCAAGTGAGATTCATCCCAGGGATGCAAGGCTGGTAAAATATTCACAAATCCATAAATGTGATACACCACATAAATAAAATGAAGAGTAAAAACTACATGATAATATCAATAGATGCTGAAAAAGCCTTTGACAAAACAAGCATCCATTTCTGATAAAAATGCTCAGCAGTGTGGGTATAGAGGGATCTTATCTAGACATAATAAAGGCCATATATGAAAGACCCACAGCCAACATCATACGCAATGGCCAAACACTAAACCATTTCCCTTAAGAACTGGAACGAGGCAAGGATAACCACTTTTGCCACTCCTATTTAACATAGTACTGGAAGTCTTAGCCACACAATCAGAGTGGAAGAAACAATAAAAGGGATCCAAATTGGAAAGGAGGAAGTGCAATGTCATAATTTGCAGATGACATGATACTATACATAGAAAACCCCAAAGACTCCATCAAAAGTTTACCAGACTTAATAAATGAATTTGGCAAAGTAGCAGGATACAAAATTAATGTCAAGAAATCAATGGCATTCTTATAGACCAATGATGAACACACAGAAAGAGAAACTAAGAAAACAATCCCATTTAACATTGCAGTAAAAAAATTAAGATACCTGGGAATAAACTTAACCAAAGAAATAAAGGACCTATTCACAGAAAACTAAAGGTCATTGAAAAAAGAAATAGAGGAAGATATAAAAAAGTGGAAGCACATACCCTGTTCATGGATTGAGAGAATTAACATCATTAAAATGTCCATATTACCCAAAGCAATCCATAGATCCAATGCAATCCCCATCAAAATACCAACGGCATACTTCACAGAATTAGAAAAATTATTTCAAAACTTCATATGCAACCAAAAAAGGCCTCGAATAGCCACAGCAATCTTGAAAAGGAAGAACAATGTTGGAGAGATCACAATACCATATTTCAGGTTATACTACAAAGCGACTATAATCAAAACAGCCTGGTACTGGCACAAGAACAGGCATATAGCCCAGTGGAACGGAAAGAGAACCCAGAAATGGACCCAAGGTAATATGCTCAATTAATATTTGACAAAGGTGGGAAGAGCATTCAGTGGAATACAGATAGCCTCTTTAATAAATGTTACTGGGAAAATTGGACAGCTACTTGCAGAAAAATGAAACTAGACCATCAACTTACACCCTACATGATAATAATCTCAAAATGGATAAAAGACTTAAATGTAACTCATGAATCCATAAAAATCCTAGAAGAGACTGTAGGCAACAAAATCCAGACATCATACGCAGCAGAATTTTTACTGACACATCACCTAAGGCAATAGAAACAGAAAAGAAAATGAACACATGGGTCTACATCAAAATAAAAAGCTTCTGTACAGCAAAAGATACAATCATCAAAATGAAAAGGCTGCCCACTGTATGGGAGAGCATAATTGCCAATGATATATCAGATAAGGGGTTAATTTCCAATACATATAGAGTGCTCATACAACTCCACAAAAGGAAGACAAAGAACCCAATTAAAAAATGGGCAGAGGAGCTGAATAGACCCCTCTCCAAACAGGACATACAAATGGCTAAGAAACATATGAAGAAATGCTCATCATCACTAATCATCAGAGAGATGCAAATTAAAAGAACAATGAGGTATCACCTCACACCTGTCAGAATGGCTGCCATCAACAAATCATCAAACAACAAGTGTTGGCAAGGGTGTGGAGAAAAGTGGACTCTAGTACACTGCTGGTTGGAATGCAGACTGGTGCAACCACTATGGAAAACATTATGGTGTTGCCTCAAAAAATTAAAAATTGAAATTCCATTTGACCCAGTGATCCCACTTCTAGGAATATACCCTAAGAAGTCTAAAACACCAATCAGAAAGCATATATGTACTCCCATGTTTGTAGCAGCACTATTTACAATCACTAAGATCTGGAAACAGCCCAAGTGTCCATCAGTAGAAGAATGGATAAAAAAGCTGTGGTACATATACACAATGGAGTCCTATGCAGCTGTAAGAAAGAAAGATCTCTTATCCTTTGAGACTACATGGAGGGACCTGGAAAGTATCATCCTAAGTGAAACAAGCCGAACAGAGAAAGACAAGTTTCATATGATCTCACTTATTTGTGGAATGTAATGAGCATAACAGTCTGAGGAATGGGGTAGTCCCAGGGATGTGGAGGTGGGGTACAGACTGACAATCCCCTAAAGAGGGGTGTGGTGGGGGATAGATAAACCACAGAACTTATTTGCATGTATGCATGAAAAGTGGACATGGAAAACAAACTGGGGAAATGTCAGGAAGGGAGTTGGAGGGGAATCAGTGGGGAAAAAAAAGAAACATCTGTAACAAAAATTAATTAATAAAAAAAATGAAAGCATGACTCATATATATGTTGTTTACTAGAGACCCACCTCACACACACACACAAAAGACTCACATAGGTTGAAAGGATGGGATGGGAAAAACTTCCAAGAAAATTAAAAGTAAAAAAAGCTGGGGTAGCAATACTCATATCTGATAAAATAGTCTTCAAAATGAAGGAAGTAACTAGATACAAAAAAGGTCTACAGGAGATTCCACAGTGGGGGCATAGTGAGTGAAAGCTACACAGATGATCTCCTAGGATAAAACTGGAATTACAACAAAAATAAAGACAAATTATCAAGAAAAAGCAACAGAAAAGCAGCTTGAAGGACCATATAACCAGAGACACTGACTCAATCTTGGTAGTATTGCAGAGGCATGAGAGGGGGGCTGAGAGCCCACAAACGGCAGTGGCCTTAGCTGTGAGGAGTGCCCTCAAGTTAAACACACAAGCGGCTCCACAGTGCAGAGCCGTTACAGACACTGATATAGCCACAGCCACTTACCTTGGGCTTGGCAGAGGAAGGGCAGACAGGCCTGCAACTGTGTGGGGACACTCGGGATTTGGAGGGCACTCAGAGCTTTTGCTGAGTTGTGGCCATGCAGGACTGTGGTCATCTTACTTCTTCCCAGGGCTCTGGGGAGTGGCTGGGGCCCCTCCCTTGAAGATTTAACCCCACCTGGTGGTCATTGAAATGCAAATTGGGGCCCATTAACAACCAGCATGTGCCCCACCTACAGGAAATCCCCTTACTCTGAGCACCTGAGGGAGTGTTTCATTCAACTGAGAAGCCAAGGCTCTTCAAGTAACCACTACTGATAGTCTCCAGGCAAAAAGCTGGAGGATAACTGTACCATTCCTGGGCTAGCAACTCTAACCAGGAAAGTCAGAATTGACAGTGGTGTTTAACGTGGGTCCTCCCTGACTCATCCAAACCAAAGAGAGGAAGCCACAAACAGCAGTACACCAACACCCACAAGGAAAATTTGGCACACTCTAAAGCCCACGATGATAGCCGAAATGATGAAACACAGAAACAAAAGCCAAATGAAAGAATAAGAAACCTCTACGAAAGATGAGATAAATGAGATGCAGTTAAGCAAATTAACAGAACTAGAATTCAGAGTCATGATCTTGAGGAAGCTCAACAGCATGTGTAAGAACATGAGCACCATGAGTAAAGACATAGAAATGTTGAAAATCAACCAGAAGAAATGAAGAATGACATATCAGAAATAAATAACACAATGGAAGGTCTAAATAGCAGAGAAGAGGAAGTTGAGGACCAGATCAGTCAATTAGAACACAGGGTAGAAAAAAATCAACCAATCAGAAAACCAAAAAGACAAAACAATTTAAAAAAAAAAAGGAAGACTGCTTGACAAAACATGTGGGTCAACTGGAAACATAATAATATTCACATCATAGGAGTACCCAAAGAAGAAGAATATGAGCAAGGGTTTGAGAATATATTTGCGGAAATAATGACAGAAAAATTTCCTATTTTGGTGAAGGAAGAAGGCATTCAAGTTCAAAAAGCACAAAGAGTCCCATGTAAGAAGAACACAAACAGGCCCACACCAATACATATACTAAATAAAGTGCCAAAAAAAGACAAAGAGAGAATCCTAAAAGCAGCAAGAGATAAGCAACAATTTACCTACAAAAAAACTCCCATAAGGCTATGAGCTAACTTCTCAACAGAAACACTACAGGCCAGAAGTGAATGGCATGAGGTAATCCAGGTCATGAAAAACAAGTATATGAATCCAAGACTACTCTACCCAACAAGGCTATCATTCAAAATAGAATTTCAAAATAGATCTTCCCAGACAAAAAAAAAAAAAAAAAAAAAAAAGGCTAAGAGAATACATTAGCACAAAATCAGCACTGCAAGGAATGTTAAAAGGACTGCTGTAATTAGCAAGAGAACAAGGAACAAAATTATAGCCACACTAAACAAAAGTGGCAAAATGCTAGTCCATATCAATAATCACCTTAACTATAAATGGACTGAATGCTCCAATAAAAAGACACAGAGTAGCTGATTGGATAATAAAGTGTGACCCATCTATATGTTGCTTACAAGACACCCACCTCACAATAAAAGACCCACATAGGTTGAAAGTGACTGGATGGAAAAAATTCTTCCAAGCAAACAGAGGGGGAAAAAAAAGCTGGGGTAGCAATACTCATATCTGATAAAATAGATTTCAAAATGAAGGCCATAACTAGAGACAAAAAAGGCCACTACATAATATTGAAAGAATCTATCCAACAGGAAGATATAACCTTGATAAACATATATGCAACCAATATAGGAGCACCAAAATATATTAAAAATCTTCTGGAAGACTTCAAAGGAGAAGACTTCAAAGATTGATAGCAATAAAATCATAGCATGGGACGTCAACTCCCCACTGACATCACTGAATACATCCTCTAGACAAAAAAAAAAGCAAGGAAACAGAGACTCTAAATGTAGCACTAGACCAAATGGATTTAATAGATATCTACAAAGAATAACACCACAAAACTACAGAATTCACATTCTTCTCAAGTGCACATAGGACACTCTCAAACCTAGACTACATGTTAAGACAAATACTAAGTCTCTACAAGTTCAAGAAGATTAACATCATATCAAGCATTTTCTCAGATCACAATGGCATAAAACTAGAAATCATTTTAAACAAGTACATACAAAGTTATATGAACACAGTGAGGCAAAATAACAGGTTATTAAACAACAAATGGGTTTCTGAGGAGATCAAGGAAGAAAAAAACTTCCTGGAAACCAATGAAAATGAACACACAACCACACAAAATATATGGCATGCAGCGAAAGCAGTTCTGAGAGGGAAGTTCATAGCACTATAGGCCTATCTCAAGAAACAAGAAAAATCTCTAATGGACTATCTAACGTTACAACTTAAAGAACTAGAGAGCAAACAAAAAGAAAATCCCAGAGAAAGTAGAAGGAAGAAAATAGTATAGATCAGAGCAGAAATAAATGACATAGAGTCCAAAAAAAAAAAAACAATTTAAAGGATCAATGAAACAAAGAGTTGGTTTTTGAAAAGATAAACACAATTGAGGACCTCTATCTAGACTCACCAAGAAACAAAGATAGAAAAGCCAAATACACAAAATCAAAAATGAAAGAGCAGAAGTAACATCTGACACCACAGAAATACAGAAGATCATTAACAACTACTCTGAACAATTATATGGCAAAAATTTGACAATCTAAGCCATGTGGACAAATTTTCTGAAATGCATAGTCTCCCAAAACTGGACCAGGAAGATAGAAAACTTGAACAGACCAATTAACAACTAAGAAAATTGAAGACATAATCAAGACTCTCCCAGCAAACAAAAGCCCAGGCCCCGATGGCTTCATGGGAAAGTTTTACCGAACATTCAAAAAAGACCTAACAACCATTCTCCTCAAACTATTTCAAAAAATTCAAGAAAAAGGAAGTCTTCCAAACTCGTTTTTTGAGGCCAGCATATTTCGAAATCCAAAACCAGAAAAAGACATTACAAAGAAAGAAAATGACAGTCCAATATCCCTGATGAACATAGACGCAAAAGTCCTGAACATAATACTAGTGAATCGGATCCAGCAACACATCAAAAAATTATTCACCATGACCAAGTGAAATTTAACCCAGGGATGCAAGACTGGTACAATATTCACAAATCCATAAATGTGATACACCACATAAATAAAGTGAAGAATAAAATCCACATGATTATATCAATAGATGCCGAAAATCCTTTGAGAAAATCCAGCTTTGAGTTCTGATAAAAAGGCTCAGCAATATGGTAATAGTGGGATCATATCTTGACATAATAAAGGCCATATATGAAAGACCTACAGCCAAAATTATACTCAATGGTCAAAAACTAAAAGCATTTCCTTTAAGAAAAGAAGCAAGACAAGGATGCCCACTTTTACCACTCTTATTTAACATAGTACTGGAAGTCTTAGCCACAGCTATCAAACAGAAAGAAAAAATTAAAGGGATCCAAATTGAAAAGGAGAAAGTGAAACTGCCATTATTTGCAGATGACATGATACTATCTGTAGAAAACCCCAAAGACTCCATCAAAAATTGACTAGACTTGATAAATGAATTTGACAAAGTAGCAGGATACAAAATTAACATCAAGTAATCAGTGGCATTCGTATACAAGAATGATGAACTCACAGACAGAGACTCTGGAAAAACAATCCCAATTACTATCATGGCAAAAAAAATTAAGATTCCTTAGAATAAACTAAACCAAAGAAGTTTAGGACCTATTGGCAGAAACTTCAGTCAATGAACAAAGAAATAGAGAAAAATATAAAAAAGTAGAAGTACATACTTTGTTCATGGATTGGAAGAATTAACATCATTCAAATGTCCATACTACCCAAAGCAATCTACAGATCCAATGCAATCTCCATTAAAATACCAATGACATATTTCACAGAACTAGAACAAATACTTGAAAAAGTTCATATGAAACCAAAAAAGACCTTGAATAGCCACAGCAATCTTGAAAAAGAAGAACAAAATAGGAGGGATTACATTAACAGATTTTATGTTATACTACAAAGCCACTTTAATCAAAACAGCCTGGTACTGGCACAAGAATAGCCATATAGACCAGTGGAACAGAACAGAGAACTCACAAATGGACCCAAGACAACATGCTCAATTATTATTAGACAAAGGTGGCAAGACCATAGAGTGGAGTAAAAACAGCCTCTTTAATAAATGGTGTTGGGAAAATTGGACAGGTACATGCAAAAAAAAAAAAAAATTAAACTAGACCATGAACTTACACCATACAGAATAATAAACTCAAAATGGATAAAAGACTTAAATGTAACTCATAAATCCATAACAATCCTAGAAGAGAATGTAAGAAACAAAATTTCAGACATCATACACAGCATAATTTTCACTGATAGATCACCTAAGGCAACAGAAACAAAGGAAAAAATAAACACATTGGACTACATCAAAATTAAAAGTTTCTGCACAGCGAAAGATACAATCATCAAAGTGGAAAGGCAACCCACTGTATTGGAGAGCATAATTGCCAATGATATATCAGATAAGGTGTTAATTTCTAATATATATAGCGTGCTCATACAAATCCTCAAAAGGAAGACAAAGAACCCAATTAAAAAATGGGCAGAGGAACTAAATAGACACCTCTCCAAACAGGACACACAAATGGCTAAGAGCCATATGAAGAAATACTTAATATCACTAATTATTAGAGAGATGCCAATTAAAACAACAATAGGGTATCACCTCACACGTGTCAGAATGGCCATCATCAACAAATCATCAAACAAGTGTTGGAGAGGGTGTGGAGAAAAGGGGGCTCTAGTACACTGCTGGTGGGCATGCAGACTGGTGTGGTCACTATGGAAAACAATATGGTGTTACCTCAAAACATTAAAAATTGAACTTCTATTTGACCCAGTGATCCTACTTCTAGGAATATACCCTAAGAAGCCTAAAACACCAATCACAAAAATATATGTACCCCCATGTTTGTAACAGCACTATTTACAATTGCTAAGATCCGGAAATAGCCTAAATGTCCATCAGTAGTCGAATGGTTAAAAAAGCTGTGGAACATATACACAATGGAGTACTACGCAGCTGTAAGAAGGAAAGATCTCTTATCCCTTAAGACAACATGGAGGCACCTGGAAAGTGTCATCCTATGCGAAACAAGCCATACAGAGAAAGACAAATATGATCTCACTTATTTGTGGAATATAATGAACATAACAGCCTGAGGAATGGAGTAGTCCCAGAGACGTAGAAGTGGGTTACAGACTGTCAATCCCCAGAAGAGGGGGTGGTGGAGGAGAGATAAACCACAGAACTTATATGCATGTATGCATGAACAATGGACGTGGACAACAAAGCTGGGGATAGGGAGGGGAGGGAGGGGAGGCAGAATCAGTGGCTAAAAAGAAGAAACATGTGTAATAAAGTAAATAAATAAATTAAATAAATAAAAAATGTCTCTGTCAATATGTTAAACCTTTCGTACAATCTCTTTGACTAAGAGGCAACTTAAGTAAGTAACTGTTTTACCAAAATGCTATTTTCTGTCAACTCTCAATGAACCTCAGCAGAGTCCTTACAATTGGTTAATTCTAGTTTATATTCAATTTCTATTAGAATTTAGAAAATAACTTTAGTATAGATAAGACTAGTCAGAGGTTATTTGTAACCCAGTCAAAAATTCTTTAGAACTTTTGATTTTCATTAAGTAATTTACTTTTTTGCAATTGTGTTTAATCAATAAAGTAGCTACATATATTGGGAGAATATTTAAAGATCACTAAATAAAACAGAATTATACTTGCACAATTAACTTGAAATTAACAACTTTTTCTGCATTACATGATAATGGCAATAAAGAAAAACATATGTGGACTTTGGTAAGGAAAGCTTTTATTCAAAAACATTGCTGCAAATAGGAGCTAAGGGATTATTGAGATAAAGATGATGCTCTGATTATAAGATCTGTAAACATCTCAAAGTTCAGGCATAAAAGGACTTATCTTTTACAGGGAGGTAATAACAAGGGTAGTAAAAACTTAGATGCACAGTTGAACAGGAACTGTCTTTATAGTCAGCAATATTCAGGAGAGGTCCTTGAGGAGGAGCATGCTGATTAATTTTGTATTCACTCGGCTGGGCCACAGTGCCCAGAACTGTGATCAACCAGTATTCTGGTATTTTTATGAGAATTTAAAAAATGAGATTAACATTTAAATTAGTGGACTTTAAGTAAAGCAGACTGCTTCAATAATGTGGGTGGGCCTCACCCAATCAGTTGAAGACATAATTAGAACAAAGATTGACCTCTTCTAAGAAAGAGGAAATTCTGCCAGTGAAAGGCCATTAGTCTTAAACTATCAAATTTCCTTTTTCCTGGGTTTCAGTCTATTGACCCACTTTGCAGATTTTGGACTTGTCAGCCTACATAACTGAATTAGTCAATTCTTTAAAATATCTCTTTTCTTTCTTTCTTTCTTTCTTTCTTTCTTTCTTTCTTTCTTTCTTTCTTTCTCTCTCTCTCTCTCTATTGTCCAGATGTTCAGATGGACAATAATATAATAATTAATAAATAATAATAAACTCTGTGTTTCATGTACTTACAACTGTAAAACCAGTGTTTCCCACCCTGCATATATATATATATATATATATATATATATATATATATAATCTCTCTCTCTCTCACACACACACACACATTCTATTGGTTCCATTTCTTCCTTAGAAACCTAGTACAAGGAGGTATTTCATAGTACAATATTGGCTTGGGCTGAGAGTGGGTCAAAGTTAAGGGTACTATGAGAAGAAGAGAAACTAAAATTTTGGTGCAGTTCACAAGAATTTTGTACCCATTGATCAGTGGTTAAAAATAGTTTGGATAATTATTTATGAATGGAAAAAATGAAAATTTGGATGATCTATGTCAGGCCTTGTCCTAGGTAAACAAGAAGTTTATCCACAAGTCTTATCTAAGTATCTATGTCGCATTGAAATTTTTGCATCTTTGCAGTAAATCCTTCCCTGGAAAACAGGAAGAGAGATTTATGTCACTGTCACAGTTTTTGAAGTGCACAGAGCTCAGGTAAATTCAACATTGTCATGATTATTTAAATTAAGTCCATAAACTATTATGCATAATTAGGTACTATAAACCTGTTGAAAAGATTAGTAAGATCATTGTTTTTCCTCAAACATCCTTGATAGAGTATGTTATAATAAATATTGCATGTATTCTAAGACACCTGGGTTTGAAACTTCCTTGTATTTACTGTGTGAATTTGGGCAATGTTTTATAAAAATGGAGATATACTTAGTACCTCTCTCACAGAGATTTTTATGGCATTAAATATATTCATGTATATACAAGTCCTAAGAAATAATGTCTTCAATTAATGATAGTATGTTTTTTTTTTTTCCATTTTATTCTTTTCCCTACTTTCCATCAGGTACCTTTACTCCATGACCAACATATTATATAGATTTACTACTAAGTAACATATTTTAATGGTTTAAAAAGAAAGTCAACTAGACTGAAAACTGGACTCTAAACATCTTAGTTCCCAAGAAGCAAACCCATTAAGAATACTACTGGGACCATAAAATAAAATTGGCCTACAAATAACAGTGTCAATAATAGGTTAACTATTACTCTCTTCATCATCATTATCATTCTTCAGCAATATAACATGAATGAGCCTTGAAAGCATCATTCTAAGGAATAGAAGTCAGACACAAAAGGCCATATGAACTATTCAGTATAAGATAATTCATAGGGACAGAAAGCATATTAGTAATTTCCCAGGGATGGATAGAAGGAGAAATAGGGCATTCTAATAATGGAGAGTGACTGCTAATGGGTTCAATGTTTCTATTCAGGATGATGAAAATGTTCTGAAACTAGGTAATGGTTATGGTTGCACAACTTTGTTAATATACTAAAAACTACTGAATTGTACCCTTTAAAATAGTGTATTTTCTGACATATGAATTATATTTCAATAAATATATTATTAATAATAAAACAGAAGTAATTTCTACAAATCAAATAAAAGAATTCATTCCAGCAGGCCTGAGCTACAAGAAAGTTTAAAAAATAAATAAAGGACTTCCAGTCAAGATGGCGGCATAGGTAAATGCGGTATCACGTCCTCCCATAACCACATCAAAGTTACAACTAAACTACAGAACAACTATCATTCAAAACCGCCTGAAATCAAACTGAATGGAAGTCCTACAACGACGAAATTAAAGCAGCAGCCACATCCAGACTGGTAGAAGGGGCAGAGGCACAACAGGCTGGTCCCATACCCACATGTAAGGGATAAAAATCAGGAGGATACCTTGGCTGGGAAGGTCCTCCCTGAGGACTGAGGGGTCCCCATCCCACATCAGGTGCCCCACTCAGGGTTCCAGTGCCAGGAAGAGAAGTCCCAATAACTTATGGCTGGAAAAACCAGCAGGAACTAAGGCTCAGGGAAGCTGACATGGCTGGAGCCCCAGGCAGAACCTTAAAGGACCCCTGCATGGACTTATTGGACTCACTCCCTCTAAGCCTGGAGGGGAGGCAGCTCGAGGGGCACCAGAAACATACAGGGAAGAACTGAGCTGTTTGGCACTGGAGCGAGGGCTGGAGAGGGGGCTTTCTCCGGGACAAATGTGCTGTCAGAGGCCTTTGATCCTTTGGTGAGCCCTTCCCTGGGGCGGCAGACAGCCGCCCTATCTGGGACTCCAGCAACCTGGCTTACACTGGTAGCCCCGCCCTGGAGATTTCCTGATGCCCCGCCGCACCCAACTTTCAGGCCCACCCAGTTGCCACTGCTTAACCACAGGATTGGACTGTCTTGGATGCTGCTTCAAGTTTTTCCTAAATTCTTTCAAACAGACAGCATCTGGTCTCAGCTAGCCCCATACCTCTCGTTAAGTAATACACAGAAACAAACACAGGGAGGCAGCCAAAATGAGGAGACAAAGAAACAGGTCCCAAATGAAAGAACAGAACAAAACCCCAAGAAAAGAACTAAGCGAAATGGAGATAAGCAACCTAACAGATGCTGAGTTCAAAATACTGCTTATAAGGATGCTCAATAAACTTAGTGAGAACCTCAGTGAACTTAGTGAGGGCCTCAAGAGCATAAAAAAAGACCAGTCACAAATGATGGATGCACAGTCAGAAATGAAGGAGGCATTAACTAAAATAAATAATAATTTACACAGATTCAATAGTAGAGTACATATATCCAGCAAACCATCGATTTGGAATATAAGGAAGCAAAAAATGCCCAATTAGAACAGCAAAAAGAAGAAATAATCCAAAAAAATGAGGATAGTGTAGGGAGCCTCTGGGACAACTTCAAGCATGCCAACATTTGCATCTTGGGGGTGCCAGAAGGAGAAGAGAGAGAACAAGAAATTAAAAACCTGTTTGAAACAATAATGGCAGAAAACTTTCCTAACTTGGTGAAGGAAACCGACATACAAGTCCAGGAAGCACAGAGAGTCCCAAACAAGATGAACCCCAAGAGGCACACACCAAGACACATCATCATCAAAATGCAAAAGGTTCAAGACAAAGAGAGAATCTTAAAAGCAGCAAGAGAAATTCAGCTAGTTACCTACAAGGAAGTTCTCATAAGGCTGTCAGCTGATTTCTCAAAAGAAACTTTGCAGGCCAGAAGGGAGTGACAAGAAATATTCAGAGTGATGAAAAGCAAGAACCTACAACCAAGATTACTCTATCCTGCAAAGCTGTCATTTGGAATCGATGGCCATATAAAGAGTTTCCAAGACAAGAAAAGTTAAAGGAGTTTATCACCACCAAACCATTATTATATGAAATTATGAAGGGTCTTTTTGAAGAAAAAGGTAAAATATGTGAAGAAACAAAATGGCAATTAATACATATCTATCAACAGTGGAATCTACAAACAAAATGAACAGGCAGAACAGAAACATTCTCATAGATACAAAGGACATTTTGTGGGTTGCCAGATGGGAGGAGGGTTGGGGGAATGGGTGAAAAAGGTGAAGGGATTAAGAAGTACAAATTCATTGCTAGACTGACAAACCTCAAAGGGAAAGGGGTTGGGGGTTGGAAGAAAAAAACCAAAGAATTATTATTATTATTATTATTTTTATCCTCACCCGAGGACATTTTCCCATTCTTTGTTAAAAGACAATTGTTGCTATATTAAATAAATAAACAAGGCAAACAAAATAATACCTACATATACTTCCTTTGCATACAGAAATCTAGAAACACATATATACCATGAAAGCATTAACCAAAAAATACCTGGGTGGCAATAATTTTGTTATACAAAGTAGGCTTCAGAAAAAAAAGACTATTATAAAGAATAAAGAGAAGCATCACCTAAAGATAAAAAGATCAAATCTCCAAAAATATATAATTATCCTAAATATGTATGTGCCTAACAATGGAACATCAAAATACATGAAGCAAAAATTGGTAGAACTGCCCTGACCAGTTTGGCTCGGCGGTTAGAGCGTCGGCCTGCGGTCCAGAGAGACCTGGGTTTGGTTCCCGCTAAGTGCATGTACCTCGGTTGCAGTTTGTCCCCGGCCCTGGTTGGTCTTGCGGGTGGCAGCCACTAGATGTGTCCCTTTCACATCGATGTTTCTCTCTCTCTCTCGTCCTCTCTCTCCCTCCAACTCTATCTGAACAAAAAATGGAAAAATGTCCTCGGGTGAGGATAAAAAAAAAAAAAAACTGGTAGAACTTAAAGAAAGAGTAGACAAATCTATATTTATAGTTAGAAACTTCAACATTATTTCTCTGTAACTGATAGAAATAGTATGAAGAAAACCAGTAAAGTACTATGCAGCTGTAAGAAAGAAAGATCTCTTATTTTTTGAGATGACATGGAGGGACCTGGAAAGTATTATCCTAAGTGAAAGAAGCCAAGCAGAAAAAGACAAATACCACATGATCTCACTTATATATGGAATATAATGAACATAACATTCTGAGGAATACTGTAGACCCAGAAACATGGAAGTAGGGCACAGACTGACATCCCTCAGAAGAGGGGGTGGAAGGGGTGGGAAGAGATAAACCACAGAACTTATATGCATGTATGCATGACCAATGGACATGGACAACTAAGCCGGGGACGGGGCGGGAGGGGATGGGGAGGTGGGTGCCAATGGGGTAAAAAAGAAGAAACATCTGTAACAAAATATAAAAATAAAAATAAATAAATAAATAAGAAAATATAGAGAAGACAGAAGTCACCAATATCAGAAATGAATGAGACTGTATTACATTACTACACACCCCATAAACAATAACAGGAAAATAACAGAATACAATAAATAGCTCATTTCCCATAGATTTGGGGAAAAAAAAACAGATTAAATGAGCCAATTAATTGAAAAAATATCTACTAAACCCACTAAAGAGAAAACAGATAATCTGATTATCACTATATCTATTACATCAATTGACTTCATAGTTAAATACCTTCCCAGTAAAGAAAACTCCTGGACCAGATTTCTTCCCTGGTGAATCTTGCCAATTATTTAAGGAAATATAATTCCACTTCTAAACAATATCTTCAGAATATAGGTGGGATCACTTCACAAATCATTTTGGGAGATCAGCATTACTCTAATACCAAAACAAGAAAATTTTAGGCCTGTTCCTCTTATTGGCATAGATGCATGTATTTTCCACAAAGTATTATTAAATTGAATCCAGCAACATAAAATAAAATAATGCATCATAATGAAGTGGGGTTTGTCCCAGAATATAAGATTGCTTCACCATTCAAAAACAAATGTAATTCACCATATTAACAAATAAAGAATAAAAACCATATGATCATCTCAATACAACAAAGGCATTAAATAAAATATAGAAACCATTCTTTTTTTTCTCAATTACAGTTTATTTTCTATTTCATTTTGTATTTGTTTCAGGTTTACATCTTAGTGGTTAGAGAACCATATAGTTTACAATGTGTTCCCCTTGACATTTTCATTATCCCAACTGGCACCATACATAGATTTCACAGTGTTATTGGCTGTTTTCCCTTTGCTTACTTATATCCCTGTGACTGTTTTGTAACTACTAATTTGTACTTCATATTCCCTTCCCCTCTTTCACCCATTCTCCCAAACCCCCTCCCCCCTGATAGCCACCAGTTTCCTCTCTGTGTCTATGAGTCTGTTACAATTTTGCTTATTCATTTTATTCTTTAGATTCCACATATAAGTGAAATCATAAGATATTTGTCTTTCTCCGACTGACTTATTTCACTAGCTTAATACCCTCCAGGTCCATCCATGTTTTTACAAATCGCAAAATTTAATTATTTTTTATGACCAAGTAATAATCTATTGTGAACATGTACCACAGTTTCTTAATCCACTTGTCTATTGATGAGCACTTGGGTTGCTTCCATATCTTGGCTGTTGTAGATAACTTACAGAAGCTACTCTTTATTTTTTTAAAAATCTCAGACAACTAGAAATAGACATAACTTTTAAAATCTGATAAAAGTTAATACAGAAAAAACACTCAGGTATTTTACTCAATACTGTACTTATTCAATACTTCATTTCTGGCACTAAATGTGTGGTGTTTTTTCCAAATCAAACTGTTTTTTAAATCTCGAGTAGACCCAGCATGTTTCTTACAATTTAACTCATTCATACTATTTACTTAGATATAGCATCATATTTCACAGATTTAGGGTTCATTCTTACAAGACTGTTCCTACTTCAGATCCAATCACAAGTGTAGGTTATCTTCTATGTTTTTGACCAACTGGCTATAAATCAGAGATTTCCACAACCCCTCATCAGATTTAATTAATTTGCTAGAACAGATCACAGAACTCAGAAAAATAGGTCACTTATTAAATTACTAAATATTAAAAGATAGAAATAAACAGCCAGATGAAGTGTCACAAAGGGTGAGGTCTAGAAGGGCCCAAGCCCAAAGCTTTAGTCCCCAGAAATGAAAGAAAAATCAAATATGTATTTCTTAAAAATCACAATGTCACAAAAAGTGACTGCAAAAAGCTTATACCTAACATTCTACTTAATGGCGAAATACTAATTTTTTTTTTTTTTTTTTTTTTTTTTTTTACCAAGAATGAGAAAATGGCAAAGATTTCCCTTCACTCTACAGTTCAACATTTTGTAGAAATCCTAGCAAATACACTAAATAAACAGTATAGAAATTAAAAATAAAAGTAAGTCTATGGTGACAGTATGATATTCTAGATTAAAAAATTACAAAGAATCTACCAAAATATATCTGGGATGAGAATGTTACAGGACACAAGGTCAATATACAAAATGTAATTGTATTGTTTTACATTAATAATGAATATTTGGAATTTAAAATTTTGAAAGTACCACTTACTATACCACCAAACATAAAATTTTAGCTCTATGTCTAACAAAATAAAAGAGAGGTTAATATGTCTAGAATTATAAATGATGAATTAAAAGAATCAAAGAAAGATTAAGTGACCAAGACTAACAGTCAGGCTGCAGTCAGAGGCTCTGGGATACTTGAATCTTTGCCTGGCTTGTGACACTACCTGGGAGAGTAAGACCAGACATTGGTGCTCAGCTTGGCTCCTCAATACACAACCAAACACAGCAGAGAAAGCCGCAATCTGCAGAAAATTGATACCCACAGGAAGATATGGGCAGGCTCCAAAACCTGCCAAGGCAGATAAAATGGCAATACTAAGAAACAAATTTCAAGTGACAAAACAAGAGAATTCTTTAGAACAAGGGCTAAATTAAATGAAGATAAACAAGTTATCAGATACAGAGTTCAGAGTAACAATTATGAGAATACTCAACAGTATAAAAAAAGAAATGGAAACAATGAAAAATGCCCAGTCAGAAATCAAGAATGACATATCAGAAATAGAGAACATATTGGAAGTAATAACCAATAGATTAATGGAAGCTGAGGACTGGATAAGTGAATTAGAAGACAAAGTAGAAAACAACCATTCAATTAGAGAACCAAAAAGATAAAAATAATTTAAAAATAGGAAGACAGTTTAAGAAACCTATGGGACAACATGAAACATAACAACATCCATATCATAGGACTACCAGAAGAAGAAGAAAGTGAGCAAGTGTTTGAGAATATATTTGAAGAAACAGTGGCAGAAATTTTGCTTAGTGTGGTAAAAGAAGAAGGCATAAAAGTTCAGGAAGAACAGAGAGACCCAACTAAGAAGACCCAAAAGTGGTCCACACCAAGACACATAATAATTAAAATGCCAAAAATTAAAGACAAACAGAATCTTAAAGGCAGAAAGAGAAAAGCATCAGGTTACCTACAAAGGTGCCTTCATAAGGCTATCAGCAGATTTCTCAACAGAAACACTACAGGCCAGAAAGAAATGGCATGAAGTAATCAAGGTAATGAAAAAGAAGAATCTGAATCCAAGACTACTTTATCTAGCAAGGTTATCATTCAAAATAGAAAGTGAAATAATGACCTTCACAGACCAAAGAAAACTATGGGAATATATTAGCACCAAATTAACATTGCAAGAAGTGTTAAAAGGAATGGCAGTAATAAGCAGAAAAAAATATAGACAGAAACAAAGCCATAACAAATAAAAATGTCAATAAATAAGTACATATCAAAAATAAGCTTATATATAAATGGATTAAATGTTCCAATCAAAAGAACAGTGTAGCTGAATGGATAAGAAAGCATGAGTCATATGTATGTTGTTCACAAGAGACCCACCTCAAAACAAAAGATATACACAGGTTGAAGGGATGGAAAAAAATTCTCCAAGAAAATCGAACAACAACAACAACAAAAAAGCTTGGTAGCAATACTTATATCTGACAAATAGATTTTAAAATAAAGGCCATAACTAGAGACAAACAAGGCCACTACATAATATTTAAAGGATCTCTCCAACAAGAAGATATAACTGTGGTAAACTTATATGCACCCAATATAGGAGCACCAAAATATATTTTAAAACTTCTGGAGGATTTTTTAAAAAATCCACAGCAATACTCATAGCAGGAGACTTCAACATCCTGCTGACATCATTTGATAGTTCCTCTAGACTAAAAAAAAATTAACAAGGAAACAGAGACTTTAAATTATGCATTAGATGAAATAAATTTAATAGGTATCTACAAAGAATAGATATCCACAAACCACAGAATACACATTGCTCTCAAGGGCACGAGGGACAGTCTCAAAGTCAGTCCACATGAAAGAACATAAACTAAGTCTCCACAAGTCCAAGAACATTGAAATCAGATGAACCATCTTCTCAGATCATAATGGCATAAAACTAAAAATTAATTACAATAAAAACACTCAAAAACATTCAAACACATGGAGGCTAAATAGTATGTTATTAAACAATGAATGTTTTACCAAAATGATTAAAAAAAAAAAAAAAAAAAAAACTCCTGGAAAGTAATGAAAATTATACACACAAGAACACAAAATCTATGCGACATAGTAAAAGCTGTCCTGAGAGGGAAATTCATGAAATTAAAAGCCAACCTCAATAAAAACAAGAAAATTTATAATAGATCATCTAACCCTACAAGTTATAAGAACTAAAAATTAAACAAACAATAGCCCAGAGCAAGTAGAAGGAAAAAAAAATAGTAAAGGTCAGAGAGGAAATAAACAACATAAAAATTTAAAAAAATTAAAGATCAATGAAACAAAGAGCTGGTTCTTTGAAATGATAAACAAGATTGATAAACCTTTAGCCAGACTAATCCAGTAACAAAGAGAGAACCCAGATAAACAAAATCAGAAACAAAAGAGAAGTAACAAGTGACACCACAGAAGTACAAAGAATTGTAAAATATATATATATTCTGTGACCAATTATTTGCCAAAAATTGGACAACCTAGGTAAAATGGTCAAACTTCTAGAATCACAGTCTCCCAAAACTAAACCAGGAACAGGCAGAAAACTTGAAAAGATCAATAACACAAAGGGAATGGAAGCTGAAATCAATAAACTCCTAGCAAACAAAACCCCAGGTCCAGATGAATTCACAGGGGAGTTCTACCAAACATTCAAAGAAGCACTAACAGCCATTCTCAATTTTTTTCAAAATTTAAAAAGAAGAAAGTCATCCAAACTTTTTTTATGTGGTCAGCAAAATTGTAATCCCAAAACCAGATAAGGACACTAAAAAGAAAGAAAACTGCAGGCCAATATCCCTGATGAACATAGACGCCAAAATCTTGAACAAAATACTAGCAAATCGGATCCAGCAATACACCAAAAAAATTATGCATCATGACCAAGTGAGAGTCATCCCAGGGATGCAAGGCTGGAACAATATTCACAAATCAATAAATGTGATACACCACATAAATAAAATGAAGAATAAAAACCACATGATCATATCAATAGAAGCTGAAAAAGCCTCGACAAAATCCAGCATGCATTTCTGATAAAAACGCTCAGCAATGTGTGAATACACGGATCATATCGTCACATCATAAAGGCCATATATGAAAGACCTACAGGCAACATTATACTCAATGGGCAAAAACTAAAAGCATTTTCCTTAAGAAAAGGAAGAAGTCAAGGATGCCCACTTTTGCCACTCTTATTTAACATAGTACTGGAAGTCTTAGCCACAGCAATCAGACAGGAAGAAAAAATAAAAGTGATCCAAATTAGAAAGGAGGAAGTGAAACTGTCATTATTCACAGATGACAGGCTACTATACATAGAAAACCCCAAAGACTCCATCAAAAATTTACTAGACTTAATAAATGAATTTGGAAAAGTATCAGGATACAAAATTAATATCAAGAAATTGATGGCATTCTTATACACCAATGATGAACTCACAAAAAGAGCAACTAAGAAAACAATCCTATTTACCATCACAGCAAAAAAATTAAGATACCTAAAAACAAACTTAACCAATGAAATAAAGGACCTATTTGCAGAAAAACTACAGGTCATTGAAAAAAGAAATAGAGGAAAATATAAAAAAGTGGAAGCACATGCCTTGTTCATGGATTGAAAGAATTAACATCATTAAAATGTCCGTACTACCCAAAGCAATATACAGATTCAATGCAATCCCCATCAAAATATCAACAACATACTTCACAGAATTAGAACCAACACTTCAAAAGTTCATATGGAACCAAAAAAGACATCGAAAAGCCACAGCAATCTTGAAAAAGAAGAAAGAAATAGAAGGGATCACATTAACAGATTTCAAGTTATACTACAAAGCCATTGTAATCAAAACAGCCTGGTACTGGCAAAATAACAGGCATATAGACCAGTGGAATAGAACAGAGAACCCAGAAATGGACCCAAGGCAATATGGTCAATTAATAGTTGATGAAGGTGGCAAGAGCATACAGTAGAGTAAAGACAGCCTCTTTAATAGATGGTGTTGGGAAAATTGGAATGCTACATGCAAATAAAATGAAACTAGATCATAAAATTACACCATACATAATAATAACTCAAAATGGATAAGAGACTTAAATGTAACTCATGATTCCATGAAAATCCTAGAAGAAACTGTAGGCAACAAAATTTCAGACATCATACGCAGGAGAATTTTCACTAACACATCTCCTAAGGCAATAGAAACAAAGGAGAAAATGAACACATGGGACTACATCAAACTTAAAAGCTTCTGCACAGCAAAATAAACAACCATCAAAATGGAAAGACTGCCCACAGTATGGGAGAGCATAATTGCCAATGACGTATCTGATAAGGGGTTCATTTTCAATATATATAGTGTGCTCATACAACTTAACAAAAGGAAGAGAAAAAACCCAATTAAAAAATGGGCAATGGAACTAAATAGACACCTCTCCAAACAGGACTTACAATGGCTAAGAGACATATGAAGAAATGCTCAACATCACTAATAATCAGAGAGTTGTAAGTTAAAATTACAATGAAGTATTACCTCACACATATCAGAATGACTACCATCAACTAATCATCCAACAAGTGTTGGCGAGGGTGTGGAGAAAAGGGTACACTACTACAATGCTGGTGGGAGTGCAGACTGTTGCAGTCTCTATGGAAAACAATATGGTGTTACCTCATAAAAGTGAAAATTGAATTTCCATATGACCCAGTGATCCCACTTCTAGGAATATACCCTAAGAAGCCTGAAACACCAATCAGAAAGAATATATGCATTTCCATGTTTGTAGCAGCACTATTTACAATAGCTAAAATGTGGAAACAGCCCAAATTCCCATCAGTAGACAAATGGGTAAGAATGCTGTGGTACATATACACAATGGAGTACTATGCAGCTGTAAGAAAGAAAGATCTCTTATCTTTGGAGACGACATGGAGGGACCCTAAGTGAAACAAGACAAACAGAGAAAGACAAGTATCATATGATCTCACTTATTTGTGAAATATAATGAACATAACAGTCTGCGGAATGGGGTAATCCCAGAGATGTGGAAGTGGGATACAGACTGACTATCCTCAGAAGTGGGGGTGGGGGGGGGAGATAAACCACAGAACTCATATGCATGTATGCATAAACAACGGACATGGACAACAAAGCTGTGGAGAGGGTGGGGAGTGAGAGCAAGTGGGGAATCAGTGGAGGAAAAAGGAGAAACGTCTGTAACAAAAATAAATTAATTAATTTAAATTACAATACTAATAAAATCCCCAGCCGGCTCCACAGCACAGAGCACTAAATAGCTACAGCCACTCACCTGGTGCTCCGGTAGAGGAAAGTCTGACTGGCCTGAAACTGTGTGGACACTAAAGAGCGTGGAGAACAGGAAGAGCATTGAGAGTTTTGTGCTGAGTCTCCCTCACAGGCAGTAGCCGTCTTACTCAAAGAGCCCCTTCTCAGAACCCCAGGGAGGAGCAAAGCCCCTCCCTCAGAAATTTAACTCCATTCAGCTGGGTCAGAGTAATGCAAATTGAGGCTCATTAACAGCCAGCACCTGTCACATACTCTAGAAATCCTCTTACTCTGAACACAAGAGGGATTTTTTTTTTATTCACTTAGGGCTTCAACCCAAGGCTTATTAAGTGACTGAGACTAATAGCATTTAGGCAAAAAGCTAGAAAATAACTGAACCATTCCTGGGCTTGTAAATCTACCCAGGGATATAAGACTTGATAGTGGTGTTTAATGTGGGTTCTCCCACACTCATCTAAACCCATAAAAGGGAGCCACAAACAGAACAACACCAATACCCACAAGAAAAAATTGGAATCCTTCAAAACCCACTGAGATAGCCAAAATGGTGAGACAAAAAACAAATTCCAAATGAAAGAATATGAACACTAATGAAGATGAGATAAATGAAATGCACTTAAGCAAATTATCAGAGGTAGAGGTCAGAGCTATGATAATGAGGAAGCTCAACAATATAAATAAAGATCTCAGCCCAGTAAGTAAAAATATAAAAACATTGAAAACCAACTAATTGATAATTATGAATGGCAGAGCAGAAATAAAGAACACATTGGAAGTAATAACCATCAGAATAGAAAAATCTGAGGACTAGAAGACAGGGAATAAAAAATCAACCAATCAAATCATTAAAAAGAAAAAATAAAAGTTAAAAAACAGAAAGAAAGCTTAAGAGAACTCTGGGACAACTGGAAACCTAACAACATTTGAATGGTAAGAGTTCCAGAAGAAGAAAAAAAATAAGCAATGGTTAAAGAATATATTAGAAGAAAGAGTGACAGAAAATTTCCCAAACTCGGTGAAGAAAAAAGGCATTCAAGTTTAAGAAGCATAGAGAGCTCCAAGTAAAAAGAATGCAAACCGGCCCACACCAAGACACACCATAATTAAAATACCAAAAATTAAAGTCAAAGAGAGAATCTTAAAGGCAGCAAGAGAAAAGCAACAGGTTACCTACAAAAGATCCCCCATAAGGCAATCAGCTGACTTTTCAACAAAAACACTACAGGCCAGCAAGGACAGGCACAAGGTAATAAAGGTCATAAAAAATAAGGATCTGAATCCAAGACTACTCGATCCAGCAAGAATATCTTTAAAATAGAATTTGAAATAAAAAGCTTCCCAGACAAAAATAAAAAATAAAAAAAGGCTAAGGGACTATATTAGCACCAAACCAGCACCACAAGAAATGTTAAAAGAACTGCTGGAAATAGTAAAGAAATATAAATATAAATATATATATATATATATATATATATATATATAACCACAATAAACAAAAATGGAGATAAATAAGTACATAACAATAATAACCTTAAATGTCAATGGATTGAACATCTCATCAAAAGACACAAAGTAGCTGATTGGATAAGAAAGCATGACTCATATATATGTTGTTTACCAGAGACCCACCTCACAACAAAAGACTCACATAGTTTAAAAGTGAAGGAATATTAAAAAATCTTCAAAACATATAAAAAAGAAATAGAAGATGGGATAGCAATACTCATATCTGAAAAAAATTGATTTCAAAATGAAGACCATAACTAGAAACAAAGAAGGCCACTACATAATATTAAAAAGATCTATTCAACAAGAAGATGTAACCTTGGTAAATATATACGCAGCAAAATTGAAGCACCAAAATATATTAAAAATTTCCTGGAATACATCAAAAGAGATATCAACAGTAATACAATCATAGCAGAAACGTCAACACCCTGCTGACATCACTGGATAGATCCTCTAAACAAAAAATTAACAAGAAAATAGAGACTCCAAATGATGTACAGGATCAAATGGATTTAATAGATATCTACAGAAAATTACAATCCTAAACTATTGAATTCACATTCTTCTCAAGAGCACATGAGATATTTTCAAGATAGACCACATGTTAGGACACAAACTAAGTCTCTACCAGTCCAAGAAGATTGAAATCATATCAAGTATCTTCTCAGATTACAATGACATGAAAGTAGAAATCAATTGCAACAAGAACATGCAAAGGTATTTGAACACATGGAGGCCAAATAGCATGTTATTAAACAATGAATGGGTTACCAAGGCGATCAAGGAAAAAAAATTATAAACTTCCTGGAAAACAATGAACACAAAACAACACAAAATCGATGAGATGCAGTGAAAGCATTCCTGAGGGGGAAGTTAATGGCACTACAGGCCTACCTCAAGAAATAAGAAAATTTCTAATTTACTATTTAACCTTACAACTTAACAAGTTAGAAAGCAAACAAACAAACAAACAAACAAAAACCCAGAGTAACTAGAAGAAAAGAAATAGCAAAGATCAGAGCAGCAATAAATGACATACAGATCAAAAAACAATTTAAAGGCTCAATGAAACAAAGAGCTGGTTCTTTGAAAAAGTAAAGAAAATTGGTGTATTTTTAGCAAGACTCACCATAACAGAGAGCAAACCCCAACAAATAAAATCAGAAATGAAAGAGGAGAATTAAAAACTAAAACCACAGGAATACTAAGAATTGTTAACAAACACTATGAACAATTATACAGCCCCAAATTGGGAAATTTAAGTGAAATGTACAAATTTCTAGAAACACAGTCTCCCAAAACTGAACCAGGAAGAGAGAGAAAACTTGAACAAACCAACAATAACTAAGGAAATTGAAAGTATAATCAAGACTCTCCCAGAAAACAAAATCCTAGGCCCACATGCCTTCACAAGGAAATTTTACAGAACATCAAAGGAGAACTACCACCCATTCATTTTAAACTGTTTCAAAAAATTCAAGAAGGAAGACTTCCAAACTTGTTTTATAAGGTGAGCATAATTCTAATTGCAAAATCAGATAAAGACACTACAAAGAAGGAAAACTACAGGCCGATATCCCTGATGAACATAGATGCCAAAATCCTTAACAAAATATTAGCAATTTGGATCCAGCAATATATATTAAAAAAAGTATTTACCATGGCCAAGTGGGATTCATCCCAGGGATACAAGTCTGCTAAATATTCACAAATCAATAAATGTGATACACCACATAAACAAAATAAAAGATTCAAAACATATGATCATGTCAATAGACGCTAAAAAAGTATTTGAAAAAGTTTAGCATCCATTTATGATAAATACAGTAAGCAATGTGGGAATAGAGAAATCATATCTCCACATAATAAAGGTCACATTTAAAAAACCTACAGCCAACATTATACTCAATGGGCAAAAAATACATGCATTTCCCTTAAAAACGGGAACAAAACAGGGATGCCCACTTTCACCAATTTATTTAATGTAGTACTGGAAGTCTTAGCCACAACAATTAGACATAAAGAAAAAATAAAAGAAATCCAAATTGAAAAAGAGGAAGTGAAACTGTCCTTATTCTCTGATGACATGATATTGTACATAGAAAATCCTAAAAACTCTATCAATAATCTATGAGATTTAATAAACAAATTTTGCAAAGTAGCAGGATAGAAAATTAACATGTAGAATTTGACAGCATTTTTATACACCAATAATAAACTCATAGAAAGAGAAACTAAAAACACAACCCCATTTATTATTGTGTCAAAAAATTAAGATACCTAGCAATAAACTTAAACAAAGAAATAAAGGACCTATTTGCAGAAAACTACAGGTCATTGAAAAAGGAAATACAGAAAGATATAAAAAAGTGGAAGCACATACCTTATTCATGGATTGGAAGAACTAACATCATTAAAATGTCTACATTACCCAAAGCAATCTATAGATTCAATGCAATCACCATCAAAATACATGAAACCAAAATAGACCCTGAATAAACTCAGCAATCTTGAAAAAGAAAAACAAAGTAGGAGGAATCACAGTACTGGATATCACGTTATATTACAAAGCCATTGTAATCAAAACAACCTAGTTGTGGCACAAGAACAGGCATATAGATCAATGCAACAGAAGAGAGAACCCTAAAATTGACCCAAGACACTATGCTCAATTAATATTTGACAAAGGTGGCAAGAGCAGACAATGGAGCAAACATAGCCTCTTCAATAAATAGTGTTGGAAAATTGGACAGCTACATGCAAAAAAATAAAACTAAACTACCTACTTACATCATACACAGAAATAAACTCTAAATAAATAAAAGACTTAAATGTGACTTGTGAATTCATAAAAATCCTAAAAGAAAATGTTAACAAAATTTTCAGACATCATATGAAGCAGGATTGTCACTGATACAATACCCAAGGCAAGAGAAACAAAGAAAAAACTGAACACATGAGACTACATCAAACTAAAATGCTTCTGCACAGCAAAAGAAACAACCAATAAAATGGAAAGGGAACCCACCATATGGGAGAGCATACTTGCCAATGATACATCAGATAAGGGGTTAATTTCCAAAATATATAGAGTGCTCATACAATTTTACAAAAGAAAGACAAAAAACCTGATTAAAAATGGGTAGAGGACCTAAATAGATACTGCTCCAAAAAGGACATACAAATGGCCAAGAGACATTTGAAAAAAATGCTAAACATCGTTAATCATCAGAAAGATGCAAATTAAAACAACAATGAGGCATCACCTCACACCAGCTAGAATAGCTGCCATCAAAAATTATCAAACAACAAGTGCTGGCGAGGGTGTGGAGAAAAGGGGACTCTACTACACTGCTGATGGGAATGCAGACTGGTTGAGCCACTATAGAAAACAATATTGTGTTTCCTCAAAAAATTAAAAATTGATCTGCCATTTCATCTAGTGATCCCACTTCCAGGAATATATTTTAAGAAGTCTGAAACACCAACCAGAAAGAATATGTGTACCCCTATGTTCATAGCAGCACTATTTACAATTGCTAAGATCTGGAAACAGCCCAAGTGTCCATCAGTAGATGAGTGGATAAAAGAGCTGTGGTACATATACACAATGGAATACTATGCAGCTCTAAGAAAGAAAGATATCTTACTTTTTGAGACAACATGGAGGTATCTGGACATCATTATGCAAAGCAAAATAAGCGAATCAGAGAAAGACAAACACCATATGATCTCACTTATTCATGGAATATAATGAACAAATTCAGCTGATGAACAAAATAGACCCAGAGATATAGAAAGAAATACAGTTCAGACTGACAGACTTCAGAGGAGGGGTGCGGGAGGAATGGATGAGATAAACCAAACAACTTATATGCATGTATTCATAACCAATGGACATAGACAACATTGCTGATGTTGGTGGTGGGGGGCAGGATGATGAGGAGGGTGTCTAGGGGGATAAAGAAGGAACATTTATAATAAAAATTAATTAATAAAAATTGATAAAAAAATAATTTAAGTGGCATGAAAATGGAAAATAATTAAAAGAAAGGTTTATCACATTTTTTACTAAACTTGAATACAGTCTCATTTATATTTGGTTTGAAAACTGAGAAAAGGTGTAATAATGGTCTATAATTTGTATTTTTGAAAAAGAAATAAATGAAAATAACAAGTAGCTGGTAGTATATTTATATATAGACTGCTGCCTAGATTTGACTCATTGAACATACTTTGTATGTGGGATTCTCTGATATACAGGGTAATGAAGGCTAGTTAAAAGGAGAATGCCACAAAATTAAAAAACAGGTCAGCTACTGGGAGAAAATTCTTGCAAGACAAAAGTTTAGTATCTAGAATATATTAAAAAAAACTCTTAGAAATCAATAAGAATATAAAAAACCAATAAGAAAATGGAAACAGGAAACAAGGTTGAAAAACCTGAATTATCATTAGGAATTAAAAAATAATGTTAAAATAAAAATGAGATACTATTTTCACCATCAGATTGGCAAAATTTATAAATTCTGAGAGAACCAAATATTGAAGAAGATGTGAGAAAATTCCCATACACTGCTGATTGGAGTATACATTGATAAAGCCACTTTGTAGATTGACAGTTAATCCCATTGAACTAACCATGTCATGGATGTGGAATAAATGCCATAACAATGTAAGATTAAGTTATTAGGGTACAGTGTCTAGATCACAGGACTTAATAACATCATTATTCTTTGTTTGACCTTATCTATTTGAACATATCTTTTATCTTCAGGTGTCAGTGTTTAAGAGCAAAATTGATTAATTATAGAGTGCCTAGAGAAGGCTGGTGAAGATGGTAAAGTGTCTGATAAAACGTCAGTACTATAACTAACAAATGAATGTCATGGGAATACTTAGTTCTTAGAAGAAAAGGCTAGTGGAACTGTTAGAACTGACACAAAACTAAAAAGAAATAATGCAACATACTTTTCCTCTAGTATTCCGGAATGTGTGTCTTCTTTTTAAACTTAAGAAACCAGATCTTATAGTCTACTTAAGTATCCTATTGAAACTAATATTACTGTATTTTCTGAACCAAGAATGAGAACACATGGTCTGAGAAGTAAAAGTAAAATAATGAGAACAAATAGGACAATGTTTAAATAGAGACTATAGTACTCAAAAAATGCCCCATGATTGCTTCCATTTACATACCCTCTGTGACTATTTGTTCATTACGCTCCTCAAATTATTTGCTTGCTATTATTTATTGTGCAACTTAAAGTATTGTGCAGCTGCCAGAAGGCTAAATAATTTATTTAATTTTAAGAGTAATGTATACTGATTGTCTTATGAACTCTACCGTATGTCCTATAATCTTTAAGCTTTAACTTTAAAACCTGGTATACTATGTTGTCATAAGAACTATCACAAATGTATAAGGGTTTCAGGTGCCTGGAATAATCTTTATCAAAATGTAATTTAGAAAGATGGCAATGGGCAGGACCGGAGGGAGGGTGACTGTGTGAAAGAGTGAGCGAGTGTGTGAGAGAGTGTGAGTGGACGTGAAGGTGGATAAACAAACCCGAGCAGTGCAGAGCCAAGGAACAGAAAGTTCCTGTGCTGTGGTCGGGAGCAGCCAGCTACCACGGCAAGCAGCCCTTCCGGGCACTTCTCCCTGCACCATGGGGAGGCCCCACCATTTTGAAATATCCAAGGCCTTTCCTGGGTGGAGGCAGTGAGAGAAGCTAGGGCCCAGAAACCTGAGCCCACCAGCAAACCTGGAACCATCGAACCATTGGATACTCTGTGTCAACACAGACAGGTGCACAGTAGTGGAGCTCCCAAGGTGCTGGTCAAGGAAGCCTCAGACAGCCTAGAGCCCAGCACCATCCACCACAATAGAAGCCAGATCAGAGTCCACATATACCCCCAGAAATAGAAGCTGGGGAGTAGACATCCATCCCCAGGCAACAGAAGCACAGACCAGAAGCTGAGATCCATCCCCAAAAACTACAGCAAAAGCTCAGCAGGAGCTGAGCCTCATGGGACAGCAGCACTCCCCAGCCACAAGCTGCAGGACCTGGGGCTCCACAAAGGCCTGTGCAATCCAGTAGCCCACAATAGCCGTGGAAATCCTGAGCCCTAGAGAGACACATGCAATCCAGCTGCATGCCCACAGGAACTTCAGGGTGCAGGGGCAACAGAGAGGCATCTGCGACCTGCAGGGAATGTGCAATTAAGTTATGCACAGAATGTGCGGGGTGCTGAAACACCATAGAGGAATGTGCAAGCCAGCCGCCCATAATATAGGCATACAGCCAGGTCCCCAAAGGGTCTGTGAGATCCAGTTACCCTCAGGACCTGCTAGGTGCAGGGGCACCAGAAAGGCCTGTGCAACCCAGCTGCACACAAGATAGGCTTAGAGGATGTGAAAATGGAGGAAGAGTAAATAAAAGCTAAGTAGATGATCTCCTAAAATCAAACAGGAATTACAAATAAAATAAAGACAAATCCTCAGAAAAAGCAACAGAAAAGCAGCAGGACAGGACCATATAACAGGGACACTAGGAGAATCTGTGGAGTCACGAGAGGATGGCAGGCTGGGAGCCCAGGAAGGGCAGCAGTCTTAGCTATGAGACAGCACCCTTTAGAAATAAAGACCAAGCCCGCTTCACAACTCAGAAAGACCAAAGAGAGAGCACTAAAATAGCCTTAGCCATTCACGTGGGGGCTAAGCACAAGGAGGGCAGACAGGACTGATACTTGGTGGAAACACCCGGGATCTGGGTTTTGCTGAGTTGCAGCAACAAAGGAAAGTGGCCAGTGTGCTTCTTCCCAGAGCTGTGGGGAAAAGCAGCAGCCTCACCCTCCTCGGAGATTCGGCCTTAAACAAGTAAGGCAAAAAAAAGGGCAAATTGAGGCTAATTAATAACCAGCACCTATCCCACCCTCTGGAAATAGTCTTATGCAGAATTCCAGGGCTAAATTCCAAGGCACTAAGTAACTGAGACCACTAGCCAACATAAAAAAGCTACAGGATAACTGAACCTATCCAAGGCTTGCAAATGTACCTAGAAAAGTAAGACGTGACAGTGGTGTTTAACATGGGCCCACCTAGTCTCATCCAAGCCCAGTAGAGGAAGCCACAAACAGCGAATACCAGCACACACAGGGAAAATTTGGCAGGCTCCAAAACCCACTGAGATAGCCAAAATGATGAAACAAAGAAACAAATCCCCAATGAAAGAACAAGAGAAGACTATCAAAGATGAGATAAATGAAATGCAGATAAGCAAATTATCATAGGTAGAGTTCAGAGCCGTGATCTTCAGGAAGCTCAACAGCATGAGTAAGGACATCAGCACCATGAGTAAAAATATAGAAACATTGAAAACCAACCAAGTGGTAATGAAGAATGATGTAGCAGAAATTAAGAACACATTGGAAGGACTAAACAGTAGAGTGGAGGAAGCTGAGGACCGAATCAGTGAATTAGTAGACAGGGTAGAAAAAAATCAACCAATCAGAAAACCAAAAGGAAAAAAACAATTAAAAAGCAGAAAGACACCTAAAGAGATTTGTGGCACAGCTGGAACATATTGACATTCAAATCATAGGAGTCCCCGAAGAGGAAGAAAATGGGCAGGGGTTAGAGAATGTATTTGAAGAAATACTGACAGAAAAATTATCTAACTTGGTGAAGGAAGAAGGCATTCAAGTTCAAAAAGCACAGAAAGCTTCAAGTAAAAATAACCCAAACAGGCCCACACCAAGACACATAGTAATTAAAATACCAAAAATTAAAAACAAAGAGAGAATCCTAAAGGCAGCAAGAGATATGCAACAGGTTACCTACAAAGGAAACCCCACAAGGCTCTCATATGACTTGCCAACAGAAACACTACAGGTCAGAAGGGAATGGCATTAAGTATTCAAGATTATGAAAAACAAGAATCTGAATCCAAGACTACCCTATCCAGCGAGGCTATCATTCAAAATAGAAGGTCAAATAAAGAGCTTTCCAGACCAAAAATAAAAAAAAAAAGGCTAAGGGAATATATTCAAACCAAATCAGCACTGCAAGATATGCTAAAAGGACTGCTGTAATTAGTAGGAGAAATAGAAAGAAAAATATAAAAACACTAGAGAAAAATGGCAATAAATAAGTACATATCAATTATCACCTTAAATGTGAGTGGTTTGAATGCTCCGACAAAAAAACACAGTGTAGCTGGCAGGAAAAGACAGCATGACCCACATATATGTTGTTTACATAAAACCCAATTCAAAACAAAAGACTCACATAGGTTGAAAGTGAAGAGATGGAAAAAATTTTTCAAGCAAACAGAAAGCAAAAAAAAGCTGGGGTAGCCATACTCATATCTGATAAAGTAGACTTCAAAATGTACACCATAATTAGACACAAAGAAGGCCACTACAAAATATTGAAAGATCTATCCCAAAGGAAGATGTAACAATGGTAAACATATATGCACCAAATAGGGAAGCACGAACATGTATTAAAAATCTTCTGGAAGACTCAAACAAGAAATCAATAGCCATACAATCATAGCAGGGGATTTCAAAACACCACTGACATTACTGGATAAATACTCCAGACAAAAAATTAGCAAGGAAACAGGGACTCTAAATGAAGCACTAGGTCAAATGAATTTAATAAATATCTACAGAGAATTACACCCCAAAACTACAGAATTCACATTCTTCTCAAGTGCACATGGGACATTATCAAAGATAGACCAAATGTTAGGACACAAACTAAGTCTCCACCAGTTCAAGAAGACTGAAATTATATCAAGCATCTTCCCAGATCATAATGGCATGAAACTAGAAATCAACTGCAACAAGAATATTTAAAGACATTTGAACACATGGAGGCTAAATAGCATGTTATTAAACAACAAATGGGTTACTGAGGAGATCAAAAAAGAAATTAAAAGCTTCCTGGAAACCAATGGAAATGAACACACAACAACACAAAATCGTTGGGATGCAGCGAAAGCAGTTCTGAGAGGGTAGTTCACAGCACTACAGGGCTACCTAAAGAAGCAAGAAAAATGTGTAACATACTATTTAACCTCAGACCTCAATAACTAGGAAAAAAAAAAAAAAACACACACACAGATCAAGTAGAAAGAAGAAAATAGTAAATATCAGAGGAAAAATAAATGATATGAACACCAAAAAAACAATTCAAAGGATCAATGAAAGAAAGCTGTTTTTTTGGAAAAGATAAACAAGATTGGTGGACCCTTAGCTAGACTCACCGAGAAACAAGGAGAGAGAACCCAAATACACAAAATCAGAAATGAAAGAGGAGAACTAACAACTGACACTACAGAAATACAAAAGATCATTAACAACTACTATGAACAATTATATGGCAACAAATTCGATAATCTAAGTGAAATGGACAAATTTCTAGAAGCAAATAGTCTCTCAAAACTGGATCAGGAAGAGATAGAAAATTTGAACAGAACAATAACAACAGAAGAAATTAAAGATGTAATCAAGACTCTCCCAGCAAACAAAAGCCCAGGCATGCATGTTTTAATGTGGAACTTTAGCGAACATTCAAAGAAGAATTAACACCCATTCTCCTCAAACTATTTCAAAAATTCAAGAAGAAGGAAGACTTCCAAACTCATTTTATAACGTCAGCATAATTCTAATTCCAAAAACAGAAAGAGACATTACAAAGAAGACAACCACAGTCCAATATCCCTGATGAACATAGACGCCAACATCCTGAACAAAATACTAGGAAATCAAATTCAGCATTACAACAAAAAAAATATTTACCATGACCAAGTGAGATTCATCCCAGGGATGTAAGGCTGGTACAATATTCACAAATCAATAAATGTGATATGCCACTTAAATAAAATGAAGAATAAAAACCACATGATCAAGGAAAAAAAATGGTGGTGGAGTGAACGGAAGCTACACAGACCGTCTCCCAGAACCAAACTGGAATTACAACTATAACACAGACAAATTGATTGGAAAAAGCAACAGAAAAGCAGCTTGCGAGGACCATACAATGAGGGACACTGACTCGATCCTGGAGAGGGAGCCACAAAGAGCAGAAAACCAACACCCACAGGGAAAACTTGACAGGCTCCAAAGCCCACAGTGATAGCCAAAATGGTGAAACACAGAAACAGAAGCCAAATGAAAGAGCAAGAGACCTCCACTGAAGATGAGATGAATGTGGAGCAATTAGGCATGTTAACAGAGCTAGAATTCAGAGCCATGACCTTGAGGAAGCTCAACAGCATGAGTAAGGACAAAGAGACACTGAAAATAAGTCAATTGGAAATTAAAAACCAACAAGAAGACATAAAAAATGACATATCAGAAATGAAAGACACATTGGAAGGTTTAAAAAGCAGAGCAGAGGAAGCTGAGGACCGGGTCAGTGGATTAGAAGACAGGGTAGAAAAAAACAACCAATCAGAATAACAAAAGGAAAAACGATTGAAAAACAGGAAGACAGCTTAAGAGAACTATGGGACAACTGGAAACGTAATAATATTCGCATCATAGGAGTCCCCAAAGAAGAAGAAAATGAGCAAGGGATAGAGAATATATTAAAAAAAATAGTGACAGAAAACTTCCCTAATTTGGTGAAGGGATAAGGCATTCAAGTCCAAGAAGCACAGAGAGTCTCAAGTAAGAAGAACACAAACAGCCCCACATTAAGACACATAGTAATTAAAATGCCACAAATTAAAGACAAAGAGAGAATCCTAAAAGCAGTAAGAGATAAGCAATGGTTACAACCCCATAAGGCTCTCAGCTGACTTCTCACAAGAAACACTACAGGCCAGAAGGGAATGGCATGAAGTAATCAAAGTCATGAAAAACAAGAATCTGAATCCAAGACTACTCTACCCAGAAAGGCTATCATTCAAAATAGAAGGTCAAATAAAGAGCTTCCCCGACAAAAAAAAAAAAAAAAAAAAAAAAAAGGCTAAGGGAATACATTAGCACCAAACCAGCACTGAAAGAAATGTTAAAAGGACTGCTGTAATTAGCAGTAGAAATGGGAAGAAAAATAGAACCACACTAAACAAAAATGGCAATAAAAAAGTACATATCAATAATCACCTTAAATGTAAATGGATTGAATGCTCCCAAAAAAGACACAGAGTAGCTGATTGGATAAGAAAACATGACTCATCAATATGTTCTTTACAAGAGACCCACCTCTCAACAAAAGACTCACATTGGTTGAAAGTGGAGTGATGGAAAAATTTTCCAAGCAAATGGAAAGCAAAAAAAAGCTGGGGTAGCAATTCTCATATCTGATAAAATAGATTTCAAAACGAAGACCATAACTACAGACAAAGAAGGCCACTACATAATATTGAAAGGATCTATCCAACAGGAAGATATAACCTTGATAAACATATACGCACCCAATATAGGAGCACCAAAATATATCAAAAATCTTCTGGAGGACTTCCAAGGAGAAATCGACAGCAATACAATCATAGCAGGAGACTTCAACACTCCACTGAAATCACTGGATAGATCCTCTAGACAATAAATTAGCAAGGAAACAGAGACTCTAAATGAAGCACTAGACCAAATGGATTTAATAGATAACTACAGAGAATTACATCGCAACACTACAGAATACACATTCTTTTCAAGTGCCCATGGGACATTCTCAAAGACAGACCACATAATAGGACACAAACTAAATCTCTCCAAGTTCAAGAAGATTGAAATCATATCAAGCATCTTCTCAGATCACAATGGCATGAAACTAGAAATCAATTGCAACAAGAACATGCAAAGACATTTCAATACATGGAGGCTAAATAGCAAGTAATTAAACAATGAATGGGTCACCAAGGAGATCAAGGAAGAAATTAAAAACTTCCTGGAAACCAATGAAAATGAACACACAACAACACAAAATCTATGGGATGCAGCAAAAGCAGTTCTGAGAGGGAAGTTCATAGCACTACAGGCCTACCTCAAAAAACAAGAAAATTTTCTAATTGACTGTCTAACCTCACAACTTAAAGAATTAGAAAGCAAACAAAAAGAAAACCCCAGAGCAAGTAGAAGGAAGGACATAGTAAAGATCAGAGCAGAAATAAATGACATAGAGACCAAAAAAACAATTCAAAGGATCAATAAAACAAAGAGCTGGTTTTTCAAAAAGATAAACAAGATTGACAGACCCTTAGCTAGACTCACCAAGAAACAAAGAGAGAGAACCCAAATAT
Organism: Molossus molossus; assembly: GCF_014108415.1. NCBI lineage: Eukaryota > Metazoa > Chordata > Mammalia > Chiroptera > Molossidae > Molossus > Molossus molossus. The sequence goes on along the minus strand of NW_023425355.1, from coordinate 57,794,911 downwards.
ACAAAATCCGAAATGAAAGAGGAGAAGTAACAACCAACACCACGGAAATACAAAGGATCGGTAACGACTACTATGAACAACAATATGGCAACAAATTCGACAATCTAAGTGAAATGGACAAATTTCTAGAAACACACAGTCTCCAAAAACTAGACCTGGAAGAGATAGAAAACTTGAACAGACCAATAACAACTAAGGAAATTGAAGAGGTCATCAAGAATCTCCCAGAAAACAAAAGCCCAGGCACAGATGGCTTCAGGGGGGAGTTTTACCGAACATTCAAAAAAGAAGTAACACCCATTCTCCTCAAAGTATTTCAAAAAATTCAAGAAGAAGGAAGGCCAGCATAATTCTAATTCCAAAAACCAGAAAAAGACACTACAAAGAAAGAAAATTACAGGTCAATATCCCTGATGAACATAGACGCCAAAATCCTGAACAAAATATTAGCAAATTGGATCCAGAAATACATCAAAAAAATTATTCACCATCACCAAGTGGGATTCATTCCAGGGATGCAAGGCTGGTACTATATTCCCAAATCAATAAACGTGATACACCACATAAACAAAATTAAGAATAAAAACCACATGATCATATCAATAGATGCTGAAAAAGCATTCGACAAAATCCAGCATCCATTTCTGATAAAAACGCTAAGCAATGTGGGAATAGAGGGATCATATCTAGACATAATAAAGGCCATATATGAAAGACCTACAGCGAACATAATACTCAATGGACAGAAACTAAAAACATTTCCATTAAGAACAGGAACAAGGCAGGGATGTCCACTTTCACCACTCTTATTTAACATTGTACTGGAAGTCTTAGCCACGCAATCAGACATGAAGAAAAAATTAAAGGGATCCAAATTGGAAAGGAGGAAGTGAAACAGTCATTATTTGCAGATGACATGATATTATACATAGAAAACCCTGAGGCTCAATAAAAAATCTACTGGACTTAATTAATGAATTTGGCAAAGTAGCAGGATACAAAATTAACGTCAAGAAATCGACGGCATTCTTGTACACCAATGATGAAGTCACAGAAAGAGAAACTGAAAAATCAATCCCATTTACCATAGGGCCAAAAAAATTAAGATACCTAGGAATAAACTTAACCAAAGAAGTAAAGGACCTATTTGCAGAAAACTACAGGTCATTGAAAAAAGAAATAGAGGAAGATATAAAAAAGTGGAAGCACATACTCTGTTCATGGATTGGAAGTATTAACATCATTAAAATGTCCATACTACCCAAAGCAATCTATAGATTCATTGCAATTCCCATCAAAATACCAACGACATATTTCATAGAACTAGAACAAATACTTCAAAAGTTCATATGGAACCAAAAAAGACCCCGAATAGCCACAGCAATCTTGAAAAAGAAGAACAAAGTAGATGGGATCACAATACCAGATATCAGGTTATACTACAAAGCACTGTAACCAAAATAGCCTGGTACTGGCACAAGAACAGGCATATAGACCAGTGGAACAGAACTGAAAACCCAGAAATGGACCCAAGGCAATATGCTCAATTAATATTTGACAAAGGTGGCAAGAGCATACAGTGGAGTAAAGACAGCCTCTTTAATGAATGGTGTTGGGAAAATTGGACAGCTACATGCAAAAAAATGAAACTAGACCATCAACTTACACCATACACAAAAATAAACTCAAAATGGATAAAAGACTTAAATGTGACCCATGAATCCATAAAAATTCTAGAAGAAAATGTAGGCAACAAAATTTCGGACATCATACGGAGCAGAATTTTCACTGATACATCACCTAAGGCAACAGAAACAAAGGAAAAAATGAACAGATGGGAATACATCCAACTAAAAAGCTTCTGCATAGCAAAAGAAACAATCATCAAAATGGAAAGGCAACCCACTGTATGGGAGAACATCCTTGCCAATGATGTATCAGATAAGGGGTTAATTTCCAATATATATATAGAGTGCTCATACAACTCAACAAAAGGAAGACGAAGAACCCAATTAAAAAATAGGCAGAGAAGCTGAATAGACACCTCTCCAAACAGGACCTACAAATGGCTAAGAAACATGAAGAAATGCTCAACATCACTAATCATCAGAGAGATGCAAATTAAAACAACAATGAGCTATCACCTCACACCTGTCAGAATGGCCACCATCAACAAATCATCAAACAACAAGTGTTGGCGAGGGTGTGGAGAAAAGGGGACACCATTACACTGCTGGTGGAAATGCAGACTAGTTCAGTCACTATGAAAAACAATATGGTGTTACCTCAAAAAATTAAAAATTCAACTTCCATTTGATCCAGTGATCCCACATCTAGAAATATACCCTAAGAAGCCTGAAACACCAATCAGAAAGAATATATGTACTCCTATGTTCATAGCAGCACTATTTACAATAGCTAAGATCTGGAAACAGCCCAAATGTCCATCAGTAGACGCATGGATCAAAAAGCAGTGGTACATATACAAATGAAATACTATTCAGCTGTATGAAAGAAAGATCTCTTATCTTTTGAGACGACATGGAGGGACATGGAAAGTATTATCCTTAGCGAAACAAGCCAATCAGGGTAAGACAAGTATCATATGATCTCACTAATTTATGGAATATATTGAACATAGCAGTCTGAAAATGTGGTAGTTCCAGAGAGGTTGAAGTGGTGTACAGACTGACAATCCCCAGAAGAGGGAGTGTTGCATGAGAGATAAACCACAGAACATATATGCATGTGTGCTTGAACAAAGGACATGGGCAACAAAGCTGGGGACAAGGCAGGAAAAGAGGTGGAGAAGGGAATCAGTGGGGGGAAAAGGAGAAACATTTGTTACAAAATTAATAAATTAATTATTAAAAAATAACTAAAGACATGAAGGCAAAAAAAAAAAAATTACCTATGTTTGGGATAGTCTAGGTAGTACATTAAATGACCTGGTTAAAAAAAAAAAAAAAAAGAAAAGAAAATAATACAAAAATAAATAAATAAATAATACAAGAATAAAATCTGTTTAGTGTACTAAAAAAATTAAAATAAAATAAAAGAGTACTGGAAATCTTAGACACAGCAATTAGACATGAATAAAAGATGAAAGGGATCCAAATTGGGAAGGAGGAAGTGAAACTATTCTTGTTCTCAGATGATACAATATTGTACATAGAAAACAGTAAATACTCCATCAAAAATCTAATAGATTTAATAAAAAATGTTGGCAAGGTAGTAGAATACAAAATTAACAAATAATTTGATGACATTTTTATACACCAATAATAAACTCACAGAGAGAGAAACTAAAAAAACAACCCCATTTATCATTGTGTCCAAACAAATAAGATACCTAGGAAGAAACTTACCCAAAGACATAAAGGATCTCTTCACAGAAAACCACAAAACATTGAAAGAAGACATAGAAAAAGATATAAAAAAGTGGAAGCATACACCTTATTCATGGATCGGAAGAATTAATATCATTAAAATGTCCATACTACCCAAAGCAATCTATAGATTCAGTGTAATCCCCATTGAAATAACAAAGACATATTCCAAAGATCTAGAACAAATACTTCAAAATTTCATATGGAAACAAAAAAGACCCCGAATAGCCATAGCAATCTTGAAAAAGAAGAACAAATTAGGAGGGATCACTATACTGCATTTCAGGTTATACTACAAAGCCAGTGTAATAAAAACAGCCTGGTACTGGCACAAGAACAGGCATACAGATCAATGGAACAAAATAGAAAACCTGGAAATTGATTCAGGACATTAAACTTAATTAATATTTGACAAAGGTGGCAAGAGATACAATGGAATAAAGACAGCCTTTTTGATAAATAATGTGGGGAAAATCAGATAGCTACATGCAGAAAAATGCAACTAGACCACCAACTTACACCATACACAAGAATAAACTCAAAATGGATAAAAGACTTAAATGTAACTCATGAATCTATAAAAATCTTAGGAGAAAATACAGACAACAAAATTTTAGACATCAGACGCAGCACTATTTTCACTGATACAATGCCTAAGGCAAAAGAAACAAAAGAAAAATATTATACATCAAACTAAAAAGCTTCTGCACAGCAAAAGAAAAAAGCATCAAAATGGAAAGGAAACCCAATATATAGGATAGCATAAATGCCAATGATACATGAGATTAGTGGTTAATTTCAAGAATATATAGAGTACTCATACAACCCAACAAAAGAAAGGCAAAGAACCCAATTAAAAAATGGGCAGTGGACCTAAATACACACCTCTTCAAATAGGACATGAAAATGGCCATGAGACACATGAGAATATGCTCAGTGTCACTAATCATCAGAAAGATGGAAATTTAAAAAAACTATGAGGTCTCACCTCACACCACCCAGAATGGCTGCCATCAACAAATCATCAAACAAGTGTTGGCAAGGGTGTGTAGAAAAGAGAAATCTAGTATGCTGCTGGTGAGAATTCAGACTGGTGCAGGCACTACAGAAAACAATATGGTGTTTCCTCAAAATGTTAAAAATTGATCTGCCATTTAATGCAATGATTTCACTTCTAGGAATATATCCCAAGAAGCCTGAAACATCAATCAGAAAGAATATATGTAACCCTGTGTTCATAGCAGTGCTATTTGCAGTTTCTAAGATCTGGAAACTGCCCACGTGTCCATCAATAGATGAGTGCATAAAAAAGTTGTGGTACATATGCACAATGGAGTACTATGCAGCTATAAGAAAGAAGGATCTCTTATCCTTTGCGACAACATGGAGATGCCTGGAAAGTATTATCCCAAGTGAAACAAGCCAAGAAGAGAAAGACAATTATTACATGATCTCACTTATTTCTGGAATATTATGCACTAAACAAACTGATGAACAAAATAGTCACAGAGTCATAGAATTAGGGTACAAACTGACAATTCTCAGAATGAGGTGGGAGAGATAAACCACAGAACTTATATGCATGTATGCATAACCGATGGACATGGACAACAAAGCTGGAGATGGGGTGGGGGCGATTGGAAGGAGGGCATCAATGGGGGGGGCATCTGTAACAAAAATAAATTAATTAAAAAAAAAAAGCTGTGGTTCATATTCACAGTAGAACCCTATGCAGCTGTAAGAAAGAGAGATCTGTTATTCTGTGAGATGACATGGAAGGACCTGGAGAGCATTTTGCTAAGTGAAATAAGTCAATCAGAGAAAAACAAATACCATGTGATCTCACTTATTTGTGGCATATAATGAAAAAAATATGCTGATGAGCAAAATAGGCTCAGAGGCATAGAAAAGAGTAAGATTCAGAGGGACACATTTCAGAGGAGTGGGATGGGAGGGCGGGGAATGAGATAAACCAAAGATCTTGTATGCATGTATGCATAACCATTGGACATAGACAACATTGTTGGGGGTGGGACACAGAATAAGGAGGATGATGTCTAGGGGGGAAATAGGAGAAACATCTGTAACAAAAACAAATTAATAAAAATTGAAAAAAAATAAGTAAAATTTATAGATACAATTAGGTCAGCAGGGCTCATCTCTCTCTCCATTCCTTAGCTTTGTTTTCCTCTCCTGGCTTTTTTCTTAGGCCAGCTCCTGCCTTGTAGTAGTAAAGATATCTAGAAGAAGCCCTAGGTACAGTACATTATGTTTACACTTAGAAATTCCAAAGAAAAGAAAATGTTATTTACTAGTCGTGTCTTTAATTGGCCTAAAACACATATAAGCCCTTCTTCAAACTTATTACTGCAACCAGAAGCAAAGCAATAATATGGGTTATGTCCTACCCTGAGACCATGACATGAGCTCAGCCTACTTCAATCATATGTATTAAAATTCATAAAGAAGTTATTGAGCAAAATTGACCATTTCTAACTTGACTAAGAAACCTGCCTCCCACCTTGGCGGGTGTGTCTCAGTGTTAGAGCTCGGACCTGCACACCAAAGGGTTTGAGTTTAATTCCTGATAAAGGGCACATACCGGTGCATGCAGGATGCACCAAGTGATCTGTCTGTCCCACATCAATGTTTCTCTTTGTCTCTCCACCCCCCTTTCTCCCTTCCACTCTCTCTAATAATTAATTGAAAAAATATCCTCAGGTAAGGATACTTCCAAATTTATTCTTCTATATTATTAGTCATCCTAAATAGAAACAGGTTTGCCATATTATTCTGGCCTTGATCTAAAGACCTTGAAAATTCATGGGCATAGAGTATAAGAGGGAGAGATTTAAAGGGCTATTTCAAAATAATAAACACCTTCAGTTCACTTTACTTTGGTTGCAAATTTCCAAATAATTATATTCTCAATGAGTTCACAATGAGACACATTTTTAAAATTTTTCAGAGAAAACTATAAAAACATATATTACATAAAGAAATAGTGTCTAGTCCTGACCAGTTTGGCTTAGAGGTTAAAGCCTGGGACCACATACTGAAGGGTCATGGGTTTGATTCCTGGTCAAGGGCACATGCCTGGGTTTCAGGTTTTATCAGGTCATGTGGGAGGCAATCAATCAAGGTGTCTCTCACATATCAAAGTTTCTCTCTCTCTCCTTTCCTCCCTTCCACTCTATCTAAAAAACAATGAAAAAATATCCTTGGGTGAGAAAAAGAAAGACAGAAGAAGAAGGAAGGAAGGAAGGAAGGAAGGAAGGAAGGAAGGAAGGAAGGAAGGAAGGAAGGAAGGAAGGAAGGAAGGAAGGAAGGAAGGAAGGAAGGAGGGAAGGGAGAGAGAAGGGAGGGAGGGAGGGAGGGAGGGAGGGAGGAAGAAAAGAAAGAAAGAAAGAAAAAGAAAGAGAGAGAGAGAGAGAGAGAAAGAAAGAAAGAAAGAAAGAAAGAAAGAAAGAAAGAAAGAAAGAAAGAAAGAAAGAAAGAAAGAAAGAAAGACAGACAGACAGCCTGGATATCAAATAGATCCAACTGACAATTACATCTTTACTAAGATTTAAAAATTAATTCTTCTCCCCCGTCTGGTGTGGCTCAGTAGCTTGTGCACTGTCCCATGCACTAAGAGGTCCTGGTTAGATTCCTGGTCATGGCACATATACAGGTTGTGGGCTCAATCTCCAGTAGGGGGTATGCAGGAAGCAGCCAATTAATGTTTCTCCCTCACATCAATGTTTCTATCTCTCTTTTGCTTCCTCTCTCTCAAAAAAATCAATAAAATATTATTTTTTAAGTAATTCTTCTTTTATAGTTATATTAGTGAAGAAAGGAAATACAAATAGATCTTATACTGCTTAATGTATTTTTTTTTTATTTTTTTAAATTCCTGTTAGGTTTCTACTTGAGGTACATTTATTTGACTGTCATACTCAAACTTTCAGTATAGAAAATGTTTTTTGAAAATACAATATAGCTGATAGATTAGTTATTTTTCTTTAATGTAGCTTTGTCAAATGCTATAATATTAAAATAAGCCATCTGTGAGATGTGATTCAATTAACACAGCCTAAAAAATAAAGGGCAGAGAGACAGAGCCAGTACAGGGTATTAGTTGTACCTAATAGTCTTATTTTTTTTATTTGTATTTTTTTGATCTGCTAATCAAAATCTTTGCATTTTAATATACCAATATAATTTCATGCAATCTAAGAAATTTATCTTAGTGGCATTAATTGAATATAGAAAAAGCAGAATGCCAGTGATATTGTAAATACATGGAAAAAAAAGTATTGTCTGTCAAAAAAAATAATGCCGAGAAAAATGCTTCCCAAATAGATGTTTAAGCAGTAGAAAATCCTCAAGCAAATCTTTTGGGGTTTTTTATTGTTTTTGTTTGTTTGTTTGTTTTTTAATCTACAAAATGTTGTCTTGGGTGTAGAAGAATCTTACCTGCCTCTAGTCAGGGGACTGGATATGATGATCTCTTGAGATTTTTTTTCTAGGTCTGATTCTGTCTTTCTAATCTCATGTTGATTTTAATGTTAGGTCAGAAATGTCAAGAGTAAATTTGCCTACTCTTTTTTGCTTGCTCTTCTTTCACAACACTGTTCTGTGCCTGATTGTGGTCATCCTGAGTAATATGCCTGGACTATTTTAGTGCATCCACTTAACTTACCTTGTCATTTTGTAATTCAAAACAAAAATCTTTCTGCCTGGCTGGTGTGACTCAGTGGTTGAGCATTGACCCATGCACCAAGAGGTCACCGGTACAATTCCCAGTCAGGTCACATGCTCAGATTGTGGGTCAAATCCCCATTGTGGGACATGTAGGAGGTGGACATTTAATATTCTCTTTCATCGATGTTTCTTTTCTCCCTCTTTCTTCCTATCTCTCTAAAATCAACAAAGAAAAAAATATATTTCTGATGACTACAAAATTTTAATTCTTTTATTCTAAATCAGGTTATGCAAAAGTAACAGGTCTTTGTGGCTTTTGTTATATGACTAGTACTGTGCTGTGTGATTGAAAAAAGATAAAATGAAATATTGTTTATAATTCAATGTAACAAATTGATTCAATACTTTCAATTTGGTGGGATATAAATGTGAAATGGTTTTCTATATTTTTTCCCAAACTCTGCCTGCACCTGAACTATGTGGCATCTCACTTTTCTGCCCTTTAATGACATTTTGAGTAACTTACACAACTCCCAGTCATCTGTGATTATTAAAAGCTCAGTTTACACCTGTTTATAATTTATTCAGATGCTCCTCCATACTATTGCTAGGTAGGATTGTGTACATACAAGAACATAAAGTGGGGAAAATATGTCTCATATTTTCCTGCTGCATTTCTTCTTCTTCTTCTTCTTCTTCTTCTTCTTCTTCTTCTTCTTCTTCTTCTTCTTCTTCTTCTTCTTCTTCTTCTTTTTTTTTTAGGACACCAAGTTTTCTTTAATTATTTTCTGGGGGGAACGGACATCACACTTCTACTCAATTAAGAGAAATATTTTTATCAGTACAGAGGTCTTCTTTTTACACTTATCATGTTATGAATTCATAGGGAATGGATTCCAGCAGCTCAGGCTCCTTTCCATTGGTTCTCACAAAATGTGTTTCTCTGGGTGGAGCAGGCTGATGCTTCAGTTGAACCCAGGTACCTTTCTCTTTGGCTTCCTTCTTTTTCTGATAATTTTCCTTCACATGTTTCAGGAAGCTATCTCAGCTCTTAGAGTGCTTAATATGTTCAATATGTACATTAATTCTCTTGGCAAGAATCTTGCCCTTGACTTGTTTGTTCACAACAATGCCCACTGCATGCATGTAGACTCTTACAGTTTTGCCATGTTAACATTTGTGGGGCTTTCCTTTTTGAACAGTGCTTATTCCCTTTATGTCCAAACTATCACCTTTCTTATAGATTTGCATGTATGTAGCCAAAGGAAAAACTCCATGTTTTCTAAAAGGCCTAGAGAACATATAGCAGGTGCCTCTCCTCTTTCCCTTTGTGTTCGTCATTTTGGCAAATTGCTGGAAGATGGAGGTTCCGGCCAAAAAAAAGCTGCATTTCTTCTTCACCTTCAATTGGTCAACCTCTAGAAGACATACTCCCTTGTTCTCCCCTGATCTCTGGTTTTTCAGATGTGTTGAAGGTTAGAAAGATGATAGATAGCTAAGTAGGTAGATAAATAAATGATAGATGATAGATATATTAGATTAGATAGATAGATAATAGGTAGATGATAGACATAGATGATACATTGATAGCTAGATAGATGATAAATAGATAGATAGATAGAGAGATAGATAGATAGAGAGATAATATATAGGTAGATAGATAGATAGATAGATAGATAGATAGATAAATGATAAAGAACAGGCAAATATCACCTGTAATCAAGTCTAATAATCAAGTGTCCATTGATTACCGTCTTCCTTCTGTGATTGCTGCTTCTCTGGCTAAAACTAAATGATCATCTGGGTTGGGATTTTAGTGAGATGAATGAGGTATTCTACTGGGTGATGAATCCAAAGGAAACAGAAAATAGTAATTAAAAATGCTTTAGTGTAATTTTTTAGAAAAATCAAAACCAATGCAGAATTTATGAAGGAGAATATATCAAACTAGAAGGTTGATCATCTAATGAAGCATTCAGTGATAATATGAGAACAGAGTAACGATAACCATACAAGAAAATTCTTTTTTTTTTTTTTTTTTTTTATCCTCACCCGAGGACACTTTTTCATTCTTTGTTCAGATAGAGCAGGAGGGAGAGAGAGAGAGAGAAACATCGATGTGAAAGGGACACATCGAGTGGCTGCCACCCGCACGACCAACCAGGGCCGGGGACAAACTGCAACCGAGGTACATGCCCTTAGCGGGAACCGAACCCGGGTCTCTCCGGACCACAGGCCGACGCTCTAACCGCTGAGCCAAACCGGCCAGGGCTACAAGAAAATTCTTAATGATACTGGAGAGAAAATTTTATTTTCCAAAAAATGTGAGATGAGTATTCAAAGATGTTTATTTGGATATTAAAGAAAAAGTTGACTGGAAAAGCCCAGAGAATGTGGAGTCATTTGGATTGCAAACATAATGTTTCAATGCATTAGTTATAGCTTCAGATGAATTATTTATTAAGCATAACTTCTTCTTAGTGGAATCTCTGAGTTAAAATCAAAGGATATTTTGTGACTTATTTTAATAGGTATAATCTAATGGAAAGAACTTAGTCATTGGAATCAGACAGATTTGATTTTAATTCCTGCTTCATCTTTGTTATTTTTGTGACTCTTGATAAGTTAACTTCTTTTAAAATTAGTTTCTTCATCAATAAAATAAAGGTAATGATTCCCGCTTGATGGGATACTATATGCATTTTGCAGAACCTGCCCTGTGATTCCCTCACAGGGAATCTGCTGTTTCCCACGGTCATTTACTAAGCAGTCAATGTGATATATGGCCATGCCTCATAATCACTCCTTTATTTTTGCCAAAAGTGAACAAGGTTTATCCATAAGATGGCTAATATCGTTTGCTTAATGGTGACTGCCTCAAGAAAATAAAATAAGTTTATTAGAATATCTTTTTTGATAAAGTTGAATTAAGAATAATAAAAAGTCGAACTTTCTGGTATTTCTCTTAGAGAAATAAGTAGTTATTTGGGGGCCATATTAAAAATAAGCAGAGGGAGACTGGCCGGTGTGGCTCAGTGATTGATCATCAACCCATGCACCAAGAGGTTTAATTCCCAGTCAGGGCACATGCCCAGGTTATGGGCCAAATCTCCATGGGGGGGGGCATGTAGAAGGCGGTTAATCAATGTTCTCTTTCATCAATGTTTTTATCTCTCTCTCCCTCTCCCTTCCTTTCTCTCTAAAAATCAATAAAGAAAAAAATTTTTAAAAAGTCAAGGGGAGACATAGACAGAGACAGAGATATACAAAAAGATGTGTGTGTGTGTGTGTGTGTGTGTGTGTGTGTGTGTGTGTGTGTGTGTAGAAAGAGAGAGAGAGAGAGAGAGAGAGAGAGAGAAACAGAGATAGAGGGAAATGATTCCGCACAAATAAATACAGAGGAAGAGTCAGAGAAATACTCATAGAAATGGCCAGAGAGACATATAATGAAAAATGGACTCAGAGATCACTCAGATATACACAGGGAGATGTTGCATTTAAAATGATCAGGGACGCAAAGAAATCATCTGCGGGCAAGATGTATTCAAGATGAACAGAGGGCTACAGCTCTCTCAGGCATGTAGCAAAACTTCTCCTAAACATCATGGATTTTATTGTGTAAGGTTACATAAGTCATTGCCCCACTACCCAAGGTTACATCTAAGCTAAAACAATGCTTAACTGTAAATATAAAAAAGAAAAAAGGTTAAAAACCATCTTAACAGGGTATCATAAGAAGGGAATGCAGTCTATGTGTTCTTAAGATTATTGTAAAGGGACTTTCCCACGTCTGTAAGGCATAACATATACATTTTATTTTACTAGGGTCATAATGACCCTGAGAACCCAGAGACAGTCCAAGACTCTGTTCCAAGAACTGCGTCCAGTTGCTTGGCCGGCGTGACTCACTTGCAAGTCAACTCTGAGCAAGTGTTCTTGGTTGTGTCCTGATTCTCAGGAATCCATCAGGGAGATGGACATACAGTGAAACAGGAACACAGAGAAACACAGAGACATTCAGAAAAAATAGATATATACAGAGTGAGAGAAAGAGATACACAGACTGAAAGAAAAATATAAAGTATTGGGGAGGGGATTGGGTAGAGAGAGGAAGAGAAAGAAGGGAGACACAGGGAAAAGCAAAAGAACGAGGCAAAAGGAGACACAGAGTAAAATACAGAATAATAAAGACCTAGAGAGAAAGAAAGAGAAATAAAAAACACATTCTCACAAAAATATACAGAGTGACTACACAGACAAAAAACTGACAGACACACAAAAAGAAACATAGACAAAAAAAAAAAAAAAAAAAAAAAAAGACACAGACACAGCAACACTGACACAAAGAGAACCAAAGCTGCCTCAGAGAGATGAGACACCCTCAAAGAGACAGAGATAGAAATGGGAAGAACACAACCCTGGAGCAAACTTGATTCCTAGTCTTCCTATCACATGGACAGTTTCCTCTTACTGGATTGCCTTGGGAATTTCTAGGTACTCTTGTCATCCTTCCCGAGCCTTGACTTGCACTAGGTTGAGTTTTATGTTCCTGGACCCCAAAGAGCCATGACAGGCGCAGGGCCTGGTTCAATTCCAGTGTCCACTAACACTCAAGTAATTAATATTAGTCCCTATGTTTTATGTTATCATATTGCTTTATGAAATGGCCAGCAATCTGACAGAGCAGCCAGCAGTGAGTGAATGAATAATGCAACAAATCATTTGAACAAAGACTTCTTTCTTAGTTGAAGGACAGTCACTTTCTCAGAAACCATTGGATACTAAAAACAGAAACAAACAAAACCATTTTTATCTCAAAGGGAGTAATCCATCAAACAAGTATTAAGCATTCTCATTCTCCTTTGACTCAATTTAAACTCAATCTTCAATTCTTACATGAGAATACACTCCTATAGCAACCATCCCCTTCCTTTGCCTTCCCTTCTGGTGCTCTTCTTCTCCCTTTCTCTGAACCCAATCAACTCATGCATTTTCCCTCCATCCTTCACTTTAACCTGTATGCAAAATGACAAGTTAGCAGTGGTGGTGGTAGTGAGGGTTCATGGTCAGCGAGAGTAAGAGGGACACACACACACACACACGATTTCTCTTTCACTACAGAGACTGAGTGTTTCTACAGAAGTCCACTGCTTTCGGGAAGTCTTCAGTCTTTCCTAACTTCTGTACTGAGTTAAACATGCTCTTGACTGTGCTACAATTATTGATAAGCTTATTAATTGACACAAAATCTTTTTCCATATCTCTTACATTCTTTACTAACTTTATAAGTACCCCAAAAGGTTTGATAATATCTTATTTTTCTCAAATTTATTCCATATTGTATGATACCATGTCTGAAACACTGTAAAAGTTTTTTAAAATTAATAACACTGTAGAAATTTAACAGACACTAGAAAAATAAATGGGGTGACATCCAAATAAATTTATACCTCTTTAAACTCCATAAAAATTTTATTTTAAGCTATTTTTAAATGAAAATATTTTAGAAACATATTGTATCCCCCTCTTAAAAAAATACTGAACACAAGAGACAGTATATTACACTGATCATATTGGATAAAGGACAGTGTTGTGAGATGAGCCAATTCAGCTTGAGTCCTTATTCTGCACTTACTATTCGCATGATCTGGAGCAAGTTAATTATCCCCTTTAAGTTTTATTTTTCTCATCTGTAAAATGGCAATAATAGGACTACACATATGAGGTATTCAGAAGTCAAAATAAGTCAATAAATAAAAAAGGCTTTGAAAAGTATTTTGTAAACAGTAAATGTTCAATAAATGCTAATTGTTATCTTCACAATCTTTTTAATGACACAAAAGCATCAATATAAGTGTGAGTTGTATGCTGTGCTTTAATAAAGTAATAAACTTAAAAGTTATAAAGATATGCAAGTATAATTGTTCTTATGATAAATGACTTCATACTGCTGGGATTCTAAAATCCTATGTGTATGATTTTCCTATGTTCTTCCTTACTATCAATTGGCATGTCTTGCTACTGTCAAAGTTTATGTCCATGCCATTCTTATTGCTACTCCAATTTTTAATACATCACATTTAAAATTGTATAGAATATAAAGATATATGACTCGGCTACTTAGTGTAAAATGAGAAGTAAGGGGCTAGGAACAAAATCCGTACCATAAGAAATTATTTTTGGTAAGAAATTCCACCTCCAAAATCAAATTTATTTTATTAATTAATTTAATTTTGTTACAGGTGATTCTCATTTTTCCCCCACTGACATCCTTTTTTCAATCCCCCCTTAAGCATTGTTGTCTAAGTGTACTGGTTATGCATATAGACATATAAGCTATTTGGTTTATCTCTTCCCTCCCCCCAGCCACCCTCCTCTGAGGTTCATCAGTCTGAGCGTTACTTCTATGTCTCTGAGTTTATTTTGCTCATCAGTTTAATTTGTTCATTATATTCCACAAATAAGTGAAATCATGTAATATTTATCTTTCTCTGATTGCCTTATTTTTCTTAGCATAATAATCTCCAGGTTTCCTCAATGTTGTCTCAAATGATAAAATATATTTATTTTTTAAAGCTACATAATATTCCATTGGGTATATATGTAACACAGCCTTTCTATACACTCATCTGTTGATGGACACATGGACTGTTTTAGATCTTAGCAACTGTAAATAGTGCTGCTATGAACATAGGGGTACAAATATTCTTTCTGATTGCTGTTTCAGGCTTCTTGAAATGGGATCCTAGAAATGAGATCACTGGGTCAAATCATAGTTTAATTTTTAATTTTTTGAGGAAACACCATATTGTTTTCCATAGTGGCTACACCAATCAGCATTCCCACCAGCAGTGTACTAGAGTCCCCTTATCTCCACACTCTCTCCAGCACTTGTTGTTTGATGATGTGTTAATGTCAGCCATTCTCCTAGGTGTAGGTGATAGCTCATAGTCGTTTTCATTTGCAGCTCTCTAATGATTAGTGATGTTGAGCATGTCTCTTGTCCATTTGTATGTTCTTTATGGATAAATGTCCATTTAGGTTATCTTCCCATTTTGAATTGGTTTCTTTGTCTTTTTTTATTGAGTTGTATGAGTACTTTATCTATTTTGGAAATTAACACCTTATCTGATATATTGTTAGCAATAATGCTTACCTATATAATGGGCTCCCTTTCTATTTTAATGCTTGTTTCTTTTGCTGTGCAGAAGCTTTTGAGTTTGATGCAGCCCCATGTGTTCATATTTCCCTTTGTTTCTCTTGCCTTAGACATTGTATCGTAAAAATTCTGCTGCATATGATGTCTGAAATATTGTTGCCTACATTTTCTTCTAGAACTTTTATGGATTTATGAGTCACATTTAAGTTTCTTATTCACTTTGAGTTTATTGTTGTGTATGGTGTAAATTTGTGGTCTAGTTTTATTTTTTTTGCATGAAGCTGTCCAATTTTCCCAACATCATTTATCAAAGAGGCTATCTTTACTCCACTGTATGTTCTCACCACCTTTCTCAAATTGAGCATACTGTCTTGGGTCAATTTCTGGGTTTTCTGTTTAGTTCCATATATCTATACGACTGTTCTTGTGCCAGTACCAGTCTGCTTTGATTAAAATGGCTTTGTAGTATAACCTGATATCAAGTATTGTGATCCCTCCTACTTTGTTCTTTTTCAAGATTGCTGTGGTTATTTGGTATCTTTTTAAAAATTTTATATGAACTTTTGGAGGATTTGTTCTGTTTCTGTGAAGTATGTCATTGGTATTTTAATGGGGACTGCATTGAATTTATAGATTGCTTTGGGTAGTATGGAAAATCTAATAATATTTATTCTTCTAATCTATGAACAAGTATATGCTTTCACTTTTTTTATGTCTTCCTCTATTTTTTTTTTTTTTTTTCAATGTCCTGTAGTTTTCTGCAAACAACTCCTTTACTTCTTTGGTTAAGTTTATTCCTAGGTATCTTAATTTTTTTGCTTCAGTGGTAAATGAATTGTTTTGTTGTTGTTTTTGTTTTGTTTTGTTTTATTTTTCGTAGTTTACCTTTCTGTGAATTCATTATTTGTGTATAAGAGTGCAGTAAATTTCATAACTTTAATTTTTTTTATCTTATAAAATCAATTCTGGAGGTTTGTTTCTTTCTTTTTAAAAAATTAATGAATTATTTTTTATTACAGATGTTTCTCTTTTTCCCCCACTGATACCCCTCTCCCTCTCCCTCCCCAACCTGTCCCCAGTTTTGTTGTCCATGTCCATTGTTCACGCATACATGCATATAAGTTCTGTGATTTATCTCTCCCACCACCCCCTCTTCTGGGGATTGTCAGTCTGTACCCAACTTCCACATTTCTGGGACTACCCCATTCCTCTGACTGTTATGTTCATCATATTCCACAAATAAGTGAGATCATATGATACTTGTTCTCTGCTTGTCTTGCATCACTTAGGATGACACTTTCCAGGTCCCTCCATGTCATCTCAAAGGATAAGAGATCTTTTTTTTGTGTGTGTATTTTTTCTTACACCTGCATCTTACTCCATTATGTATATGTACCACAGCTTTTTTATTCATTTGTCTACTAATGGACATTTGGGCTGTTTCCAGATCTTAGCTTTTGTAAATAGTGCTGCTATGAACATGGAGGTACATATATTCTTTCTGATTGATGTTTTAGGCTCCTTAGGGCATATTTTTAGAAGTGCTATTACTGGGTCAAATGGAAGTTCAATTTTTAATTTTTTGATGTAACACCATATTGTTTTTCATAGTGGCTGCACCAGTCTGCTCATACAGCTCAACAAAAGAAAGACAAAGAACCCAATTAAAAAATGGACAGAGGAGCTGAATAAAAACTTCTCCAAACAAGACATACAAATGGCCAAGAGACATATGAAGAAATTACTAATTACGACATTACTAATCATCAGAGAGATGCGAATTAAAACAACAATGAGGTATCACCTCACACCTATCAGAATGGCCGCCATCAACAAATCACCGAACAACAAGTGTTGGCAAGGGTGAGGAGAAAAGGGGACTCTAGTACATTGCTGATGGGAATGCAGACTCATAATGTTAATTTTTTAACCTGCTACTTTGCCAAATTTATTTATTAAATCTAGTAGATTTTTGATGGAGTCATTAGAATGATCTTTCTAAAATATCATGTTATTTGCAAATAATGACAGTTTCACTTCATCCTTTTCAATTTGGATGACTTTTATTTATTCTTTTTCTCTGATTGTTTGGGCTAAGACTTCCATACTATGTTAAATGAGATTGGTAAAAGTGGGCATCCCTGTCTTGTTCCTGTTCTTAAGGGAAATGCTTTTATTTATTGCCCATTGTGTATCATTTTGGCTGTAGACTCTTCATATATGGCCTTTTTATGTTGAGACATTATCCTTCTGTTAACAAATTACAGAGCATTTTTATCAGAAATGGGTGCTGAATTTTTTCAAATGCTTCTTAGCAGTTATTTATATGATCATATAATTTTTATCTTTTATTTTGCTTATGTGGTGTATCACATTTATTGATTTGTAAATATTGTACCAGTCTTGCATCCCTGGGATGAATCTCACTTGGTCATGGTGATTTACCTTTTTAATGTATTACTGGATCCAATTTGTTACTATTTTGTTGAGGATTTTGGCATCAAGGTTTATCAGGGATATTGGCCTGTAGCTATTTTTTCTTAGTTGTGTCTTTATCTGGTTTTGGAAATATAATTATGGTGGCCTCATACAATGAGTTTGAAAGTGTTCTTGAATTTTTTAAAAAAGTTTGAAGAGAAAAAGGTGTGAGTTCTTCTTTGAATGTTTGGTAAAACTCCCCTGTGATGTGGTGCTTTAGTTTTCTGGGAGTTTCTTGATTACATCTTTAATTTCCTTAGTTGTTATTGGTCTGCTCAAGTTTTCTATCACTTCCTGGTTCCTTTTTGGGAGACTGTGTGATGCTAGAAATTTGTCCATTTTGTCTAGATTGTCCAATTTTTTGGCCTATACTTGCTCATAGTATTTGTTAACTATTATTTGTATTTCTGTGGTGTCAGTTAATTCTTTTTTGTTTCTGATTTTGTTTATTTGTGTCCATTCTCTTTGTTTCTTGGTGAGTCTGGCTAAGGGTCCATCAATCTTTTTTCCCTTTTTATAGAACCAGCTCTTTATTTCATGGATCTTTTGATTTTTTTTTTTTTGTCACTGACATTTATTTCTGCTCTGACCTTTACTATTTCTTTACTTCAACTTGCTCTGGGGTTTTCTTTTTTTAAATTTCTAGTTCATTAAGTTGTAAGGTTAAATAGTCAATTAGAATTTTTTCTTATTTCTTATAGTAAGCCTGTGGGCAATCAACGTCCCTCTCCGGACTGCTTTTGCTGTGTCCCATAGATTTTGTGTTCTTGTGTGTTCATTTTCATTGGTTCCAAGAAAGTTTTTAATTTCTTCCTTGGTGAGCCATTCATTGATTTATAGAATGCTATTTAACCTCAATGTGCTTGAATATTTTTGAGATTTTATTGTTTACTTTTTTTTGCTTATTTTAATTAACAAATTTACTTATTTTTGCTACAGATGTTTCTCCTTTTTTTTTCCCTTTCTTTAATTAATTAATTTATTTTTGTTACAGAACTTTCTCTTTTTTCACGCACTGATTCCTCCTCTCATTCCTTCCTGCCCTGTCCCCAGTTTTGGTGTCCATGTCCATTGTTCATGCATACATGCATATAAGTTCTGTGGTCTATCTCTCCCTGACCACCCAGTCTTCTGGGGATTGTCAGTCTGCACCCCACTTCCACATCTCCAGGACTACCCCATTCCTAAGATTGTTATATTCATTATATTCCACAAATAAGTGAGATCATATGATGCTTGTCTTTCTCTGTTTGGCTTATTTTGCTTATGATGACACTTTCCAGGACCCTCCATGTCATCTCAAAGGATAAAAGATCTTTCTTTCTTACACCTGCATAGTACTCCATTGTGTATATGTACCACAACTTTGTTATCCATTCATCTACTGATAGACATTTGGGCTGTTTCCGGATCTTAGCTATTTTAAATAGTGCTGGTACAAACATGGGAGTACATTAATTATTTCTGATTGGTGTTTCAGGCTTCTTAGGGTATATTCCTAGGAGTGGAATAACTGGGTCAAATCGAAGTCCAATTTTTCTTTTTTGAGGTAACACCATATTGTTCTCCATAGTGGCTGTAGCAGTCTACAATCCCACTAGCAGTGTACTAGAGTACCCTTTTCTTCACACCCTCACCAACACTTGTTGTTTGATGATTTGTTGATGGCGGCCATTCTGACAGGTGTGAGGTGGTACCTCATTGTTGTTTTAATTTTCATGTCTCTGATGATAAGTGATGTTGAGCATTTCTTCATTTATCTCTAAGCCATTTGTATGTCCTCTTTGGAGAGGTGTCTATTAAGTTACACTGCCCATTTTTTAATTGGGTCGTTTGTCTTCATTTTGTTGAGTTGTATGAGCACACTACATATATTGGAAATTAACCCCTTATTTGATATATCATTGACAATTATACTCTTCCATACCGTGGGTTGCCTTTCCATTTTGATTATTGTATTTTTTGTTGTGCAGAAGCTTTTGAGTTTGATGTAGTCCCATGTGTTCATTTTCTCCTTTGTTTCTGTTGCCTTAGGTGATGTATCAGTGAAAATTCGACTGTTTATGATGTCTGAAATTTTGTTGCCTACAGTTTCCTCTAGGATTTTTATGGATTCATGAGTCGCATTCAAGTCTTTTATTCACTTGGAGTTTATTCTTGTGTATGGGGTAAGTTGATGGTCTAGTTTCATTTTTTTTTTGCATGTAGCTGTCCAATTTTCCCAACACCATTTATTAAAGAGGCTGTTTTTACTCCACTGTATGTTCTTGCCACCTTTGTCAAATATTAATTGACCATATTGCCTTGGGTCCATTTCTGGGTACTCTGTTCTGTTCCACTGGTGTATATGTTTGTTCTTGTGCCAGTACCAGGCTGTTTTGATTACAGTGGCTTTGTAGTATAACCTGAAAACTGGTAATGTGATCCCTCCTACTTTGTTCTTCATTTTCAAAATTGCTGTGGCTATTTGGTTTTTTGGTTCCATGTGAACTTTTGCAGTATTTGTTCTAGTTCTGTGAAGTATGCCGTTGGTATTTTGAGGGGGATTGCATTGAATGTATAGATTGCTTTGAGTACTATGGAGATTTTAATGATGTTAATTCTTCCAATCCATGAACAAGGTATGTGCTTCCACTTTTTTATATATTCCTCCATTTCTTTTCTCAATGACCTGTAGTTTTCTGTGAATAGATCTTTTATTTCTTTGGTTAAGTTTATTCCTAGGTATCTTATTTTTTATTTTTATTTTTTTTGCTGCAATGGTGAATGGGATTATTTTCTTAGTTTCTCTTTCTCTGAGTTCATCATTGGTGTATAAGAATGCCATTGTTTTTGACATTAATTTTGTATCCTGTTACTTTCCAAATTCATTTATTAAGTCTAGTAAATGATAGAGTCTTTGGGGTTTTCTACATATGGTATCATGTCATCTGCGAATATTGAAAGTTTAACTTCCTTTTTTTCCATTTGGATCCCTTTTATTTTTTTCTTCCTGTTTGATTGCTGTGGCTAAGACTTCAAGTTCTATGTTAAAAAAGAGTGACAAAAGAGGGCATCCTTGTCTTGTTTCTGTTTTTAAGGGAAATGCTTTTAGTTTTTGCCCATTGAGTATGATGTTGGCTATAGGTCTTTCACATATGGCCTTTATTTTATCAAGATATGATCCCTCTATACCCACAATGCTGAGTGTTTCTATCAGAAATGGATGCTGGATTTTGTCGAAGGCTTTCTCGGCATCTATTGATATGATCACGTCATTTTTATTCTTCATTTTATATCTGTGGTGTATCACATGTATTGATTTGCAAATATTGTACCAGCCTTGCATCCCTTGGATAAATCCCACTAGGTCATGGTGAATAATTTTTTTGATGTATTCCTGGATCCAACTTGCTAGTATTTTGTTCAGGATTTTGGCATCTATGTTCATCAGGAATAATGGCCTGTAGTTTTCTTTCTTTGTAATGTCTTTTACTGGTTTTGGAATTAGAATTTTGCTGGCTTCATAAAAAGAGTTTAGAAGTCTTCCTTCTTCTTGAATTTTTTAAAATAGTTTGAGGAGAATGGGTGTCAGTTCTTTGAATGTCTGGTAAAACTTCCCCATGAAGCCATCCGGGCCTGGGTTTTTGTTTGCTGGGAGAGTCTTGATTACATATTCAATTTCCTTAGTTGTTATTGGTCTGTTCATGTTTTCTATCTCTTTCTGGTCCAGTTTTGGGAGACTATGTGTTTCCAAAAATTTGTCTCTTTTGCTTAGATTGTCGAATTTTTTGCCATATAATTGTGCATAGTTGTTGCTAACGATCTTTTGTATTTCTGTGGTGTCAGTTGTTACTTGTTCTCTTTCATTTCTGATTTTGTGTATTCGTGTTCTCTGTCTTTGTTTCTTGGTGAGTCTAGCTAAGGGTCCATCAGTCTTGTTTATCTTTTTGAAAAACCTGCTTGTTGTTTCATTGATTCTTTGAATTGTTGTTTTGGACTCTATGTCATTTATTTCTTCTCTAATCTTTACTATTTCCTTCCTTCTAGTTGCTGTGGGTTTTCTTTTTGTTTGTTCTCTTGTTCTTTAAGTTGTGAGGTTAGTTAGTCTATTAGAGATTTTTTTTAGTTTTTTTGAGGTAGGCCTGTGGTGCTATGAAATTACATCTCAGTACTGCTTTCACTGCATCCCATAGATTTTGTGTTGTTGTGTCTTCATTTTCATTGATTTCCAGGAAGTTTTTATTTTTTTCCTTGATATGCTCCGTAACCCATTCGTTGTTTAATAACATACTATTTAGCTTCCATGTGTTCAAAGACTTTGAATGTTGTTGTTGCAATTGATTTCAAGTTTCATACCATTGTGATCTGAGAAGATGTTTGATATTATTTTAATCTTCTTGAACTTGTAGAGTCTTAGTTTGTGTCCTAACATGTGGTCTATCTTTGAGAATGTCCCATGTGCACTTGAGAAGAATGTGAGTTCCATAGTTTTGGGTTATAATTCTCTGCAGATATTCATTAAATCCATTTGGTCTAGTGCTTCATTTACGTCTCTGTTTTGTTGCTAAATTTTTGTCTAGAGGATCTATCCAGTGATGTCAGTGGGGTGTTAAAGTCCCCTGCTATGATTGTATTGCTATCAATTTCTCCTTTGAAATCTTCCAGAAGATTTTTATTATATTTTGGTGCTCCTATATTGGGTGCATATATGTTTACCAAGGTTATATCTTTTTGTTGGATAGATTCTTTCAATATTATGCAGTGGCTTTCTTTGTCTCTAGTTGTGGCCCTCATTTTGAAATCTATTTTACCACATATGAGTATTGCTACTCCAGCTTTTTTTTTTTGCTTTCCCTTCTCATGGAAGATTTTTTTCCATCTCTTCACTTTTATACTATGTGAGTCTTTTGTTGTGAGGTCGGTCTCTTGTAAACAACATATAGAGTAGTTATGCTTTCTTATCCCATCAGCTACTTTGTTCTTTTATCAGAGTATTCAAGCCATTATATTTAAGCTAATTATTGATATGTATTTATTTATTGCCATTTTTGTTTAGAGTGGTTATATTTTTCTTCCTATTTATTCTGTTAATTACAGCAGTCCTTTTAGCATTTTTTGCAGTGCTGGTTTTGTGCTAATGTATTCCCTTAGCCGTTTTTTGGCTGAGAAGCTCTTTATTTGACCTTCTATTTTGAATGATATCCTTGCTGGGTAGAGTAGTCTTGGATTCAGATCCTTGTTTTTCATGACCTTGATTACTCCATGTCATTCCCTTCTGGCCTGTAATGTTTCTGTTGAGAAGTCAGCTGAGAGCCTTATGGGGTTTTCTTTGTAGGTAACCTGTTGCCTATCTCTTGCTGCTTTTAGGATTCTCTCTTTGTCTTTATTTTTTGGCATTTTAATTACTATGTTTCTTGGTGTGGGCTTGTTTGGGTTCTTCTTATTTGGGGTTCTCTATGCTTCTTGAACTTGAATGCCTTCTTCCTTCACCAAATTAGGGACATTTTCTGTCAGTATTTCTTTGAATATATTCTCTATCCTTTGCTCATTTTCTTTTTTGGGGACTCCTATGATGTGAATATTATTACATTTTCAGTTGTCCCACAGTTCTCTTAAGTTGTCTTCCTGTTTCTTAACTGTTTTTTTTTTTTTTTTTTCTTTTGATTTTCTGATTGGTTGATTTTTTTCTACCCTATCTTCTAATTCACTGTTCCGGTCCTCAGCTTCTTTTACTATGCTCTTTAGACCTTCCAATGTGTTTTCATTTCCTTTTTTTTTTTTTTAATGAATTTTTATTTATTTTTATGTTACAGATATTTTACCTTTTTACCCCATTGGCACCCCCCCTCCACCCTGTCCCCGGCTTAGTTGTCCATGTCCATTGGTCATGCATACATGCATATAAGTTCTGTGGTTTATCTCTTCCCACCTCCCCATCCCCCATCCCCTCTTCTGAGGGATGTCAGTCTATGCCCTACTTCCATGTGTCTGGGTCTACTGTATTCCTCAGACTGTTATGTTCATTATATTCCGTATATAAGTGAGATCATGTGGTATTTGTCTTTTTCTGCTTGGCTTCATTCACTTAGGATAATACTTTCCAGGTCCCTCCATGTAGTCTCAAAGGATAAGAGATCTTTCTTTCTTACCGCTGCATAGTACTCCATTGTGTATATGTACCACAGCTTTTTTATCCATTCGTCTACTGGTGAACACTTGGGCTGTTTCCAGATCTTAGCTATTGTAAATAGTGCTGCTATGAACATGGGGGTACATATATTCTTCCTGATTGGTGTTTCAGGCTACCTAGGGTATATTCCCAGCAGTGGGATCACTGGGTCAAATGGAAGTTCAATTTTTAATTTTTTGAGGTAGCACCATATTGTTTTCCATAGCGGCTGCACCAGTCTGCATTCCCACCAGCAGTGTATTAGAGTCCCCTTTTCTCCACACCCTCGCCAACACTTGTTGTTTGATGATATGTTGATGGCAGCCATTCTGACAGGTATGAAGTGATACCTCATTGTTGTTTTAATTTGCATCTCTCTGATGATTAGTGATGTTGAGCATTTCTTCATATGTCTCTTGGCCATTTGTATGTCCTATTTAGAGAGGTGTCTATTCAGCTCCTCTGCCCATTTTTTAATTGGGTTCTTTGTCTTCCTTTTGTGGAGTTGTATGAGCACTCTATATATATTGGAAATTAACCCCTTATCTGATACATCATTGGCAATGATGTTCTCCCATACAGTGGGTTGCCTTTCCATTTTGATGATTGTTTCTTTTGCTGTGCAGAAGCTTTTTAGTTTGATGTAGTCCCATGTGTTCATTTTCTCCTTTGTTTCTGTTGCCTTAGGTGATGTATCAGTGAAAATTCTGCTCCGTATGATGTCCGAAATTTTGTTGCCTACATTTTCTTCTAGAATTTTTATGGATTCATGGGTCACATTTAAGTCTTTTATCCATTTCGAGTTTATTTTTGTGTATGGTGTAAATTGATGGTCTAGTTTCATTTTTTTGCATGTAGCTGTCCAATTTTCCCAACACCATTTATTAAAGAGGCTGTCTTTCCTCCACTGTATGCTCTTGCCACCTTTGTCAAATATTAATTGAGCGTATTGCCTTGGGTCCATTTCTGGGTTTTCAGTTCTGTTCCACTGGTCTATATGGCTGTTCTTGTGCCAGTACCAGGCTGTTTTGGTTACAGTCGCTTTGTAGTATAACCTGATATCTGGTATTGTGATCCCACCTACTTTGTTCTTCTTTTTCAAGATTGCTGTGGCTATTCGGGGTCTTTTTTGGTTCCATATGAACTTTTGAAGTATTTGTTCTAGTTCTATGAAATATGTCGTTGGTATTTTGATGGGGATTGCATTGAATCTATAGATTGCTTTGGGTAGTATGGGCATTTTAAAGATGTTAATTCTTCCAATCCATGAACAGGGTATGTGCTTCCACTTTTTTATATCTTCCTCTATTTCTTTTTTCAATGTCCTGTAGTTTTCTGCAAATAGGTCCTTTACTTCTTTGGTTAAGTTTATTCCTAGGTATCGTAATTTTTTTGGAGCGATGGTAAATGGGATTGTTTTTTCAGTTTCTGTTTCTGTGAGTTCATCATTGATGTACAAGAATGCCATCGATTTCTTGACATTAATTTTGTATCCTGCTACTTTGCCAAATTCATTTATTATGTCTAATAGATTTTTGATGGAGTCTTTAGGGTTTTCTATGTACAATATCATGTCATCTGCAAATAATGACAGTTTCACTTCCTCCTTTCCAATTTGGATCCCTTTTATTTTTTCTTCATGTCTGATTGCTGTGGCTAAAACTTCCAGTACAATGTTAAATAAGAGTGGCAAAAATGGACATCCCTGTCTTGTTCCTGTTCTTAATGGAAATGTTTTTAGTTTCTGTCCATTGAGTATGATGTTGGCTGTAGGTCTTTCATATATGGCCTTTATTATGTCGAGATATGATCCCTCTATTCCTACATTGCTGAGCGTTTTTATCAGAAATGGATGCTGGATTTTGTCGAATGCTTTTTCAGCATCTATTGATATGATCATGTGGTTTTTATTCTTCATTTTGTTTATGTGGTGTATCACGTTTATTGATTTGCGAATATTGTACCAGCCTTGCATCCCTGGAATGAATCCCACTTGGTCATGGTGAACAATTTATTTAATGTATTTCTGGATCCGATTTGCTAATATTTTGTTCAAGATTTTGGCGTCTATGTTCATCAGGGATATTGGTCTGCAGTTTTCTTTCTTCGTAGTGTCTTTTCCTGGTTTTGGAATTAGAATTATGCTGGCCTCATAGAACGTGTTTGGAAGTCTTCCTTCTTCTTGAATTTTTTGAAATAGTTTGAGGAGAATAGGTGTTAGTTCTTTTTTGAATGTTCGGTAAAACTCCCCCGTGAATCCATCTGGGCCTGGGCTTTTGTTTGCTGGGAGAGTCTTGATTTCCTCTTCAAGTTCCTTAGTTGTTATTGGTCTGTTCAAGTTTTCTATCTCTTCCGGGAATAGTTTTGGGAGACTGTGTGTTTCTAGAAATTTGTCCATTTCGCTTAGATTGTCGAATTTGTTGCCATATAGTTGTTCATAGTAGTTGTTAACGATCTTTTGTATTTCCGTGGTGTTGGTTGTTACTTCTCCTCTTTCATTTCTGATTTTGTGTATTTGGGTTCTCTCTCTTTGTTTCTTGGTGAGTCTAGCTAAGGGTCCATCAATCTTGTTTATCTTTTTGAAAAACCAGCTCTTTGTTTCATTGATCCTTTGAATTGTTTTTTTGGTCTCTATGTCATTTATTTCTGCTCTGATCTTTACTATTTCCTTCCTTCTACTTGCTCTGGGGTTTTCTTTTTGTTTGCTTTCTAATTCTTTAAGTTGTGAGGTTAGACAGTCAATTAGAAATTTTTCTTGTTTTTTTGAGGTAGGCCTGGAGTGCTATGAACTTCCCTCTCAGAACTGCTTTCGCTGCATCCCATAGATTTTGTGTTGTTGTGTGTATATTTTCATTGGTTTCCAGGAAGTTTTTAATTTCTTCCTTGATCTCCTCGGTGACCCATTCATTGTTTAATAACATGTTATTTATCCTCCATGTATTGAAATGTCTTTGCATGTTCTTGTTGCAATTGATTTCTAGTTTCATGCCATTGTGATCTGAGAAGATGCTGGATATGATTTCAATCTTCTTGAACTTGTAGAGATTTAGTTTGTGTCCTATTATGTGGTCTATCTTTGAGAATGTCCCATATGCACTTGAGAATAGTGTGTATTCTGTAGTTTTGGGTTGTAATTCTCTGTAGATATCTTTTAAATCCATTTGGTCTAGTGCTTCATTTAGAGACTCTGTTTCCTTGCTAATTTTTTGCCTAGAGGATCTATCCAGTGCTGTCAACGGGGTGTTGAAGTCCCCTGCTATGATTGTATTGTTGTCGATTTCTTCATGGAAGTCCTCCAGAAGATTTTTAATATATTTTGGTGCTTCTATATTGGGTGCATATATGTTTATCAAGGTTATATCTTCCTGTTGGATAGATTCTTTCAATATTATGTTCTGGCCGTCTTTGTCTCTAGTTATGGTCTTCATTTTGAAATCTATTTCATCAGATATGAGAATTGCTACCCCAGCTTTTTTTTGCTTTCCATTTGCTTGGAAATTTTTTTTCCATCCCTTCACTTTCAACCTATGTGAGTCTTTTGTTGAGAGGTGGGTCTCTTGTAAACAACATATAGATAAGTCATGCTTTCTTAACCAATCAGCTACTCTGTCTCTCTTTATGGGAGCATTCAATCCATTTACGTTTAAGGTGATTATTGATATGTACTTATTTATTGCCATTTTTGTTTAGTGCGGTTCTATTTATTTTCCCATTTCTACTGCTAATTACAGCAGTCCTTTTAACATTTCTTGCAGTGCTGGTTTGGTGGTAATATATTCCCTTAGCCTTTTTTTGTCTGTGAAGCTCTTTATTTGATCTTCTATTTTGAATGATAGCCTTGCTGGGTAGAGTAGTCTTGGATTCAGATTCTTGTTTTTCATGACTTTGATTACTTCATGTCAATCTCTTCTGGCCTGTAGTGTTTCTTGTGAGAAGTCAGCTGAGAGCCTTAGGGGGTTCCCTTTGTAGGTAACCTGTTGCTTATCTCTTGCTGCTTTTAGGATTCTCTCTTTGTCTTTAATTTGTGGTATTTTAATTACTATGTGTCTTGGTGTGGGCCTGTTTGGGTTCTTCTTACTTGGGACTCTCTGTGCTTCTTGAACTTGAATGCCTTCTTCCTTCACCAAATTAGGGAAGTTTTCTCTCACTATTTTTTTGAATATATTCTCTACCCCTTGCTCATTTTCTTCTTCTTCAGGGACTCCTATGATGCGAATATTATTACGTTTCCAGTTGTCCCATAGTTCTCTTAAGCTGTCTTCCTGTTTTTTAATAGTTTTTTCCTTTTGTTTTTCTGATTGGTTGATTTTTTCTACTCTGTCTTCTAATTCACTGATCCGGTCCTCAGCTTCCCCTACTCTGCTTTTTAAACCTTCCAATGTGTTTTTCATTTCTGATATGTCATTTTTTATCTCTTCTTGTTGGTTATTAATTTCCAATTGGCTTATTTTTAGTGTCTCTATGTCCTCACTCATGCTGTTCACCTTCCTCAAGATCATGGCTCTGAATTCTAGCTCTGTTAACATGCCTAATTGCTCCACATTGATCTCATCTTCGGTGGAGGTGTCTTGCTCTTTCATTTGGCTTGTTTCTGTGTTTCACCATTTTTGCTATCACTGTGGGCTTTGGAGCCTGTCATGTTCTCCCTGTGGGTGTTGGTGTTCTGCTGTTTGTGGCTCCCTCTCCTGTGTTTAGATGAGTGAGGGAGTACCCACGTTAAACACCACTGTCAAGTCTTACTTTCCTGGTTAAAGTACTGTTATCCTCTAACTTTTCGCCTGGAGGCTAGCAGTCTAGGTTAATTGATGAGTTTTAGGTTTTCAGTTGATTGAAAAACTCCCTCTGGTGCTCAGCCAAGGGGCTTTCACGAGGGTGGGGAAGATGCTGGTTGTTAGTGAGCCTCAATTAGCACTTCAATGGCCCACAGGGTGGGGTTGGATCTCCGAGGGAGGGGCTGCTGCCTCTCCTCAGAACCCTGGGAAGGAGCAATGTGGCCACGTCCTGAGTGGCTGCACTCAGCCAAAGCACTGAGCGCCCTCCAGATCCCGAGTGTCCCGACACATTTCCAGTCCAGTCTGCCCTCCCTCCGCCGGAGCCCAAGGTGAGTGGCTGTGGCTGTTTTAGCCTCTGTCCCAGCTGCGCTGTGGAGCCGCCTGGGAGTGTAGCCCGAGGGCGCTGCTCACAGCTAAGGCTGCTGCTGAGCTGCAGACCGTGGGCTCCCAGCCCCGTCTCACGCCTTCGCAAGCCTACCGGGATGGAGTCAGTGTCCCTCATTGTATGGTCCTCGCAAGCTGCTTTTCTGTTGGTTTTTCCCGTCGATTTGTCTGTGTTATAGTTGTAATTCCAGTGTGGTTCTGGGAGACGGTCTGTATAGCTCCATTCACTCCGCCGCTATTTTTCGGTTCTCTGTTTTCATTTCTGATATGTCACTCTTGGTCTCATCCTTGTGGTTTTTACTTTCCAGTTTGTTTATTTTTCAGCATCTCTATATCCTTACTCATGCTGTTGAGCTTCCTCAAGATCATGGCTCTGAATTCTAGCTCTGTTAAGTTGCCTAACTGCTCCACATTGATATCATCTTTAGTGGAGGTCTCTTGTTCTTTCATTTGGCTTTTGTTTCTGTGTTTCACCATTTTGGCTATTACTGTGGGCTTTGGAGCCTACCAATTTTTTCCTGTGGGTATTAGTGTTCTGCTGTTTGTGGCTCCCTCTCCTGGGTTTAGATGAGCAAGGGAGGACCCACGTTAAACACCACTGGCAAGTCTTACGTTCCTGTTTATAGTTGCTAGCCCAGGAAAGGTACTGTTATCCTCTAGCTTTTTGTCTGGTGTCTAGCAGTCCTGGTTACTTGAAGATAGTTTTCCTTGAACAGTTCTGTCTCCCGATCTTTCTTGCATATTTTAAATAAATATTAATAAATTACAGGTGTTTTTGTTAAATTGACTAAATCTTACTAAAAAAAATGAGAAAGGAGTAAAGGAGAACTATAAACAATGAATACACCCCATGACAATTAGTATGACATTAATGGTTTATCTAATTTTTAGGGAACCGGTAAGCATACAGTTTATAATATATTCTTTGTCTATTGCTTAATCTAGCCATTTTTAACATTCATGTACAAATGGTGATATCTAATGTAAATAACAAGTTATAAATTATCATTTAGATCACAACTTTCCATTCTTGGAACAATAAACTATAATATTTATGATTACATCACATTCAAGACACAATAGACTACCTTTTTTGATCCATTTCCAAATCTAGTCTAACTAAGGCAGATATTGTCCCCCAGAAAATATCTGAGAATTTAGGAGTGGGCAAGGGAAGGAACTAATATATTATGACTGGATAGCTACCTCTGTGTGATTCATTACTATTTACTTTGAAATGTCTCCATTTTAGACTTATGATATGTCCCCTCAAACAAAATATATTTTTTATATCTCTAGAACACATTTAAAATTAAATTTTGTCCTTTTGCATTTGAAAGTAGAAATTCTACTAGCTCAATTTTATTATTGATGTTGCTGTGTTACCTAGGATTTAATTTTAAAGATGACACTTTAATCCTAGTGAAATTGGTTGGTTTATTATAAGTCAGGAACCAAAATTCCAACAGATAGATAAGATCCTCAGAAATATTTTTTTCTTTTTCCAAAAGATTGAGTTATATTGACTTTAAAATGTATGAAAAAATAAACTTTAAATGTTATTATTGTGGCTATGAACATTCATAAGTGCAATGATACCTGAAATTGTGTTTCCTTTTTAGATACTCAATGCCTTATTGGATCATTAAACATCATTCACTCCCTTCTTTTCATGGTCCCTTGAGTAGTCATTAACCCCATAGGAAAGACTGTGAGCAATGGAATTACTGCGTAATTGTAGTTAAAATATTTTCTCCCCTGTTTAACATATACCTATACAACATATCAGAAACTATTATTTCTTCTACTTCTGCTGTTACTGCAGCATTCGCTGAAAGATTTTCATATATGCATATTATATAATAGAAAAGTGTTACAGATATAAATTGGGTGCACTTTTAAGTGTTTTTAGATAATAAACAAGAGTTACCAATGAAATAAACCACATAAAAATGAAACTAAAATGTAACATTACTGAAACTTAACTAAAGTACAAGGCTATATTTAAAATAAATTTATGATTATTAATTAGCTTACTTTATATTTACTGATTTTGAATTTTTATCCAGTGGTACAGAATTATATATTATATCATTTTAATAGTAAAATATTTTACCTATATTTTTAAAGTAAAAATATATATTTTAAAAAGACTTGCCTTTCTTATCATCATTTGATTACCATAGAATATAGAACTATTTTTTTTATTGATGGTTTCCCAATTAGACTTATAGAGTAGAGGTCACAAACTGCCATCCACAGGTGACATGCAGCTCACAGATACATGTTTATATGTTTTTATAAACATTCAAATTATTTCAAATATTTAAAATTGAATTATTAGAGAAAACTAAAAACAAAAATATTTGTGACCTTGGCATAGGCAAATATTTTTCAGATATAAAACCAAAAGATCTATTCTTAAAAGAAAAAGTGATAAATTGAACTTCACTAGAATCCCAAATGTGTGCTCTTCAAAAGACACTGTTGGGGGAATAAAAAGACAGGCAACCAAGAGAAAATACTTTAAAATTATAAATCTTATAAAGGACCTGTATCCAGAATGTATCAAGAGCTCTCACAATTCAACAAGTGGAAAATCAACAAAACAAGGAAAAAAATGGACAATGGATTTGAACAAAATCCTCTACCAAAGAAGATATACAAATGGAAGTTAAACACATAAAAGTATGCTCAATTTACTTAACAAATAGGGAAATATAAATTATAGCCGTAATGATAATTAACTACAAATATATCATAATGGCTTTTTAAAAACTGGAAAACCAAGTCCAAAATATGGAAGCAACTAGAATTTGCATTCATTGAATGTATCTCAAAATATTTTCCAAGTGGAAATTTTATATATAGTTAAACATAAACTTACCACAAAACCAATATACCTCACTCATAAATGTTCACTCACATATAATAAAAACAATATTTCAACAAAAATCTACACATGAATGCTTATTATCAATCACCAAAATATGGAAAAATCACAGATACTGCTGAACTAGGAAGTAGATATCTGTACAATGGAATGAAATAATCCTCCCAAGAAAAAGAAACAACTTGCTGATAAATGCAATAACCTGGATGAATCTTAAGTGTATTGAACTAAGAAAAAGAACCAGAGTTAAAAGGTTATCTATGTGATTATAGTATACACTATATGATTCTGTATGACATTGTTGGTAAGGCAAAACTACAGATACAAGAAACAAAAACAAACTACTAGTTGCCAGGATGTGGTTGACCACAAAACGACACAGGAATTTTGGAGATGGTACAACTCTCTATCTTGATTGTGATGGTTACATAGCTGAACACTTTTGTGCATTCTCAAAACTTTACTATTAAAAGGGCAAATTTTATTTTAGGCACATTATACTCTTAAGAAGGCATGGGGAAAATAATGCTACAATAATTCAAAAACTTTGCATATAATTATTGATTATTTTCTCTTGGGACAAAAAGAGAAATATCTGGCAACACTAGGATAACATGTAGTTATTCAACAAATGTTTATGGAACCTCAACTATAAGTAAGATACTATTCTAAACAACGAGGATGCTGGTGGAAAAAAGCAGACAAAAATCCCCAGATTCCTGGAACTTATACTCTATAATAAAAAGGGAGAGACAGACAATTACCACATGTATATGTAAATATATAAGGGAAGTCTGATGCTGATGAGTGCTTTAGAGAATAATAAAGAGTTGATGGTGTCAAAGGTGGAGTAATGAAATATAAAATAACATAGGTAAGAAAAGCTTCAGTGAGAAGGTGCATTTGAACAAACACTTGAAGGAGATGAGGTAGTTAGATATGCACTTTTCTGTATTGCAAGAAGAGGAAAGTCAAGGACAAAGGCCTCCTGACAGGACTATATCAGGTACACTCAAGAAACAATATATTGACCAATGCCTGAATTAAAGTAAAAGAAAGAATAAGATGTCCGGCCGGTGTGACTCATTGACTGAGTAACAACCCATGCACCAAGAGGTCACCAGTTCAATTCCCAGTCAGGATAGATGCCCAGGCTGTGGGCCAGATCCCCAGTGGGGAGCATGCAGGAGGCGGCCAATTGATGTTCTCTCTCAGCAATGTTTCTATCTCTCCCTCCCTCTCATTTCATCTTTCTCTAAAGTCAATAAGGAAAAACAATTGAAAAATAAAAGAATAGGAGATGATGTCAGAAAGTTAAGAGGAACCAAATTGGGCATAGCCTGGTTTTAATTGCTATGAAAAACCATTAAAGTATTTTCAGGGCAGAAATGACATGATCTGGCTACTGTAAAAAGATTAGACTATGGGTGGAAAAGGTAGCAGTAGCAAGACTACAATGCTACTTCAATAATCGAGATGAGAAATAATAATGATTTGGATCAGAGTAGGCACAGTAGAGAGAGTGAGATGTTGTTCAATTATGATATGTTTGGAAAGCAAATCCAATAAGGTATGCAAATATTTGTAGGATATGGAATAAAAAAAGAGAAGAGTCAAATATGACTATAAGTTTTTTACATAAGCAGTTATACTAGTGAAGATATAATTTACTGAGAAGCATCAGTTTTGGGGATGGGAAATATAGAGAGTTGGATTTTTAATATATTACATTTACAATGCTTAACACATATAAAATTTAAGAGCTCAATTAGGCAGTTGGGTTAATGATTTTTGAGATCAATGTATGGGGTAGAAATAAAGAGAGCATGAAAGTCATAAGATTAGATCACTGAACAAATGAAGATACATGAAAAGCAATAACAATGCCCAGGACGGTATTGCTCAGTGGGTTGGAGCATCGTCCCAAGAATCAAAGTGTTGCAGGCTCCATTCACTCTCAGGGTACATACCTAGGTTTTGGGATTTTGTTTGTTTGTTTTTTGAAATATGTTTTTATTGTTTTGTTATGGTTTTTTTTTGAGAGAGAGAGAAAGAAACATCAATGTGAGAGAGACACACCAATCAGCTGCTTCCTACACAACCCTTACTGGAGATTAAGCTGGCAACCCAGGCATGAGCCCTGAGCAGAAAATGAACTGGGACCTGTCAGTCCATGAGACAATGCTCAATCCACTTAGCCACACTGGCTGGACTAGGTTTTGAATTTGATCCTCAGCTGGGGCACATATGGGCGACAACTAATCAATGTCTCTGTCTCTGTCTTTCTCTCTCTCTCTTTCTTCCTCCCTCTGCGTGTGTGTGTGTGTGTGTGTGTGTGTGTGTGCACATGCATGTGTGCATGCATCTCTCTTTCTCTCTAAAATCAATGAAAAATTATCCTTGAGTGAGTATAAAAAATAAAATAAAAATAAAAAAGTTATAACTGTGTATGGTGCCAGGCAGGTACTGGAAATATTGGCTGAACACTAAAGTATATGCTTGTCTAACTGCTATTCTGTACACCTGAAACTAATACAAAATAATATTGAATGTAAGCTATAATTGTAAAATAAAAATTTTTGAAAGTGGAGACTTCTGCCTGGCCAATGTGGCTTAGTGATTGAGTGTTGACCCATGCAGCAAGAGGTTACTGGTTTGATTCCTGGTCAGGGCACATGCCCAGATTGTGGGCCAAATGCCCAATGGGAGCATATAGGAGATGGCCAATTGATGTTCTCTCTCATTGATGTTTCTATCTCTCTCTCCCTCCCCCTTCCTCTCTGTCTTAAAAAAAATCAATAAAAAATGCAGACTTCTAATGACTAAGCTCAAGATCACTCCTAAGTTTAGAGGCCAGAATTCAGAGAAAGAACCAGCAAAGGATATTAGAAGGAACAACTGCTAAAGTAGGAGTAAAACCAAAAAAATATATACCTGGAAGTCAACTGAAGAATGTGCTTCAGGGCAAAATTATAATCATTTGTATCAAACTCCTTTGATATGTTAAGCCAGATAAGGATTGAGAATCAAAAATGGATTTAATAAAATGGAGGTCATAGTAATACCATTGTAATTAACTAGAAATTGAAAAGAAGCAAAAGGAAAGCTACACATTATAGGCATGTTATTTGGGCAGCTTCACCAGGAAGTTATAACTTTATACTCCTCAGCGATCCAACAAAAGGAAGATAGCCATATGTCCAGTAAAGCTGTGGTGACATAGGGAAGGTGCTGCCTGTCAGTCACACCTGAGAATAGAAGTCATTGCTCAGAATGAGTATGACTACTGCAAGAACATGAAAAAGAAAGCTAAAAAAAAAAAAAAAAAAAAAAAAAAAAAAAAAAAAAAACAGAAAAAACTATTATATATTTGGGAATATATAATATCCTAAACAAAGAAATTCTCTCTCTTTGTTCTTCTTGGCACACTTGGCTCAGGGCTTAAACTTGGCCTCCTGGCATTCTCTCATGTGGCCCACAGCCAGGCATATTCCCACATGCAATGGACTAATGGACTGCAACTAGCCTGATGTTGTCCTAGACTAAGCTCCAATATGGGAGGAAAACTGAACACTGGCTCAATTTTAAACATACTGAAACACCAGCTATTTTTCTTCTATGACTGGACTAAGGAAAAGGGGACTTTGAAAACACAGGGGTGTAATTACACAGATATAAAGCTTTCTGCAATATTTCATTTTCCCATGGGCCTCTGGAAATGTTTATTCCATTGGTACCCCACAAACCCCACTCCCAGTAACAGGAGATGAGGCATATCCCTTCTGTTAACAATAGGTGACATATCAGTGGAGTGATAGGATCAAATTCCTCGATGAATTGGGATCTTGAATAAAATGAAAGAAATTGAAGACAGCAAGTAAATAACATTCTTTTAAAGTTTTGTTTTGTTTTTGGTCAAGAGGAGAAGCAAAATATAATGGCAGCTGAAAGGGTGTCAAAGAATGTGGTGTCAAAAAAAAGGTTTAGTTTTTGTTTTTTACTCAAGATGAAAGAATATTTGTAGTTTGAAGCAAATTATACTTTACAAAGGAGAAAATAGTAATGGGGAAAAAACTAGGAAAATTGCTGAAAGCTTGTCTTTGAACATGCCAGAAAGAACAAGATGTAGTAGACAAGTAGAGAATTTAGACTTCTCTAGAAAACAGTTCACCTAGAGAATAAAAAAAGTGTCTAGGTAAAGATATCAGTATAAGTAGATAGATAGATGTGGTAATGAGAGCTTGTAGAGATTTATTTCTAAGAGTTTTTTTTTTTTTTTTTTTCTCAGTGAAATTAGAAAGAAGACTTACCTGAGAGTGAGAAAGGGAGAAAAGGTGATAGAGGTATGTGAAGAAAGTGAATGAATCTTGACTGTCCTGACAAATCAAAAAAAATAAAAAGAGAACTTTGACCCACATTTCCACACAATCTTTTTTTTTAATTACACCTTTTCATGTGTTGGGGAGGGAGCTAAACAAACATTCATAAGAAGTAACTAAATCTCAAGTGATGGTGATGATGTTGATGCAAGCTATTATTGAGTACCTACTATATGTAAAACATTTGTCATAAATAAACTCTGAAAAGTGAATAAGTATTATTATCCCACATTCACAGAAAAACAACAACAACAACAACACAACTTTCAAAGAAGGTAATTTAGTTGCCATTCCACATCTAAAAGCATCAGTTATCACTTAAACCCAAATCTGTTTCTTTGAAAAAGCATTTGAATGTCATCACCCTAGTTCAGTGACTTTTAGCTTTCTTTTTCTGTTCCAGTGCTCCTGAGAGACAAATAAATTACCAGAAGTAACAGTGGAATAGTTTTTCCATCAGTAACAAGGGAAGAAATATATGTCAGGCTCTCCAAGGAAAGCATATTTTGAAAAAAAAACAAATAACTTTAAAATGATTGGGAACCTCTCTTAAGGCAAGAAAACAGGCCTTCCACCTTCAGCTTCCTTTGTTGAGACTCACTTTTTTTAATGGTCAATATAATATAAATCTACTTTTTAAAAATTCTAACCCAAGGATATTTTTCCATTTATCTTCAGATAGAGTGGGAAGGAGAGAGGTGGGCAAGAGAGAGAGAGGGAGAGAGAGAAACATTGATGTGAGAGACATATTGATTGGTTGCCTTCTGCATGACCCCAACAAGAGCCGGGGACCAAACCACAACCAAGGTATTGCCCTTGACCAGAATCAACCCACAACTCTTTGGTCCTTGGGTAGATGCTCTATCTGCTGAGCCAAACTGGCCAGAGCTAACTCTACTTTTAAAAATATATTTCCAACCTACAAAGTCATATCATTTAATTGCACCATTTTCAAATACATAAATATGTCATATATTTGATATAAAACCTCTTAAAAATAAGCTCAGTAATAAATGCAAGTCTCCTTGTCTAAATGAATGAATCCAGGGTATGATGAGAAATTGCAGAAACTGAACAGTCTTTAGCCAGTGACTGTTGAGGACTCATAGAAAATGGAAAAGATACTGTAAGACTAGGAATGACACTTCACCCAAAACCCATTAATGTCTAAAGAGATTGGCATGAGTCCTTTACAATATTATATACTGTTAATATGAAGATTCAAATTACTTGGGAAATTAAATGGAGAGCCCTAGTAGCCAACATTGGTTTACTTAAAACCTGTCATATTGGATTATGTTTTTTTCTGACTGGTTGCTCAAAGAAACAGTACTTTTTTTTGGGGGGGTACGTGCCCCTAGCCGCTAGGGCCCAGCAGGAACCGAACCTGGGACCCTCTGGTCCGCAGGCTGATGCTCCAACCACTGAGTCAAACCGGCCAGGAGCAACAGTACTTTTCTTTAAAAGAATTTGACTAGGCTTTCAGGCTAAATTTATGAACAAGATTAAGAAGTATAAAGTTTATGGCAGTGCAGATAGGTGAATAAGTGAATATTTAAATGACCACTACTTGAAGAATACAGATTACTTTGGGTAATTGGTCAGGGATAGGGGTCAATCATTTATGTTCTACCCTATTGGTGGGGGTTGATAACCACAAATGTTATTTGAAATTCTATGAAGAAAATGTGTCACTCCATCCCCATTTGTGTATTTACTCAATCATTTATTTGATTTGGTGCCAAGCTGAATTGCAAATGACAGCTCAGAAGTGTAGTTGTCCCTGTGTGCAGAAGGAAAATTACAAGCACAATGTTGTTATGATCACACATTTTTCCCCTGCAGAATAAGTACTAGATTTAATTGCTATCACCAAAATCCCTACATCATGAAAATTGACTTCTGCCTTATATATTTATTTATGCTATGAAAATAATATTATTCATCTGATAAATGTTATAACAAAAATTTTCTTTTCATTTCTAGGTGGTGAGTTCAATCCACAAGGTGTCACATACAGAAGGCAGCCAATAAATGTTTCTTGCTCACATCAATGCTTCTCTCTCTCTCCTCTCCCTTCCTCTATCTCTAAAAAGTCAGTTAGGAAGAAACATGCCCTCAGGTGAGAATTTAAAAAAATATGACAATAAATTTGACAACATACATACAATAAACACACCTTTTAGAAGATTTAAATCACTAAAACTGAGGCAAAAGTAGAAAATATGAGTAGACTTTTATTTATCAAAGGACTGAATTCATACTTTATAGCATTCTTAAAATAAGACTTGCCCTGGCTGGTTTGGCTCAGCAGTTAGAACATCAGCCTGCAGATCAGAGAGTCCCAGGTTCGGTTTCTGCTAAGGGCACATAACTTGGTTGCAGTTTGTTCCCAGCCCCTGTTGGAGTCATGTGGATGGCTGCAAGTTGATGTGTCTCTCTCACATCGATGATTCTCTCTCTCTTCCTCTTGCACTATCTGAAGATAAATGCAAAAATGTCCTTGGGTGAAGATAAAAAACAAACAAACAAACAAACAAACAAACAAAAAAACAAGACTCTATGTCCAGATTGCTTCACAGGTGAATTTTTTCTAATAAAAACAATCTCTTCTAATCAAGATAGCAGCATAGGTAAACGAGGTGCTCAACTTCTCCCACAATCATATCAATATTACAACTAAACTACAGAATAACCATCATTCAAAACCACCTGGAATCTGACTGAATGGAAATTCCACAACTACAAAATTAAGAAGTCACACCAAGACTGGTAGGAGGGATGGGAGATGCAGAATGGCCTGGTCCCACACCCACATGTGGCAGATAAACATTGGGAGGGATATGTCAGCTGTAGAGGTCCCCCATGAGGACTTAGGGTTCCCAGCCCCGATCTAGCCTCCCTCCCCAACCCAGGGTTCCATTTTCAAGAAGAGAAGTCCCCATAATTTATAGGGTAAAAATTAACAGAGATTGAGATTAAGGTAAACAAGAGTTGCTGGAATCCCAGGCAGTCTTAAAGGGACCAATCATAGGCTTACTCAGACTCACTCCCTCTGAGCTCCAGTGCTGGGGCAGAAGCTTGAAGGCACTAGAGACGTGTAGGGAGGGACATTAATTGTCTGGAATCAGGGTGAGAACTGGGCAGGTAGCTTTCTCCCAGACAGAAGTGCTGGCAGAGGCCATTTTTTCTTTAATGAACCTTCTCCCCACAGAGCTGGCAGATGAGTGTGCCATATCTGAGTTTCTATCAACATGACTCACACTGTTTGCCCTACCCTGGTAATTCCTTAAGACCCTGCCCCACCCAACTTTTGGGCCTACCCAAGTTCTTTCCAGCGGCTTTTTCATACCAATGCTCTGTCTTGGTTCATGCTTTAGATTTTCCAAAAATCTCTCAAACATAAAGCACCTGACCTCTGTGAGTCTGATACCTCTTACTAAGAGACCCCAGGCCCAATATAAGCAGCAGCCTGTCTTGGTACACATCTTGGCCATACCTGGGCACCTCCACATACAGCACAAGTATCAGCCATTTGAAGATCACTTTATAACTCATGCTTGGTAACTCCAGGCAGAACACAGTTGGGGGCTGACCTTGCTCCAGAGCCAGCCTATGCAGTGGACAGCTTTAGACCACAATGATGAATTACCACCCAACCATCTACAAAAGGGACACATTCAAGGTGTTCACTCGGTGTGTAATAGAAACCTGCTAAAGTAAGCCCTGCTTTGTGGGGTGAGCCCCCGCACAGCTGACCCTCCAAGGTGGTTGAAGTTCAGTGATCAGTGGTTAAAGCCAGTCCTTGCAGCTGATAAGCCTGGGGGTAAAGATCTCCCACTGACATGCCAACAAAAATCAAGGCTCTACTATAAGAGAAGGGTGTATACAGCCCACACTGGGAGATATACCTCAAGTACCCAGCTTCAGTGGTCTAGGAGATTATGCCACTGAACCCTACAGAACACTTACTACATTAAGCCACTCTACCAAGCCTTGGAGATGTGAGAACTCTACCTAATACATAGAAACAATGACAAGGAAGTTGAAAAAATGAGGAGACAAAAAAACATGTCCCAAATGAAAGAGCACAGCAAAACTCCAGAAAAAGAACTAAACAAAATGGAGACAAGCAATCTACCAGATGCAGAGTTCAAAATGCTATTTATAAGAATGTTTAATGAACTTAGTGAGAACCTCAACAACATAATAAAGGACCAGTCAGTAATGAAGGATACATGAACTAAAATGAAGAATTATTTACAGGGAGACACTGGGTCATGGAGGACGCATTGAGGTTGCACAGCATACATAGAGCTGCTCACCAACTACCTGGAGTACTGAGCCCAGGAGGCCCGGCACCATCACACAGCTGCCATACACCCCTGAAGCCACCTTGCTGAGCTCCTTGGCTGCCCAGGTACAGCAGCTTTACCAGCTCATCTGGTCCCACTACTGCAGATATTGGGAAACCACATCAAACTGGTGGCGCACTCGGCCTGGGAAATACTTTTAGACTGCAGAGTCCCCAGCTGGGGACCTGTGGTGGCACTTGTGACTGTCATGGGGATTCTTCTGGAGAAACTGCTGTCAGGCCACATGTGGGAACTGAAAGAATAGGATGACAATGTTGACTGGGACTACCAAAGCCTGGTGACCTTGCTGTGTGATTGGCTCAGGGAGCAGCACTGCACCTGGCTGGAGGTTCAGGGTGGCTGGGATGGCTTTTGTCATGTCTTCACACCAGCACTGACGCCTTGAACCAGACTGCTGGTTCAGATCTTTCTGTCATGCTTGATGACAACAATCTTAAAATATTTTTGGACAAAATTATTGTAAGTTGAAAACTTTTTAACGCACTTCTAACTGCCTGACTTTGTCCAGTCAAGTGAATTTGAGATGTGAAAGAACAGAATAGAGTAAAGCACCTTCTGAGACATTTTTACCTGCATCCCCATAAGGACTCCTGTAGTGATAATTTATTCAGTGTTTTAACTCCTGAGAAATACTCAAGGTGATAGGACAAAGGCACTAGAGTGGCTCTTCTCTGACTGGGGACAAATGGGAATCTAAAGGCTTATTGCTCCAAAAAATTGTCAAAGAAACTGCATTTCATTAAATGGGAAACCTGGTGCTACTTGCTACATTTAGATAAATATGTATATGAGACTCTAATCTATCCACAATTTTATGTGTTGTTGCTAATTTATCAAGGCAATGAGTCAGAGGTAAAATGGTAAAATTATATTAAAAGTGATCCAAGTACCATCTAACAACGAATGTAATACTAACACATTTTACAAGTGTTGTGGCAGAAATTCAGTCAGCGTGAAGAGACAGACTGCAATGCACTTGGAGGATTAAAAAAAAGGACTGTTAGATGCACACCAGTGCTGTCTCAGCAGTCATCTCCAAAGGCTGAGCCCTGAGCCCAGGATCTAGCTGCCTTTTATAGTGATAAGCCTCGGAGCATTTGGGGGCTTTCTAGTTCCATTGTAGTTTAGGCATTGTCAGATGTACAGGAATTACATTACAAAAGCCAAGGGTGGAGTTACTGCACTGCCTAAGGGGCTGCACCTGGTTTGCCTTCTCACAAAAGCCAGGGGCAAGGGCAGGGGTCTTTGCACTGAGAGATAAGGAGATCCTCTTGTCTGGGATCCTCTGTGTCCAGCAGGGTTGGGGGTCTTATACACCTTGCCTTCTTATTTCCCCCTCTTGATTCTCAAGCTGCTCTTAGCAGATTTAGAGAACATCTTGGACAGGGAGTTTCCTTAGTACTGTGTGAAAAAGAGGGTTAACAATCATTCTGACTGCTTCCTGCTGAAATAAGGGCATGGAAGGGAACAAATGCAGCAACTAGAGTTCTTCACCATCCAGAGAAGAGTACTTGGGGGTCAAGTCCTCAGGTACTTGACATAGATGGTTCAGCAGGTTTCACTGTCCTCTTAAGGGTGACCTGCAGAGGATTGTTCTGGCTGATGGTCACTCTCCAGGCAGGTTGGTTGTCATATGGCAAATGATCTGCCTTCACCCATGAGTGGTGGATTTAGGTATTCAGAACTGCAATCTTGAGAACTGTGGGAGTGTTTAGTATAACTAAAGAGGGCCCTTTCCAGGTTGGTTTGAGGGGTTCCCTTTTCCAGTCTTTTATCCATACTTGGTCCCCTGGTCTGTGGGGGTGTACAGTTATTCCCAGAGAAATAGGTATTCTATCGATTACCCACTTATATATCTCAAGAATGGCTTTTCCCTAGTCCTTGTAGTTATTTTTGGATTTCCAAATTTCCCAGTTCTTTTATATCCCCTTTGATTTTAATCAGTGGGGGAGGTCTTCCATACAAGATTTCAAAAGGGGAGAACCCTATCTTTGCCTGAGGAGTACAACGTACTCACCAGAGAGCTAGGGACAGTATATCAGTCCAGGGCAATTTGGTTTAAGGGTCTGATTCATGTGTTCTACTTTCCCTTGTGAAGGATAAACACATGCTATGTGAACATACAGTAAACATTTTTCCATTAAGCAAGGAAAGAGATATACATCAGCCAGAGTTAACCATTATATTGTATAGTTAACCATTGCATTGTGCAAACTGAAACTGTTTATCCCTCAGGTGTAATGGTTAACCCATTGTATAGTTAATTCATCCCTCAGACATGATGGCTAACTGCAGATATCTGCTTCTGTCCGTGCTTGCTTACTCACAAACCTTTAGCCCAATTTCTTAACTAGGGTTAAGACAACTATATAAGCAGCTCTCCCCCTGAGCTCAGAGCTGCTCTCTCCTCCATAGGATAAGACAGTCGCTGTGCAGCTAATAAAGCTCTCTTAATTTGAACCCAGTTTGGAGTCTGAGTCTGGTCTGCCTCATTGGTCTACAACATCCTGAACTCTGGGGCTGATAGGCCATGTGCAAAGCTTCAACCCAGCCTGAGAAAATACAGATGAAAACCAGGAGATATTTATTTCCTCTACTGGGTCTTATTTTCCAGAAGTCTACCTCTAGATCTTCAAAGTGTGCTTGGCAGCAGTGCTGGATCACAGAGAGCCAGGAGGGGGCTTGTCTGGTGTTGTTTTGAGAACAGAGAAGACAGTATTGGGAGACTGAGGCACAGAAGGATGGAAGTCAAGCAATTAAGTAGTACCATCTTAATAAGGCTTCTAAGACAGTTTTTTCCCAGATGGGTGAGTTTATGTTCTTGGAGGACTAACTGAAGGGCTAATTGTTCTGGCACATAGATTCTGTGGTTTAGGAGGATCCACATTCCTTCCTTTATTATATTCCCCCCATCCTGTTGTTGTGCCCATTCTTCTTCTTGGGCTGTGTATTTTGGGGTTGCAGGTAGTTCTGGGGCCAGCACGATTTTTGATGGGGTTGTCTGTTCTCCTGCAGCTTGTTTAGCTCTAGCATCTGCCTGACAGTTTCCTGAGTCTCTTCCCTTTTGGTGTCCCTTGCACTAGATGACTGCTACCTCTCTTGTTTCCCAGACCACCACTAACAATTTTAGGATTTCAACTTTTTTTTTATTCTTTTCTCCATGCAGTAAGAGCCCTCTTTTCTTATAGGGTGGCAAAGGCATAGCTTAATTCAGTATATATGTTGGCCAACTTATTCTTGCTGAGTTTTAATGCCCTCACCAGGGCCCATAGTTCTGTGTCATATTCTTTGCCAGGGAAAGTCACAGGCATGTGCAGGGGAACCTCTAGCTTGTCTAAGCCAGGAAGTCCATAATAAAGCAGGCACTGCATGTGGACCAGGACTCCTTGGGATCCACATGAACCATCACAGGAGCCATGACATGATGAGAGGTGCTCCCAGGTCTGTTGGGACCAACACATAAAGCATAGCTCCAAGCCAGGTCACACACAGTGCCCATGTCAGCCATGCCCAAGGTGTCACAGGTGGAGACCCCACACAGGTCATGACGGGTAAACAGAAAAGTTATCTGGGTCCTCATGGGTGTTGAGTCCTCGCTGCCAGGCACAGAAGCTGTGCAGGGTCTGGGTGATGCTGGGTCCCAACTGGGGCCCTTTCTTTCCTGGCCCTAGAATCACTAGCCAAGTCACCACCAAGCTGACAGGGTTGTGGATGCCTGGATGCTTGAAGGCCTTGGTTGTGGCCACTGTGACTGTGAGCAGGTAGTGCTTCAGCCCTGTGCTGTGAAATGCTGTCATCTTGTCATCTGCCACCAACAGGGTCTCCATGCATCTACTCAGGGAAGCAAAGCACTTGGTTCTTCAGAGGCTTGTCCTGGGGTCCCAGATAGGAGTCTTGACACTACACATGGGGCCCTGACCACCGGCTGGGCTCTTCTGGAGTAGGATGTGA
This sequence comes from Molossus molossus, assembly GCF_014108415.1. Classification (NCBI taxonomy): domain Eukaryota; kingdom Metazoa; phylum Chordata; class Mammalia; order Chiroptera; family Molossidae; genus Molossus; species Molossus molossus. The sequence goes on along the minus strand of NW_023425355.1, from coordinate 57,750,293 downwards.
GCCTAAGTTCCCCCTGCAGAGTTAGGGCTGCCTCCCTCCAGGGACTGGATGTGAAATTTGGTCCCATGATACAGCAGCAGCCCTAATAGAGCTTCTTTGTAGGTGCCCAGTTATGCCCTACCCAGCAGCTCAGGTGCCTAGCCCAGGTACTGAACTATCAGCCCCTCGACTCACATGCCCAGGTCTTGTTCCTGCTCCAGCAGCAGTGTCTCCCGAAAGGCAGGCAAACGGTACCACAGCCTAGCAGGGATATCCAAACCAGGCAAGGTACTGCTGTTGAGTTTCTCGGGAAACATAATCTCCTTCTGGGGAAGGGGGCCAGCCAGCCTGCTGCAACAAGGTCAATTTGCTTTGAAAGGTAAGCTACCAGTCTCTGCCATGGCCCAAATTCCGGGGTTAGGACTCCCAGTGACATCCAGTAGTTCTAAGTCTGGTGCCTCCATGAGTTTGGTAAATGCTTTCTTGATTGGGGCCCAAGAGGGTTTTGCCACTTCTAAAAATCCGGGTATCCATATTGAACAGAACCCTGCTGCTCCCAGGAATTCTCAAATCTGTCAACAGAAAGTTGAAACCAGAATAGCGCAGACTGCCTGTTTCCTTTTGACCCCTCGCACGTGTTTGCCTTGGGTGATCTTGAAACTTAAATCTAGCCGGTAGTGGCTGGGTGTAGCATAAATTCCTGATTTTCCTTGCTGGTAGTTGGGGCGCTCGTTTTTCTGCCTCCTGCATGTCACTCACTGGAGATTGAGCCCACATCCTGGGCATGAGCCCTGACTGGAAATTGAATCAAGACTTCACAGTCTATGAGACAATGCTCAATTCATTGAGCCACACCATTTGGGCTGAGGGCAGGAGAAAGGCCAGCAGCAGCTGGAGCAGCCACACCATCCCAGGGAATGTCACAGTGAGGAGCAGGAGAAGGGGTTGGACTCCCTACAACCAGCTGCCTGTCAGCCCCTCCTGGGATGTGGGTCTGGCTGGGACGTGGTAGGGTACTGCTGGGCACTTTGTCCTTTATACCCTGGCTTTGTGGAAAGTTCCTCTCTGCAGCCTGGGGCTTAGACTAGCACCAAGGTCAGAGGCAGAGTTTCAGAGGGCCTGGAGACCTTCAGATGAAATTAATAAAACTTGGCCCTTGGCTTCGGAGAGGTGCCTAGTGGCTAGTGGCCCAACTCCTGCAAATCCTCCTCTCCTGCGTCTTTGTCTCTCCCTGCCTCTATTTCCTAAAGCTTCTCTAGCCTCTCTGTCTGCCCCAAACTCTGTGCCTGTGAGTCTCTCCCCTGCCCTCTCCAGTCTCTGTGTCTGTGGGTCTCCCTAAGGGTTCCTTATCAGGTAAGGCCTCTTATGCCCAGGCTTCTATGTCTAGATGTCCAGCTGGTGCCTGGGTCTGGAGTCACTTTTTGGCTTCTGTGACAATCTGCTGCAGTCAACTCAGGTGGGGTGATGAGTCTAGAAGACTGTTCCCTCCTCTTGTAGGGTCCCATCAAGGCCAGGTAATTGCATTGCTGCTGGGGGTTTTGGTCCCTGGGTCGCTGACCTGAGACATTTTTCCACTGGCTCCAGCAATCCTGGCTCCAATGGTACAGTGGCCATCTGGCCACTCCCCTCATGGGGATTTAGGTGCCTCTTGGCATTGGAGGGTCAGTATAAATCCCCGACTCAGATCAGGTTCACTGGTGGAAACAAATGTCCCCTAGAATCTGATATTGCCCTTAGTCATATGAGGTTGCCACGGATGTGCAGGTTGAGATTCACACAGGCTCCATAACAGACACTGTGAAGCATGGTCACTCACACACACAATCACGCAGATTTTAAACTTCCACCCAGGAATTTCCTATCCTATGTGGAGTCTATGCTGCTTGGGAGGTGATCAAACTTCTCTTCTGCCTTGTTGTAGACCAATGAGACAGACCAGACTCAGACTCCAAACTGGGTTCGAATTAAGAGCGCTTTATTAGCTGCATGGCACTGTCCCATCCTACACAGAGGAGAGAGCAGCCCTGAGCTCAGGGAGAGGGTTGTTTATATAGTTGTCTTAGCCCTTGTTAAGAAATTGGGCTAAAGGTTTGCAAGCAAGCAAGCACATACAGAAGCAGATATCTGAGGTTAGTGTTATGCCTGAGGAAACAAGCAGTTTCCGGTCTGTACAATGCAATTGTTAACTATACAGTATAATGGTTAACTGTTAACTCTGGCTGCTAGTTCTTACTATTCTTGAAGTCCAGGGGGGTGAGGTCTGCCTAATGGGAAAAATCTTTCTGTACATTCACATAGCATATGTTTGTCCTTTACAGCCTTAGGGGTGGGCCTGAGCCTGATCCTGGGTCCCTGGAAACACTTACCAATCTGATATCCTGGCAGATTTTTCTATCCTCCCTGGAGTCCATTGGAGCACAGCGGTGTCCGACTACATTTGGGCCTGGTGAGGGTCAGGGTCCAGTAAAATCACTGATAAGGTGCCTTCCTTTTCATCACAGGGTCCCAAAATTAGCAGTTTCTTCCCGCCACCTTCCAACAGCTATGGCTGAAAGGGCCAGCATGGCTGTTGGCTTCCTGGCCAATGCACCAAATGTCGTGGCAGAAATTTGGTAGGCAGGAAGAGACAGACTGCAATGCACTTGGAGGATTAGAAAAGGACAGTTTAATATGCACTGGTGCTGTCTCAGCAGAGTCAACTCCAAAGGCTAAGCCTTAAACTGGGGTTTCAGCTGCCTTTTATACTTGATAAGCCTCCAGGCATTTGGGCACCTTCTAGTTCCACTGTAGTTTAGGCATTGTCAGATGTACAGGAATTACATTACAAAAGCCAAGTGTGGGGTTGCTGCACTGCCTAAAGGGCTGCATCTGACTTGCCTTCTCACAAATGCTAGGGGTGGGGGTCTTTACACTGAGAGATAAAGAGATCTTTTATGTCTGGCAAGGGTGAGGGGTTTTATCTGCCTTGCCTTCTCACAAGGAATTATTTCTAAAGCCTTTGAAATTGAATTCCTGGAGCTGCTCAGGTTTCTAGGGTTAATATTAGGAATTTATATTTCTGACTTCAATAAATTGTTAAATGTCTTTAAAGTTTTAATAAATTTATGCATCTTTAAAAAAAAAAGAATAATTTACAGGGAATCAACAGTAAAGTAGATGAAATTCAGAACACAATGAGCAATTTAAAATATAAGGAAGCAAAAAACACCCAAACAGAATAGCAAAATGAAGAAAAAAATTTAAAAATTTGGGATAATATAAGGAGTCTCTAGGACAACTTAAAGCATGCCAACATTCACATTTTGGGGGTACCAGAAGGAGAAAAGTGAGATCAAGAAATTGAAAACCTATTTTAAAACATGACAGAAAAATCTTCTAATCTTGTGAAAGAATCAAACATACAAATCCAGGAAGCACAGAGAGTCCCAGACAAATGATCTCAAAAAGGTCCATGCCAAGAGACATCATAATTAAAATGCAAAAGGTTAAAAACAATGAGAGAATATTAAAAGCAACAAGAGAAAAGCAGTCAGTCACCTACAAGAGAGCTCCCATAAAACTGTTAGTTTATTTCTAAAGAAAAATTCTTTGCAGGCCAGAAGAGAGTGGCAAGAAATATTCAAAGTGATGAGAGGAAAGGACCTAAAACCAAGATTACTCTACCCAGCAAACTTATTATTTAGAATTAAAGAACAGAAAAAAAGCTTCCCAGATTAAAAAAAAAAAAGGGAGCTAATCACCATCAAATCTGTATTATATGAAATGTTAAAGGGTCATCTTTTAAGAAGAAGGAAAAAAAATCAAAACATGAACAATAAAATGGCAGTAAATACATATCTAATGACAATAAAAAAGTAAATAAATGAACAAGCAAAACAGGATCAGACTCATAGATACAGAGAACATTTTAATGATTGCCACATGGGAGGAGGGTTGGAGGGGATGGGCAAAAAAAGTGAAGGAATTATAAGTACAAATTGGTTGTTACAGAATAGTCTTGGTAATGTATAGTACAGCATAAGGAATATAGTCAATAATATTATAATAACCATATGTGGTGTCAGATGGGTTAAGATTTATCAGGATGATAATTTAGTAAGTTCTGTAATGTTTCATTATTGGGGTGTACACCTGAAATTAATATATTAATGTATGTCAACTATAACTAAAAAATAAAATTTATTTTAAAATGAATAAAAAACAAGCAATTAAACCTTGCTAGTATGGCTCAGTGGTGGAACATCAACCCAAGCACCAAGAGGTCACCAGGTTGTGGGCCAAATCCCCAGTTGGGGGGCATGCAGGAGGCACCAGTTGATGTTCTCTCTCATTGATGTTTCTATTACTCTCTCTCTTTTCCATCCTCTCTCTCTAAAATCAATAAAGAAAAAAAAATTTAAAAAAACAGCAGCAAGCGATTAAGAAGAAATAATGCCAAGACTAAAATTTTTTTCAGAAAGTAGAGAATGAGTGAACACTTCTCAACTCATTCTAGGAGTTCAATATTACTTTCATAATAAAACCAGACACGAACATTATAAGAAAAGAAAACTAAAGACCAAACTGTTCATGAGCACAGACTTGACGATTTTAACAAATTATTAGCAAATTAAACACAGAAAATATATTAAATAAACAATATATCCTAACCAAGTGAATTTTCTTAGATATTCAAGTTTCATTAACATTTGAAAATTAATCAATGTAGTTCTTCATATTAACATTATAAATGAGAAAATCAGGGGATGATTACCTTTTAACAATATGTAAGATCAAGATCACTGGTGCACTGTAAGCTGTAAGACATTGATTGTTTGGATAAACAAAATAAAACCTAAATAAATGTAGTTATACCATGCTCATGGATTGAAAAAGTAATTGTTTATATGTGAATTTCCTTAAGTTAATCAGTAGATTCAATGCAATCATAAGCAATATTTCAGCAGTTATTTTTAAAAGAAGTTGATAAGTTGGTTCTAAAATATATGTAGAGAAGATCTTCTGGTGAATTGGCTTGCAGCCATGGGAGAAACACATGCCTGCTGGAGGCGTTGACCGCGGCGGGAGCTGAGGATCCCAGTGCACAGGGTGTAGAGAGGCTGGTCTCTGATGTTCGTCTGCATTTTAACTGTTACTTGTTTGAAAGTCATGAAGGATGGAAAACTGAAGAAGGCCAAAAAGAGCAGTGAAAGCCATTGGCATCTCTAGTTGGATACATCACACATGACTAAAGCCTTTTTGCAACTCTACTAACCCATCTGAGCCTAAGGAATCAAGCAATACATGGGACTATGAACCAATAAAAGATCTTAGGTGTCTTCTCAAAAAAAAAAAAAAAAAAAGACAACACCCAGATAAGTTTATTTTTTAATTTTTGTTATTATTTATAAACTTCATAATATTCTTTTGGTTTGGCCTTTGACTCCTCTGCTGTCTTACAATTCCTCCCTCCTCCCCATGAAAACCCCTCTCAGAATTACTCTTTATTAGATCAGTAGTCCTTTAACTCTTCTCCTGGCCTATTTACTTTTGCACCACTCAGCATTCCATTAGAGGCTTGCTTAGACTTTTTCTACAGCTTACACAATGAACAATTTCCTTCTAGTCTTATTTCTGGCTTCCAAGTCCCTTTAGGACTAGGCATTCTAAAACCAGAACCACAACCATGGGACCAAAACTCACTAAGATTACCAAGGCTACAGCATTGGGGAACGTCACTAATTGCTGGGTTTGTCACAAATTCCCACAAGCTATAGGCCCCACACAATTTTAAGCTAAACCAGAGAACAAATTTGGTAATGAAACATGGCACTCAGAGCTAGCATATATTTCCAAACCAAGTAGGTATCTTACCCTTTTTACTCTGGTTAACGTAACCATCTTTCCATCTACCTGCCTATACACTGCAAGATCTAAACACAAGCCTGCACCTCCGAGAAGAGTTCCCTGTCTGCAATGAAACTAAGACTGCTCTATGCAAACTTAGAGCCTTATATTATTTCACATGGTGGCCAGTGAATATTTCCTCGTGTAACACCATTGTTCCTATGGTTTTAACTAGCACCTCCAACACAATCTGTGCTCCTGAGGGAATGATTTACATATGTGCACATTCCACGAATAGCACGGCAGGCATTGGTCCAGTACACAACACCCCCACTGGATACATGGCCACTTCATGCCTAAATCCCTATCTCATTTATGGAATATGCACCTTAGGATATTTAACTCCTAGCCTGGCCATCTACAATGTAACAACACCTTCCTGGCATAAGAGAAGACCCCTAAACAACACCTTAACTTGAGGAGGGAAGAACTTTATTTTCCTTGTCTCTTGGGCAGGATACATAAAATATAAATTCATCATTTAAAATCTCACTACTGAATTAGAAAAGCTCTCAAATGAAACAGGAGGAGCCCTCTGTGAACTACAACAGTCCCTCAACATATTAACCAATCCATTCTTAGACAGTCATATTGCCCTGGACTATCTTTTGGCCGCAAAAGGAGGAGTATACACTGTTCGAAATACTACATGCTGCACCTACATCAATAACTCCACTAAAGTGTGAACAAGAATACAAGAGATTTTAAACATCATATGACCTGGTTAAAAGAACCTAAGAGAAACCCAACTTTTGCCTAGTATGGCAACGTCACTTGCTTAGAATTGGCAAAAGTGATTATGGTCTCTCCTCAGACCCTTTAAAATCCATCTCCTCATCACATTAGACATAATACTATTTGGTCCCTGTTTGTTTAACTTACATGTGAAATTTATCTTTTCCAGATTACAGCTATTCTACCTCTAGATAATGGTTCATCATGGTTTTCAACCCTTCCCCCCACCACAGAAATAGCTCAACCTCTTGTTCAAGATGGCCAACAATTCTGAGAAAACTACCCTTTGCCCTGACACATAGCAAGAGAATGTGACCCAATCTTCATCTTTGCCCAGTTGTCAGCAGGAAGTAGCCAGATGATTGTCTACGACCATAACCCCCAACAAATTGGGTGTCAAAATCTTGAGGGGGGAATGTTAGAGTAGGCAGTGAGATATGAGGAGGGCAGAGATAAGACAAACTGACCAAAGACCATGCTTGAATAAATGAAGGGGAGCTAAAAACAGCATCAAAGTTAGACAAAACAAGAAAGAAGAATGTGGCTAAAGGATTCAGCACCAAGAGGGCAAATGTTGCAAAACAACCTGCAGACAAAATTCCAGGATGCCCATCAGCTAAGGGACAAATGGTACAATAAGATGAAACAAGAAAGGGGCAAGAATAAAAAACCAGGAACTAGGCCCATTCAGGGCACTGAGATCTTGCTTGAGCTACCTGTCTGTCCCTCAGATGTGCTTTTACTTTCAATAAAACTTTGCCTCTTACTGAAAATAAATAAATAAATAAATAAATAAATAAATAAATAAATAAATAAATAATAAAATATATGTAGAAAAGCAAAGGACTTAATAGCACAAATAATTTTGCAAACAAAGGGAAAAATGAAGAAATTATTCTGTTTCTTACCATTTTCCTACGACAATCAAAAGAGTAAAGTATTGATGCAAAGATTCTCATATAGATAAATTGAAGAGAATAAATCCAAAAATAGACCCTCACATTTATGGTCAAGTGATTGTCAACAAAAATGGTAGGGTAATTAATGGGGAAAGCACAGGCTTTTAAAAAACTGGTGTTAGAACAGCTAGATATCCATGTGAGAGAGAAATGAAGTTTGATCATTACCTAATGTATTCAAAAAATTTTTAAATGGATCATACACCCAAATGTATAAGTAAATTTATAAGACATGTAGGAGAAATGAAGAGAACATTTTTGTTAACTTATGTCAGAAAGAGGTTTACTAGATTGGGCAGAAATGTCAAAAATTATAAAGGAAAAATAGTAAATTGGATTTCAACAAAATTTAAAATGTCTGCTTTTAGAAAGACAATTAGAAAAATGAGAAAGCAGGCTAGAACTTGGAAAAGTATTAACAATGCACACATCAGATAAAGAATATGTATCAAGAGTATTTAAATAACTCATACAATATAATAAATAGATGGAAGATAACATCTATTAATAACAAGAAAATGATTTGAACAGGCATTGCACAATAAAAGATAAACAGCTCAGATATCCAAATAAAAATTTTTCTTCAATGTCAGTCATTGGAGAAGTGCAAATTAAAATCACAATGTAATATTGTTACACACTCATTAAAATTTCTAAAATTATAAGAATAACAAAATCAAATATTCACGATGATGTGGAGCAGTTCAGCTCTCACACTTCTGATGTGAGTGTATAATGATTCTGCCATTTTGGCATTTTATTTTAATATGAAACATACATTTTCACTTAGTACATGGCCCAGTAGTTCTGTTGGCTATCATTCCCAAATAAATTTTTTTTAAAGTAATTCAAAGATTTGTACAGAAGTGTTTATACCAGATTTATATACAATAGGCCTAAATCTGGAAATAACCCAAATATCAATCAACAGATGAATGAATAAGCCAAATGTGGTATTTCCATGAATGAAATATTACTCAGATGTAACAAGGAATATACTACTGAAACATAAAAACATGAATTAATCTACAAAACATTATATTTGTTATAGATAGAATGTTATGTCCCTCTAAAATTTAAATGTTGAGGCCCTATTCTCCAATGTAGCTGTATCTTAAGATAGTGAGTCTAACAGAATAGTTAATGGTATATAAGGTAATAAGGGTAAGACTCTAACGCAAAAGGTTTAGTGTCCTTATAAGAAGAGACACCAGATTGTTCTTTCTCACTCTCTCACTGAGGAAAGGCCATGTGAAGATACAGCAAGGTCACTATCAGAAAGCCAAGAGATCTTTCACTAGAAACCAACCTTGAACTTAGACCTCTCCATAACTGCAAGAGAATAAATTTCTATTGTTTAAGGTACCCAGTCTGTGGAATTTTATTATGGCAGCCTGAGCCTTTGTTGAAACCCATAAACAAAGGACATAGCATATGATTCCACTTACAAGAAGTTATAAAATAGGGAAAAATCTACAGTGACACAAATCAGATTGAGAATTGACTGAACCTAAGGGTAAAAGGGGACTTAAACAAAAAGGGGTATAGGAAAATGTTTGGGGGGTGGTTAAAATGTGATATGTCTTTATTGTGATAGTGGTTACACAGGTTTATAAATATTTCAAATCTCATAAATATACTTTTAAGTGGATACATTTTACTATGTGTAAATAATGACTCAAAATTTTTATTTGGTAAAACTGTAACTTAAGCTGAGAATGTAAAGAAATAGATTAAATAAATCAAAGAATGAAATAACTACATCAAATTTAAATATTCATATCACATCTAGGGTACTGTATCTCTATAGGGAAGAAAAAAGAGAACACAATATATGCAAAGAATGCAATCAAGATCCTTAGGAGTTTGAAAAATATATCCTATGATGAACAATTTTGAGAAACTGAGTTGTTCAACCTGGAATATAGAAAACATGAGCGTAAAATAAGGCAAAAATAGATATTCAAATATTTGATAACTGCTATATTGGAAGTTAAGTGACTTGGAGTCCGTGTAACTATAAGCAGATATGAATTATTAGATGAAAGTAACAAGGGAAATGCTAAGGCTCTATATGACACTATACCTTCAAATAATTAGAGCTGTTCAACAATAACTTCTACCCTACAAATAAGTGATTCGGTCAGAGAAAAGCAATCCCAATTACTGTCATTTTTTACAATATTTTTGAATGATTAGCATACAGCTAATATGCATGATAATTTTGCATGTCACGAAACATGTCAATTTTACTTTATTGTGAGTTTTATTACTATAATAAATCCTATTCTTACATTCTCAGTTTTTTAAATTCATAATACTTACAAAGTATAATCTTCCACTCAAAACTTAAAATAATTAGAAGGAATGTTGTTCACCAATACTATATGCTCATACTAAATGCTGTAGAAGAAACAAAAAATAATATCTACTACATCTTATATCAAATAGACATAACTTTTTTTATTAATTTTTTTTACAGATGTTTCTACTTTTTCCCCCACTGATTCCCCCTGCCCCTCACTCCCTGCCCTTTCCCCAGTTTGTTGTCCATGTCCACTGTTCATGCATACATGCACATAAGGCCTGTGGTTTATCTCTCCCCCACCATCCCCTCTTCTGGGGATTGTCAGTCTGAACCCCACTTCCACGTCTCAGGGACTACCCCATTTCTCAGACTGTTATGTTCATTACATTCCACAAATACTTGAGATCATATGAAACTTGTCTTTCTCTGTTTGGCTTATTTCACTTAGGATGATACTTTCCAGGTCCCCCCATGTCATCTCAAAGGATAAGAGATCTTTCTTTCTTACAGCTGCGTAGTACTCCATTGTGTATATGTACCACTGCTTTTTTATCCATTCGTCTACTGATGGGGCTGTTTCCAGATCTTAGCTATTGTAAATAGTGCTGCTATAAACATGGGGGTACATATATTCTTTCTGATTGGTGTTTCAGGCTTTCTAGGGTATATTCCTAGAAGTGGGATAACTGGGTCAAATGGAAGTTCAATTTTTAACTTTTTGAGGTAACACCATATTGTTTTCCACAGCGGCTGCACCAGTCTGCATTCCCACCAGCAGTGCACTAGAGTCCACTTTTCTCCACACCCTCGCCAACATTTGTTGTTTGATAATTTGTTGATGGTGGCCATTCTGACAGGTGTGAGGTGATACCTCATTGTTGTTTTAATTTGCATCTCTCTGATGATTAGTGATGATGAGCATTTCTTCATATGTTTCTTAGCCATTTGTATGTCCTGTTTGGAGAGGTGTCAATTTAGTTCCTCTGCCTATTTTTTAATTGGGTTCTTTGTCTTCCTTTTGTGGAGTTGTATGACCACTCTATATGTATTGGAAATTAACCCATTATCTGATATATCATTGTCAATTACGGTGTCCCATACAGTGGGTAGCCTTTCCGTTTTGATGATTGTATCTTTTGCTGTGCAGAAGCTTTTGAGTTTGATGTAATCCCATGTGTTCATTTTCTCCTTTGTTTCTATTGCCATAGGTGATGTGACAGTGAAAATTCTGCTGTGTATGATGTCTGAAATTTTGTTGCCTAAATTTTCTTCTAGGATTTTTATGTATTCATGAGTCACATTTAAGTATTTTATCCATTTTGAGTTTATTCTTGTGTAGGCTGTAAGTTGATGTTCTAGTTTCATTTTTCTGCAAGTAGCTGTCCAATTTTCCCAGCACCATTTATTAAAGAGGCTGTCCTTACTCCACTGTATGCTCTTGTCACCTTTGTTAAATATTAATTGACCATATTGCCTTGGGTCCATTTCTGGGTTCTCTGTTCTGTTCCACTGGTCTATATGCCTGTTTTGAGTACAGTGGCTTTGTAGTATAACCTGAAATCTTGTAATATGATCCCTCCGACTTTGTTATTCTTTTTCAAGATTGCTGTGGCTATTCGAGGCCTTTTTTGGTTCCATATGAACTTTTGAAATAATTGTTCCAATTCTGTGATGTATGTCGTTGGTATTTTGAAGGGTATTGCATTGAATCTATAGATTGCTTTGGGTAATATGGACATTTTAATGATGTTAATTCTCCCAACCCATGAACAGGGTATGTGCTTCCACTTTTTTATATCTTCCTCTATTTCTTTTTCAATGACCTTTAGTTTTCTGCGAATAGGTCCGTTATTTCTTTGGTTAAGTTTATTCCTAGGTATCTTAATTTTTTTGCTGCAATGGTAAATGGGATTGTTTTCTTAGTTTCTCTTTCTGTGAGTTCATCATTGGTGTATAAGAATGCCATCAATTTCTTGACGTTAATTTTGTATCCAAATTCATTTATTAAGTCTAGTAAACTTTTGATGGAGTCTCTTTGGGGTTTTCTATGTATAGTATCAAATAGACATAACTTTTAATGTCAATATTTGACAAAGCTACTTTATATGCTTTCAGTATTATGTGCTTTTATATGAAAATAAACAATATTGCAATGGAAGCATTCAAGCTATTTATTGTAATACTTTGTGTTATATTTTAAAATGTTAATATACTCAGTTCAGATGTCAGGAAAAAGAAAAATCACTTTTCATTTTTTTATTGGTTTTAGAAAGAGAGTAAGGGAGAGAGAGAGAGGGAGAAAGAAATATTGATGAATATATTTCACTTTATGTATATACCACATTTTGTTTATCCAATTATCCATCAGTGGACACTTCAGTGGTTTCCATATTTAAGCTATTGTGAATAATGTTACTATTAAAATGGGTGTGAAAATATCTCTTTGTGATCCTGCTTTCTATTCTTTGGTGTATACACAGAAGGAAAATTTATGAATCATTGTTTAGTTCTATTACAAATTTTTGAGAAATGGCCATACTGTTTTCCATATTGTGTGCCCAATTTTACACTCCCATCAACAGTGTACAAGGTTTCTAATTTTTTTACATCCTGGCAACACTTCTAATTTTTGTTGTTGTTGTTAATCCTCACCTAATAATATTTTTCCATTGATATTTTTTAGATAGAGTGGAAGAGAGAGAGGGAGAGACAGAGAGAGGGAGAGACAGAGAGAGACAGAGACAGAGAGAGAGAGAAAAAGCTATAAGAGAGACACCTTTTAAATTTTTTTTCTTTACTGATTTTAGAGAGAGAGGAAGAGAGAGGGAGAGAAAGATAGAAACATCAATGAGAAAGAACATCAACTGGCTGCCTCCTGCACACTCCCCACTGGGGATTTGGCCCACAACCTGGGAATGTGCCCTGACCAGGAATCAAACCTGCGACCTCTTGGTGCATGGCTCAAAGCTCCACCACTGAGCCACATCTATCAGACAAGAGAGATATAGTCATTAGTTTCCTCCCTTACAACCCCAACTGGGCCAGGGATCAAACCTGCAATTCAGGTACATGCCCTTGACCAGGAAACAAAACCATGACCTTTCAGTCCACAGGGCAATGCACTAACTGCTGAGCCAAACCGGCCAGGGCTTCTGTCTTACTCATAGTACCCATTCTAATGGGTCTGGAGTGTTAACTTATTGTAGTTTTCACTTTCATTTCCCTAATGATTAGTGATGTTGCACATCTTTGCATGTGCTTATTGGACTTTTTTATACCTTTGTTGTAGAAATGTCTGTTCAAGTCCATCAAATTTTAATAAGGTGGTTGTATTTTTATTTCTGAATTTTTAGTGTTTTCTAAATGATCCAGATATTAATCACTTATCAAAAATATGATTTACAAATATTTATCCCACTCTGAGGATTGTTCTTTTTACTTTATTGATATTGTCTTTTGATGTTAAAAATATTTTTTAATTTTCATGAATTTGATTTGTCTATTTTTACTTTTATTGCCAGTGCCTTTGGTGTCATATACAACAAATCATTGCCAAATTCAATATCATGAATATTTTACCCTGTGTTTTCTTCTAAGAATTTTAGAGTTTTATTTCTTACATATAGGTCTTTCATCCATTTTAAGTTAATTTCTGTAAATGGTGTTAGGTAAAGGTCCAACTGCATTCTTCTGTTGGTGTATATCCAGGTTTTCAGCACCATATGTTAAGAATAATCTCGTTTCTCCATTGAATGGACTGGGACCCTCCTCAAAAGTTATTTAAATACATATGCAAGGGTTTATTTCTGGGTTTTCCATTCTATTCCACTGGTCTATAAATCTGTCTTTAAGCTAATAGCACACTGTTTTGAATACTGTACCTTTGCAATAAGTTTTCAAATCAGAGAGTGTGAGTCCTCTAGAATTGCTCAGCTTTTTCGAGGTTTTTTTGAGATGTCTCTTAAGATTCCATATAAATTTTGAAATGGGTTTTCATATTACTACAAAAAAAAAAAAAGTCATTGGGAATTGAGAGATAGCATGGAATCTGTGAATCACTTTGACTTATATGGACATCTTAACAACAATGTGTCTTCCATAAACTTAGGATGTGTTTTTATTTATTTATGTCTTCTTATTTAAGTTCTTTCAGAATTGTTTTGTAGTTACTTTACAAGTGTTTTATTTTCTTTGTTAAGTTTATCTCTAAGTATTTAATTCTTTTTGATGCTATTGTAAATGGAATTGTTTTCTTAATTTTCTATTTAAATTTATTTATTATTAGTGAATAGAGATCCAAGTGATTTGTATATTAACTTGTTAACTTTGTTTCCTGAAACACAACTGAATTTGTTTGCTAGTCCTAAGAAGGTTTATAATGGAGTTTTTTGAGATTATATATATAAAATCTTTAAAAAAAATATTTATGTATTTTATTTTATTTTTGTTAGAAATGTTTCTCCTTTTTTACCCATTGATACCCTTCTCCCCATCGCCCCCACCCTAACCCAGGCTTTGATGTCCATGTCCATTGGTTATACGTACATGCATATAAGTTCTGTGGTTTATCTCTTTCCTCCCCCCCACCACTCCCTCTTCTGAGGGTTGTCAATCTGTATCCTACTTCCACATCTCTGGGTCTACCCCATTCCTCAGACTGTTATGATCATTATATTCCACAAATAAGTGAGATCATGTGGTATTTGTCTTTTTCTGCTTGCCTTGTTTTGCTTAGAATAATACTTTCCAGGGCCCTCCATGTTGTCTCAAAGGATATGAAATCTTTCTTTCTTACAGCTGCATAGTATTCCATTGTGTATATGTACCACAGCATTTTTACCCATTGGTCGACTGATGAACATTTGGGTTGTTTCCAGATCTTAGCTATTGTAAATATTGCTGCTACAAACATAGGGGTACATATATTCTTTCTGATTGGTATTTCAGGCTTCTTGGTGTATATTTTTAGAAGTGGGATCACTGGGTCAAATTGAAGTTCAATTTTTAATTTTTTGAGGTAACACATATTGTTTTCCATAGTGGCTGCACCAGTCTGCATTTCTACCAGCAGTGTGCTAAAGTCCCCTTTTCTCTACGCCCTCGTAAACACTTGTTGTTTGATGATTTGTTGATGGTGGCCGTTCTGACAGGTGTGAGGTGATACCTCACTGTTGTTTTAATTTGTATCTCTCTGATAAATAGTGATATTGGGAATTTCTCCATATGTGTCTTGGTCATTTGTATGTCCTGTTTGGAGAGGGGTCTATTCAGGTCCTCTCCCCATTTTTTAATTGGGTTCTTTGTCTTCCTTTTGTTGAGTTGTATGAGCACTCTATATATTTTGGAAATTAACCCCTTATCTGATGTATCTTTGGGAATGCTGCTCTCCCATACAGTATATTGCCTTTTCATTTTGATGTTTTTTTTTTCTTGTTTTTTTTTGTTTGTTTGTTTTGTTTTGTTTTGTTTTTTTTTTTTGCTGTGCAGAAGGTTTTGAGTTTAATGTAGTCCCACGTGTTCATTTTTTTTTCTTTGTTTCTCTTGCCTTACGTGATGTATCAGTGAAAATTCTGCTGCGTATGACATCCAAAATTTTGTTGCCTACATTTTCTTCTATAATTTTTATGGATTCACGGGTCACATTTAAGTCTTTTATCCCTTTTGAGTTTATTTTTGTGTATGATGTAAGTTGATGGAGTAGTTTCATCTTTTTACATGTAGCTGTCTAATTTTCCCAACACCATTTATTAACGAGGCTGTCTTTATTCCATTGTATACTCTTGCCTTCTTTGTCAAATATGAATTGAGCATATTGCCTTGGATCCATTTCTGGGTTCTCTGTTCTGTTCTGTTTTTGTGCCAGTACCAGGCTGTTTTGATTACAGTAGCTTTGTAGTACAACCTGATATTCAGTATTGTGATCCCATCTACTTTGTCCTTCTTTTTCAAGATTGTTGTGGCTATTCAGTGTCTTTTTTGTTCCATATGAACTTGTGAAGTATTTTTTCTAGTTCTGTGAAATATAATGTTGGTATTTTGATGGGTATTGCATTGAATCTATAAATTACTTTGGGTAATATAGACATATTAATAATGTTAATTCTTCCAATCCATGAACTAGGTATCTGCTTCTTTGTTTTTACATCTTCCCTTATTTCTGTTTTTAATGTCCTGTAGTTTTCTTTAAATAGATCTTTTACTTCTTTCATTAAGTTTATTCCTAGGTATCTCTATTTTTTTTGCTGTGAGGCTAAATGGGATTATTTTTTCAGTTTCTCTTTCTGTGAGTTCATCATTGGTGTATAAGAATGCTGTCGATTTCTTAATTTTTTATCCTGCTACTTTGCCAAATTCATTTATTAAGTCTAGTAAATTTTTGATGGAGTCTTTGGGGTTTTCTAAGTATAATATCATGTCATCTGCAAATAATGACAATTTCACTTCCTTTTATTTTTAATTTGGATCCCTTTTGTTTTGTTTTTTTCATGTCTGATTGCAGTGGCTAAACTGAAAAATGCCAACAGAGTGAATGGAAGCTACACAGACCATCTTCCTGAACCAAACTGGAATTACAACTAAAGGAAAGACAAGTCATTAAAAACAAAAAACTGAAGAATAGCTGGAGAGAAACCTTATAACCAGGGATGAAAAGAGGACACAAAATAGAGCATGTTAGGAGCTGCAGAGGCATGAGAGGACTGTCTGAATGCCCACAGACAGCAGCTGAGGGCTGTTTCAGCTGTGAGCAGTTTCATTTGATTTGTCAGGGGTTAAAACTCCAAGCCAGATCTACAGCACAGAGTGGTGGCTTCCCAGCACAGATGGGCAGAGCCAGGAATGGCTCCCACATAACACCTAGGTGAGGAATTTACAAGAGCTGAGGCTTTGTCAAGCAGGGAGAGGCTTGGGGAACTCTGGCACTACCCTGAAAGGCCAGGGCACTAAATCAGCTACAGCCACTCACCTTGGGCTATGGAAGTGGGAGGGTGGACTAGACTTGAACTATGTGAAAAGAGTCAGAGATTTCTGGCACTGGGTACAGTGCTGGAAAGGAGGACTTGGGGAGTTTTATGCAGAATTACACCTTCATAGGACAGTAGCCACTTCCCAGAGTCCTGGGTGAAGTAAAGGCCATTCCCTCAAGAATGTAATACCACCCGGATTAAGACTCATTGACAGATAGACTCTACCAGCAAGCAAGGAGAAAATGAAAGAAGCCTCTTAAAATTCAGACCTGGCTCTTAGTGTTGGGTGTCCTGGCTTGAAGCACTAAGCTGTGAAGGCTGAAGCCCGAGATCCAATGCCAGGGTCAATACCCATGGCTTCAGTAGCAATGTCTGTCAAGTAGCCCTGTTTTAGCCTGGAGGAAAAGCAACTGCCCCACCCTCGGGAATTTAACACCACCTGTGGTTCTGGGAATTGAGATGTAAAACACTCTAGTAACCCTCGCTGAGCAAACAATCCACACCTAAGAAACCACTTTCATATAAAAGCATCTTTTACCCAGGAGAAAGAAATTGGTACACCCAGTGGAAATCCTCTTGCCCTGTCCACCTGAGGGATTTTTTATTCAGTTGAGGGATAAAACCTGAAGCTCATCAAGTAACTGAAACTAATAGCCTGCAGATAAAACGAGAAGATAACTGAATCTTTGCCTGGCAGGTAAACATACCCAGGAAAGTAAGGATTGACCTCGGTGTTTAACCTGGGCCCTCCCACACTCATTCATATACAGTAGAAGGAGCCACAATCAGCATAACAAAAATACGCACATGAAAAAATGGCAGGCTACAAAATCCACTGAGACAGCCAAAATAATAAAAATAATTATAATAATAATAAAATAAAAATAAGATAAACAAATACTAAATGAGAGAACAAGAGAAATCCACAGAAGAAGGAATAAATGAAATGGAATTAAGCAAGTAATCAAAGGTAGATTTTAGAGTAATGGTTATGAGAAAGCTCAACCGCGTAAATAAAAATATAGAAACAATAAAAATCAACCAAGTGGAAATGAAAAACAACAAAGCACAAATGAAGAATGACTTAGCAGAAATAAAGAACACATTGGAAGGAATAACCAACAGAGTAAAGAAAGCAGAGGATTATATTAGTGAACTAGAAGACAGGGTAGAAAAAAATGGCCTAATCAGAGAACCAAAACAAACAAACAAACAAAAAATCAATTAAAAAAATAAAAAGACAGAATAAGAAAACTGAGGGACAATATAAAATGTACCAACATCCACATAACAGGAGTATCAGAAGAAGAAAAATATCAGTGAAGGTTAGAAAATATATTTGAACTAATAGTGACAGAAAACTTCCCTCACTTCGTAAAGAAAGAAGACATGCATGTACAAGAAGCACAGAGAGCCCCAAGTAAGAAGAACCCAAACAGGCATACACCAAGACAAACAATAATTAAAATGGCAAAAATTAAATACAAAGAAAAAATCCTAAAAGCAGCAAGATAGAAGCAAAAAGTTATCTACAAAGGAATACCCAAAAGCCTATCATATAACTTCTTAACAAAAACAGTACAGGCCTGAAGGGAATCACATGAAGTATTCAAGGTAATGAAAAACAAGCATTTAAATTTAAGACTATTCTATCTAACAAGGCTATCATTCAGAATAAAAAAATAAATAAAAAGCTTCCCAGAAAAAAATAGGCTAAGAGATTATATAAGCACTGAACTAACATTGCAACAAATGTTAAAAGTACTGCTGTAATAAGCAGAATAAAAATAACAATAACAATAATAAACATAACAATAATAAAAAAAATGGTAATAAATAAGTACATATCAATAATAACCTTAAAGATAAATGGATTAAATGATCCAATCAAAAGACACGGAGTAGCTGAAAAGATAAGAAAGCATGGCTCACATATATGTTGTTAACAACAGACCCACCTCACAACAAAAGACTTACATAGGTTGAAAGTTAATGAATGAGGACCAGATCAGTGAATTAGAAGACCAGGTTAAAAAAATCAAACAATCAGAAAACCAAAAGGAAAAAAAAATTAAAAACAGGAAGATAGCTTAAGAGAACTATGGGACAACTGGAAATATAATAATATTCGCATCATAGGAGTCCCCAAAGAGGAAAAAATGGGCAAGAGTTAGAGAATATATTTGAATAAATAGTGACAGAAAATTTTCCTAACTTGGAGAAGAAAGAAGACATTCAATTCAAGAAGCACAGAGAACCCCAAGTAAGAAGAACCCAAAGAGGCCCACACCAAGACACGTAGTAATTAAAATGCCAAAAATTAAAAACAAAGAGAGAATCCTAAAAACAGCAAGAGATAAGCAACAGGTTACCTACAAAGGAATCCCCATAAGGCTCTCAGCTGACTTCTCAACAGAAACACTATAGGCCAGAAGGGAATGGCATGAAGTAATCAAGGTCATGAGAAATACAGATCTGAATTCAAGACTACTCTATCCAGCAAGGCTATCATTCAAAATAGAAGGTCAAATAAACAGCTTCCCAGACAAGTAAGGCTAAGGAAATATATTAACACCAAACCAGCACAGCAAAATGTGCTAAATGGACTGCTGTAATTAGTAGAAGAAATAGGAAAAAAAAAAATAGAACGACACTAAATATAAATGGCAATAAATAAGTACATATCAATTATCATTTAAATGTGAATGGTTTGAATACTCTGATAAAAAGACACAGAGTAGCTGGCTGGATAAGAATGCATGACTCACATATTTGTTGTTTACAAGAGACCCACCTCACAACAACAGGCTCACATACAATCAAAGTGAAGTAATGAAAAAAAATCTTTCAAACAAACAAAAAGGATAAAAAAGATGGGATAGCAATACTCATATCTGATAAAGTAGATTTCAAAATGAAGACCATAACTAGAGACAAAAAAGGCCACTACATAATATTGGAAGGATCTATCCAACAGGAAGATATAACCTTGGTAAACATATATGCACCAACTACAGGGGCACTAACATATATTAAAAATATTCTGGAGGACATCAAAGGAAAAATCAACAACAACACAATCATAGCAGGGAACTACAATACCCCGCTGACATCACTGGATAGATCCTTTAGACAAAAAATTAACAAAAAAACAGACTCTAAATAAAGCACTAGGTCAAATGAATTCCAAAGATATCTACAAAGAATTACACCCCAAAACCAAAGAATTCACATTTTTCTCAAATGCACATCGGACATTCTCAGGAAATAGCACATGTTAGGGCAAAAACTAAGTCTCTACAAGTTCAAGAAAATTGAAATAATATCAAGCATCTTCTGAGATCACAATGGCATGAAACTAGAAATCAATTGCAACAAGAACATGCAAAGATATTTGAACACATGGAGGGTAAATAGCATGTTATTGAACAATGTATGGGTTACCATAGAGATCAAGGAAGAAATTAAAAACTTCCTGGAAACCAATAAAAATGAACACAAAAACAACACAAAATCTATGAGATGGAGCAAAAGCAGTTCTGAGAGGAAAGTTCATAGCACTACAGGCCTATCTCAAGAAGCAAGAAACATATGTAATAGACTATCTAACCTCACAACTTAAAGAACTAGAAAGCAAACAGAAAAAACAAACAAACAAAAAAAACACCAGTAGAAGGAAGGAAGAAAGTAGAAGGAAGAAAATAGTAAATATCAGAGCAGAAATAAATGACATGGAGACCAAAAAATTCAAAAGATTAATGAAACAAAGAGCTGATTCTTTGAAATAATAAACAAGATTGATGGACCCTTAGCTAGATTCACCAAGAAACAAAGAGAGAGAACCCAAATACACAAAATCAGAAATGAAAGAGGAGAAATAATAAGTGACACCACTGAAATACAAGAAATTGTTAACAAATATTATGAACAATTGTATGGCAACAAATTCGACAATCTAAGCAAAATGGGCAAATTTCTAGAAACACATAAACTCCCAAAACTGAACCTGGAAGAGATAGAAAACTTGAACATACCGATAACAACAAAATAAATTGAAGATGTCATCAAGACTCTCCCTGCAATCAAAAGCTGTTGTGGTGAAGGGCTGCAAAATGAACAAAAGACACAAATACACACCAAGACAAATAAGACTGCAGCAGCCCCGAAGTCCTGCAGCTGTTTATTTTTATAGCCAAAGAGCTTGCTGTGGTCCCAGTTCCTATCAAAATAACTAATCTATTTCCCCTGCTCAAAGGTCAGTGCTGCTCTTAAAAATATCTCATCCTTTCTGTTCGCAGGCAAGGAGGAGCGTGCCTGTGTGCAGGACTTCACTCTGAATTGTTCTTAAGGATTGAGCAGCACTCCCAGTTATCTGTGTGCAGAATATCCTTGCTAACCCTTGCATGAGTCCATCTGTGTGCGAAATAAACTCACATACAATCTACATTTCCCCCTTTTTTATTTTATTTGAGATGTTACATACTGTAAGGTTGACAGCATATTTTGATTGTTGTTTTCTACTGCTCGCTGCTGGGACCATCAGCGGAAGACTAGAAAAGCAATAAACAAAATTATAAGCAAAACAATGGTATTACTAAGGGTAGTGCCTATAAGAGTCTTAATTTGTTCAAAGGGATTTAATTTTGCTATTCCATCAGCCATGCTTTCTAAAATAGCACCTCCCTTGAGAGAAGGCAAGTTGTTGCTATATGTATTTTCAATTTATTTCACTAGAGCTTGAATTTTATTGGTTAGATTAGCATGACCTATTAATGTTCTCTTAATCTTATCCCAACCCTCTGATACATTGTAAGGCAAGGGAGTGACACAAATATGGGAAGAGTTCCAGTCGCATTTTAACATAGATTTTGTGGATAGCACAGAAATCTGATCTCCCAACCACTCAACAGTATGTTTTAAGTTTTGAATGTCCATTGCTATTTGAGAGTCCAGTTCTTGTTGTTGTTGCCATAATAGATGTGAATCTCCATGCCAGTTCAGAGCAAACTCTGCAGTTTGGATGCCCTGATGAAGAACCACTCCCGCAAGAGTAGCAGTAGCAGTCACAACATATCATCTACGGGTAGAGAGTTGCTCATTATCTCCACTTTAGTCAATGGGTGGGTAGCCACTCACATGCTTCCCCTGTGGAAACATAAACAAATCTTTGCCCCAAATGCAGAAGTTCTCCCTCTCTCCAGGCTCCATCTAGTGTCTTGTACCAGATAGGGTGAGCCAAGCCTTTATCTGTGAGCATTGTTTGCTCCTCTGCAAAATGTTTTTCTTCCGCAGTCATGCCAATTTGATCCCAATAATTTAAAAAATTGAGAGTATATAGTAATTTATGGAGAATATCTTTAGGTCCCATACCTCGTATTCCCCCCTTTTGTTTTTGTAAATAAGATCTTAGAGTGTGAGTTACAAGTTCAATGATGGCTTGTCCTTGACTGTTAAAAGGGATACCTGTACTATGTGAAATTTTGTATTGGTTCAAAAAGTCAGAGAATTTTTTAGAACAATAAGCTGGGCCATTACCTGTTTTAATGTGCTTTGGCTTCCCCATCATTGCGAAGCACATTAATAAATGAGGAATAACAGAGTCAGTTTTTTCATTAGACATAGCAGACGTCCAATGGAAATGTGAATAAGTGTCAATGGTATGATGGACGTATTTTAACTTCCCCAAAGGCATGTATTGGACAACGTCCATTTGTCAAATTTGATTAACACGAAGGATTCACTCCAGGGGGTAGAGCACATAAATTCTGAGGAGCACAAATATTACAGTTGATAAGAATCTGTTTTGCTTGTTTACAGGTTAGATTATATCTTTTTCTGAGCCCTGAAGCATTAGTGTGATGTAAAGCGTGCTCTTCAGCAGCCTGTTGAACAGAGCCAATAAGTGACTTATCAATATGTTGATTCCCCTAGCTTAAGGGACCTGGCAAGTCTGAATGAGGTCAAATATGAGTAATAAACACTGGCATCTGACTTTGGGTAATACATTGGGACAATATAGAAAATAACTTTTCTAAGGAGGAAGAGGGCACCAAAGGAAGAGACACTTGTGAATTTAATTGTGTGGTCAGTACTGCATATTGAGAGTCAGAGACAATATTAACAGGTATCTGAGCACAGTCTTGTAAAACTAAACAAATAGCCCACAATTCTGACTTTTGTACTGAATCCCACGGCGATTTTTGAACATTTGTTTGATTCTTAGTCCAATAGCCAGCATAGCCTTTGCTGATGGCATCTGTAAAAATCGTAGGTTCTTCTACAGGAATATCAGAAATTGGGTTATAAGGTAAAATGACATGTTCCTTAAGAAAATTAAATAGCTTTGTGGTGGGATAATAATTGTCAAATTGACCTGGAAGTCCCGCTAGGGCTAACTGCCAGTTTTCATTGTTTTTTTTATTGCTCTTTGAATCTGTTTGTGCTGGAGGTGCATAATTACAGAACTTGCTCCAACCCAGCCAGTTGACATAAGCGCCTCCAGCCCTTGTAGATAAGGTAAGCAATTTTGTCTAGGTAGGTAGTTAATTTTTTATTGAATTTGTTAGGCAGAAACAATTACTCTAAAACTTTGGCATCCTGCCCTAAGCAGGTGGTGGGAGAATGAGAGGTGTGAAAGATATAGATCTGCACTGGCTTAGTAGGGTCATAAAAGTCTAACTGTGCTTCCAAAATTCTTTGTTCTATAAACTCTAGCTCTTTGAGCGCTTTTGGAGTCAAAGTTCATGGACTGTTGAGGGCAGCATCTCCTTCTTATGTTGCAAAGAGATTTTGAAAAGCACTAGTAGGGGTTCCTGAAGCAGGCCTCAGCCAGTTAATGTCCCCTAGTAATTTTTGAAAATTGTTTAAAGTAGTTAATTGATCTGTTCTGATAGTGATTTTCTGTGGTTTTATCTGTTGCTCCCCACGAGTATAGCCCAAGTAATTAAAGGGAGGTTCTAATTGTACTTTTTCAGGAGCTATATATAAATTAAATTGCTGTAAAGCTTCTTTAAGATTCTTATAATAAAGATTTCTCTCAGTTAAAAGAGGAGCTGCTAGCAATATATCATCCATGTAATGATACAGAATAATTTGAGGATACTTCTCTCCTAAGGGCTGTAAAGCTCTGTCCACAAATTTTTGACACAAAGTAGCACTGTTAATCATTCCTTGGGGTAAAACTCTCCATTGATAACGTTCAGTAGGCCTGCCATTATTATACTCAGGGATAGTAAAAGCAAATTTAACTTTGTCCTGTTCTTATAAAGGAATTGTGAAAAAACAATCTTTCAAATCAATGACTAAGATTTTGTAGGACTCAGGAATCATGGATGGCAATGGAAGGCCAGGCTGAAGAGGCCCCATAGGTTCTATACATTTATTAACTTCTCTTAAATCTGTTAGGAATCTCCATTTGTTACTCTTTTCCTTAATTACAAAACAGGAGAGTTCCATGGAGACGTGGTAGGCTCTATATGGCCATCCTCTAACTGTTCTTTAACTAAAAGTTTTAAAGCTTTGAGCTTTTCTTTTGTCAGTGGCCACTGCTTCACCCATTTTGGCTCTTCAGTTAACCATTTAAGAGGTAGGCTCGAGGTTGTGAAACAGTGGCTACAAGTTTTCCGAAGGCACAGGGTTAAAATTCATATTAAGCAGCATGGTTTTTACTGATTGAGGCAAATGTGATATCTGTAACAATGCCCCAAATTGTTGTAGTAAATCTCAGCCCCAGATATTTATAGGGGCATCTACTATGTAAAATTGAGTTTGGGCAGTTTGTCCATTGGGGCCATGACACAATAATTTGTGTGTAATTTTAAATACTTGATTAGTGGACCCTATTCCAGATAAAGTAACAGACATGGCCTGGTAAGGCCATGAGGTGGCCAAAACTTCAGAGCTATGATAGAAAGATAAGCACCCATGTCCACGAGGCCCTCAAACATCTGTCTTGAATAGTTAATGTAAGGAATCGGGGGCGCCGCCGAATAAAACAGAGAAGAGACTGGAGAGCCAATCAGCCGAATAAACAGGGATCAGGCTTTATTGGATACACTCCGGGCGGGTTCACAGACTCCGGGGGTCGAGTCCTAGAAGCCGCGCCCAATGTAGGGGCTTGTGTCTTTTATATCTGCCTGTTGCAGCTGGAATTTGTCCCTTAGGGTTTGGCCCTGCGGGGGTTATGCATGGAGCCTCTGGAATATGAATAGATAAGATGGGAGTTAATCTATTGGCTCGAGGCAGGCCGTTCAGGGTGGGAGACAAGGCTGAGCAAGGAGACAATGGTCGAGCACTTTGCCTGGTGCCAGTTCCCCAGGCCATCGGACAGTTAACTTCAGAGATGGGCGAGAGTCACTGATTAGTGTTTCCCAAAAAACTTGTTTTTCTGTACTCCCGAAACTGCCCTGTCGGTCCACATTTTGAGCTTTAAAAGAATGATAAGGCAAGAGGAGCAGTTGAGCAATGCATTCCCCAGTGGCTAAAGTCAAAATTTGTGATACTTGAGCCATAATTTTTATCTCTCCCTTGTAATCCAAATCAATAACCCCTGAATGGACTTGAAGACCTCGAAGAATAGAACTACACCTTCCTAGTAGCATTCCAAATGTTTTTCCAGGAAGTGGCCCAAAAACGCCAGTAGATAATTTATAAACTCCTCCAGAGGAGAAGAGAGTGTAAGGTTGGTTTACAGACAAATCAGCTGCTGCACTGCCCTTTGTAGCTGCCCTTAAATCTTTTACCCTAATGATTGCTGGTGTTGCAGGCCATTGCTGACAGAGAATTGCAGAGATCCTATATTCTGCTGGGAGCCCCAGGGTTGTGGGCCCCTCTGGGCATTTCCTTACTGCAGGGCATTTTAGGGAGCAACAGAATTAATCCAATTCCCATCTTTGTCCTTTTTGGAAAAACATTCATTAGCCCAGTGATGACCTTTTTGACACTTAGGACAAAGGCCTGGAGGTTCTTTCTTAATATCTTTAACCTCCACCTTTTTCTTTTTTCTATAATTCTTTCTGAAATGTCTTGGCTTTCCACAATTGTAATATGTTTCTTTATTATTAAGGGCTGAGACTAAGGCAGTAGCGAAAATATTAGCATGATGCTCTGGGCTACCTACTACTGCACAGGCCCATATATAATCATCTAAGGAGGCACCCTGCCCCTTTAAGGGTCTTAGTATACACATACATTCTGAATTTGCATTCTCAAAAGCTAGAGACTGCAAAACTATTCTAGCAGCCTCTCCTTGACCAATTCCCCTCATCACAGCATTTGTGAACCAATATAAGAAATCAGTATATGGCTCTGTAGGGCCTTGCATAGTTCTCACAAAAAAGGGAGCAGTATACCCAGTAGACTCAATTTTTTGCCATGCCTTTAAGAATATGTTTTTGATTTGTACTAGCCCAGCATCTGTAAGGCCTGCTTGTTGCGCAATAGTAGAGAAGGCTCCCTCTCCTGCTAACTCATTGTAGGTTGGCCCAGGGGGATTGAGACTTTTATTTAGCTGCACCTGTATTCAAGCCTCCTCGAGCCACCAACTTCTCAACTATAACCATTGAGAATCTTCTAAAACTGTTTTTCCAATTGTTTTCCAATCTATGGGTACGAGGAGAGTTCCCGATACATATGAATCTAACAGTCCCACCACAAAAGCACATTGAAGTCCATATTGAACAACAGTAGATTTTAATTCTTTCAGAATCTTATACTGCAAGGTGCTATAATGAACATTCATGCCTCCTTGCGAAAATTGAGCATTGACAGCAAATCTCTGCCTCTGAATAGGAAACAATAAGGGGGGATCCTCCTCATGCCAGCCAGGGGGAATGGGAATATTGTTGTGGGGGGTGAGGGCTGGAAGGCCCAAAGACATAGTTCTGAGGCCCTATAGGAGGGGCCGCAGAAGCCCCAGGTACAGGAGTTGGTGGTGGAGGGTAACTTATGGTGGCTGGATACACAGCTAGAGGAGGGGCAGTAGGCTGGATGGTAGATAAAGCCTCCTGACCTTTTAACATTTTTTTCATTAATGTAATTAATACTTTAGTATCATTAATATCAGAGTCCTCTGATCTTGTAGAGGAAGATTCTGAATCACTGTCCTCAGGATGTTCAGGAGATGGAGGAGGAGGTAAGGAAGGAGGAACGTCCTCATATATCTTCTCCTCTTCTGGTTCTGGCTTATTTGTGGATCCTCCTTCACTAGAGGATTCTAACAGCTGAAGGGCCTGAGTGATGCACTACAAAGCAACCATAATTTTAAGTCCATAGTCTGCCCTTGTTGGTGACACTTTCATAAAATTCTCATTACCTGCTTTCATTCTTTCAAATTAAGTTGCACTTTATGCTGGCTAGCAAACCAATAACATTTCTGATTTATATGCTTAAATAATTTCTTAAAGCGCTTGTCAGTTGCTTCAACTCCAGTGGAGTGCAAGAAACCTTTGAGGAGCTTTAAATACTCCTGTTCCATTGATGGTGAATTTCCCATTTTTATCCCAAAAGTTCCCCTGTATTAAATTTTGTTCTGGGGTACTTACCCTTTTGGTTTTGCTATCCATTCTTTTCAACCACAGGGAATCTCTCTAGTCCTGTATTTTGGGTCCCTGTTTGGGTGCCACTTGTTGTGGTGAGGGTCTGCAAAATGAAAAAAAAAGACACAAACACACACAAAGACAGACAAGACTGCAGCAGCCCTGAAATCCTGTAGCTGTTTATTTTTATAGCCAAAGAGCTTGCTGTGGTCCCAGTTTCTATCAAGATAACTAATCTAACTATTTCCCCTGCTCAAAGGTCAGTGCTGCTCTTAAGAATATCTTATCCTTCCTGTTTTCAGGCAAGGAGGAGCATGCCTGTGTGCAGAACTTCACTCTGAATTGTTCTTAAGGATTGAGCAGCACTTCAAGGCATCTGTGTACAGAATATTCTTGTTAACCCTTGCGTGAGTCCATCCATGTACAGAATAAACTCACATAAAATTTACAAAAAGCCCAGGACCAGGTGGTTTCATGGGGGAGTTTCACTGAACATTCAAATAACTAATACCCATTCTCCTCAAACTATTTCAAAAAATTCAAGAAGAAGACTTCCAAACTAGTTTTATGAGGCCAGCATAATTCTAATTCCAAAACCAGAAAAAGACACTACAAAGAAAAAAAACTACAGACCAATATCCCTGATAAACAAAGATGCCAAAATCCTGAGCAAAATACTAGCAAATTGGATCCAGCAATACATAAAAAAAAAAAAAAAAAAAAAAAAAAAAATTATTCACCCTGACCAAGTGGGATTCATCCCAGGGATGCAAGGCTGGTACAATGTCCACAATTCAGTAAATGTGATACACCACATAAACAAAATAAAAGATAAAAATTATATGATCATATCAATAGACACTGAAAAAGCATTTGACAAAATCCAGCAACCATTTCTGATAAAAACGCTCAGCAATCTGGAAATTGAGGGATCATATCCAAACGTAATAAAGGCCATATATGAAAAACCTACAGCCAACATCATACTCAATGGGAAAAAAATGAAAGCATTTTTCTCAAGAACAGGAACAAGACAAGGATGCCCACTTTCACCACTTTTATTTAACATACAACGTGGAAGTCTTAGCCACAGTAATCAGACAGAAAGAAAAAATTAAAGGGATCCCAATTGGAAAGGAGGAAGTTAAATTGTCATTATTCATAGATGACATAATACTATACATGGAAAATCCCAAAGACTCCATCAAAAATTTACTAGACTTAATAAATGAATTTGGCAAAGTAGCAGGATACAAAATTAAAATCAGGAAATAAATGATATTCTTATACACCAATGATGAACTAACAGAAAGAGAATCTAAAAAAAAAAAAGTCCCATTTACAAGTGCAGCAAAACAAAAAAATTAAGATACCTAGGGGAAAAAACGTAATAACAAAATAAAAGAACTCTGCAGAAAACTACAGGTCATTAAAAATAAAATAAAAAATAGAGGAAGATATAAAAAAGTGGAAGCACATACCTTGCTTATGGATTGGAATAATTAACATCGTTAAAATGTCCATATTACCCAAACCAATCTATACAGTCAATGCAATCCCCATCAAAATATCAATGACATACTTCACAGAACTAGAACAAATACTTCAAAAGTTCATATGGAACAAAAAAAGACCCCAAGTAGCCACAGCAATCTTGAAAAGGAAGAACAAAGTTTAAGGGATTACATTATCAGATTTCAGGTTATACTACGAAGCCACTGTAATCAAAACACCCTGGTACTAGCAGAAGAATAGGCAGATAGATCAGTGCAACAGAACAGGGAACCCAGAAATGGATGCATAGCAATATGCTCAATTAATATTTGACAAAGGTGGCAAGAGCATACAGTGGGGTAAAGACATCCTCTTTAATAAATGGTGTTGGGAAGATTAAATAGCTACATGTGAAGAAATAAAACTAGACCATCAATATACACCATACACAAGAATAAACTCAAAATGGATACAAGACTTCAATGTGATCGATTAATTCATAAAAATCCTAGAATTAAATATAGGCAACAAAATTTTAGATATCATATGCAGCAGAATTTTCACCTGTACAATACCTAAGGCAACAGAAACAAAGAAGAAAATGAACACATGGAACTACATCAAACTAAAAAGCTTCTGCACAGCAAAAGATACAATCATTAAAATGGAAAGGCATCCCACTCTATGGTAGACCATAACTGCCAAAGATATATCAGATAAGGGGTAAATTTTCAAAATATATTGAGTGCTCATATAACTCAACAAAAGAAAGACAAAACACCCAATTAAAAAATGGGCAGAGGAACTAGACACCTCTCCAAACAGGACATACAAATGGTTAAGAGATATATGAAGAAATGTTCAACATCACTAATCATCAGAGAGATGCAAATTAAAACAACAGTGAGGTATCACCTCACACCTGTCAGAATGTCTGCCATTAACAAATTATCAAACAACAAGTGTTGGCGCGGGTGTGGAGAAAAGGGGAATCTTGTACACTGCTGGTGGGAATGCAGACTGATGCAGCCACTATGGAAAATAATATGGTGTTACCGGAAAAAATTAAAAATTGAACTTTTGTTTGACCCAGTGATTCCAGTTCTAGGAATATACCCTAAGAAGCCTGAAACACCAATCAGATAAAATATATATACCCCCATGTTTGTAGCAGCATTATTTACTATAGCTAAGATCTGGAAACAGCCCAAATGTCCATCAGTAGATGAATGCATAAAAAAGCAGTGGTACATATATACAATGGAGTAATATGCAGCTGTAAGAATCATCTCTTATCTTTTGAGATGACATGGAGGGATCTGGAAAGTATTATCCTAAGAGAAACAAGCCAAACAGAGAAATACAAGTGTCATATAATCACTCATATTTGTGAAATATAATGAACATAACAGTGTGAGGAATGGAGTAGTCCCAGAGATGTGGAAGTGGGGTACAGACTGACAATCCACAGAAGAGGTTGTGGTGGGGGAGAGATCAACCACAGAACTTACATGCATGTATGCATGATCAATGGACATGGACAGCAAAGCTGGGGACAGGGCAGGGAAGGGATAATCAGAGGGGGTAATGGAAAAACATCTGTAAAAAAACAAGTAAATTAATTTTTAAAAATACAAAAAAAAAAGGAAAATAAATGAATGGAAAGTAATTTTTCAAGCAATCAAAAAAAATGAAAGCTGGGGCAATAATTCTCATATCTGATAAAAATAGATTTTAAATACAGGCCACAACTAGAGACAAAGAAGGCCACTATGTAATATTGAAATGACTTATTTAACAGAAGTACATAACCTTGGTAAACTTATTCAATAGAGAAGCACCAAATTATATTTAAAACCTTCCGGAGAATTTCAAAATATAAATTGACAATTTTACCAGGAGACTTTTATCACCCTGGTAATATAACTAAATGAGACTCTAAATGATTTACTATGTCAAATAAATTTAATGAATATGTTACAAAAACTGCACCCCAAAACTGCACATTTTACATTTTGCTCAAGTACACATGGAACATTCTCAAATATAGACAACATGTTAAGACACAAACTAATTCTATACAAGTTCAAGAAAACTGAAATCGTATCAAGCATCTTCTTAGATCACAATGGGATGAAACTTGAAATTCATTACAATATAAACACTCAAAAACAAGGAGGCTAAAT